>NC_134217.1:17670268-17979499 GCF_965140235.1 Caretta caretta
GGAGGCTGGAGCTGGACCGCTGTAGGGCACAGTCACCGGGCCGCCTGCGTGCAGACCCGTAGGCCGTTTCTCGTGCTTGCAAACGGACGAGCTGCCGCTAACGGGCGCGGTTGTTAGCGTGTCAATGGGCCGGGTGCAGCTTCGGGGGAACGTGGCTAAAATCTGGGTTCGAGCGACCCCTCAACGTCCCGCAGACTTCCCCGGGGCCCACGTCCGCGCGGGGTGCAAGGCGCGAGGCGACAACAGGCTTTGGGGGCCTCTCCTGGGAGAACTAGGGCTAGGGATGCACCTGGTGGTAGCTTTTAGCGGGGGGGGGGGGCTTTGCTCGGCTAAGGCACGTGCTTTGGGGGGGACAGTGGACGCACTCCCAAAGGCCACTGCCTGTCCGGCGTTTGGCAGGAGCCCAGCTGCGAGGGGAGGGCTGGCGGGGTGTGGGCCGTGTGTACACCTATTCGGCGTGTGTAAAACACTCGGGCCCTTGCTACAATAGTGGACTTCAAAGCCACGCCGGCGCCGGAGTCACTCAGCTAGGGGCGCAGCGTCCTGCGCCAGTTACGACGCCAGCTCCAAGTTTCCAGGGGGACCCGCGAGTTTCCCGAAGTTCCGCTAAACCGGGACGGGGGTAGGAAAGAGACCCAGATTTCAGCCTGCGGGTGAGCGCGCTCCCCCGTCCAACCCGCCTGCAGACTTGGGCTGGTGTCCCGTCCCCGGCCCGTCCATGCGCCCTCCTCTGTTCTGGCCCCGGCTGCTGGAAGCCCTCCAGACGCCAGCACGCTCAACGCTGCCGACGGTCACGGGAAAGTTGCCAGCCCCGGGCCCTGTGGGTTCTCCGGCCTTTGCTGGCTCGAAGCAGCGTGGGGGCAGCATGCGAAAGCTGGCTTGTGCCAAGGGGACGGTGTCTTGGCCATGAGGCCTCTCTGCAGAGCTGGTGTAATGTATTGTCGCTCACCTGCGCCATTGTTGTAAGGGGAATGAAACAAAGCTCCTTTGCCCTGAAATGGGTATGTGGGATGGCCAATTATAGGGAAATAGTTTTTATCTCTAAGCAACATCTGATACTCGGCACAGAAGGAAAAAGTACAGCCTCCCCCTCCCCCCAACACTGAATGCGTTTAGAGAGGACTCCAACCTGTACCATAACCAATAAAGGCTACAATCCTTTAAATGCCCAAATAGTGATACCTGCCTCAGGTGCATCTCACCTGCAATGAGACTATCAGGCCTTCCAGTGAATGGAGTGGGCAACCCCCCAAATAAATACAAACAGATGCCAGCTCTCTAGTTTTCTCTTTGATGAGCTCTTGACTGAAGCTTAAACTCCTCCATTGTTCTCCCACGACTCGTTGCGGCTGGGGTTGGTAGCCGTGGTAGTAGAGAGCTGGGCAGATCTGTTGCATGTCTCTTGTCCTGCGCCGAGATGGGTTTATTGTACCTTCTGCTGGAGTCTCTGTAGATGAGTTGTTGGGCTGCTTTGCTGTCATCACATCCAGAGGTGCTGGAACAATTTGTATAGTGGGGTTGCTGAGAGCAATTGAACCAAACTGTAAACCCTGGATATAATGGAAACCCCTTCAAGCCTGGGGGTACAGCAGCACCCCTAGCATCTTGATCACATCCTTCCACTGCTTTAGAACATCCAGAGAGGGGGTGAATACTTTTTAATTAGTTAAATTTAGCTGAGTTCAAAACCTCAAATATATAAACCCTCCATCATCAAATGTTTCCCTTCTCCAGAAAGGCTGAGGGAGGTCTGTCACAGATGCTGCAAGTCAGTGTTTATATCATTTTCCTCTGGGAGTGGGCTGTTTTGTTTCAAACCCTCATTAGAAGTTGATGTATTTGGATAAGAATATTATAAGATATTCTAGCATCACACAGACATTTAAAGCTGGGAAGGAAATTTACAGACAGCACTTTATAGTTACCTTGGAAACTCTTCAGGGCAAGGAGTGTCTCTTATTCTATAACTGTACAATGGGGTCTTGATCTTGGTTGGGGGTCTTCAGATGCTACTATAATACAAAAAGGAACAAATGAATTACCATATTGGAACAGACCTGAGGTCCATCCACTGTAGTCCAGTATTCTGCCTGACAGTAGTACCTTTAGGGGAAGGTGTAAGAACCCAGCAATAGGCAGACATGGCTAACCATGGATATAAGCTCTCATCCTGATCTCTGATAATTAGAAATTGACTTAACACCTGACATATGAGGTTTAATATCCCTTCCAGAATATTGTTAATTCTAATAGCTCTGGATATTCATGTTTATAAATGTCCTTGTTGCAAATGTATAGCCCCGTCCTGCTGCCCTTAAACACACAGACAGTTTCATTGACTTCAGTAGGTCTTCTTGCATGGGTCAGAAATTACTCGGATGCATAAGGATTTGCAGGATCAAATTCATATTAACCTTCTGGTCTATTTTTTTTCCTAGTTTGACCATTGGTCTACATATCTGTTATGTGAATGACCAGAGCTTTCTAGATCATACAAAACCCCGTAACCACTTCATACAGCCATGTAATATATTGACAAAGAATATCTGTGAGGCAGTATATGGATATGTAATCTGAAAAGGCATTTCCAATATAGTTTGAAAACTGTTGAGTCCACAAACTAGGTCAACAACATACTTATTTTGTCTTGGGCAATCGGATAATCTGGAGTCAAGTTGCTCTTTTTCTGCAACAGCAGATTATGGTGGGTCTTTATGTTTAAAAAAATATGACGTTCATAATATTACTTCACAAGCGCACACTGGAGGAGCAACTATCTTTTGTAACCAGCGGTATAAATACTAGATGCTGAGGGCTGAGAAAAGTTCTGTAGGTGGTAACAACTCAGAAGATATTTGGTCTTTCTTGTGTTCTTCCTCCCTGCCAGAATTACTTCCTTGGGCAATGTCTGCATATTCATTTGTATTTCTTCAGTTTATCTCTGCTGAAAATTGCCTTTCAGGTATTGTAGAATTTCAGGATCTATCAGGAGCTAATATATAATTATCTATTGATATTTCTGTGGCACCAAATGCGATGAATAACTCTGTGTATATTTTTTGGGTTGGCATAGAAAGTGCTGCAGTACAGGTGGAAAGGAATTGGCAGATTTTGGAGATGAAGAAATAGTAGGATGTAGCAAAAGCATTGTTCAGGACTGAAGAGTGTGGAGTTGAAAATAACACTGTGTTTGCAAACCTGAGGATGGTTGAATTGCCAGTGGTGATCAAAATATGTGTGTGGGGGGAGGAAGGCTAGGGAGAAAAGATAAGGAGTTCACTTTGCCTCATGTTTAGCTTGATGTGATGGTGGACCTTCCAGGCAGAGAGATCAGTCAGAGATGTGAGTCTGAATGGAGGAGGAAAGGTGTCGCTGGGAGTTCTCCATCATGACCAATGCATCTTTGTACTATGACTCTGCTCCTTCATTACTCCCATCAGGCAGTGTGACTATATCTGGGTACCCCAGAAGAGCCTTTCAGTTGGGGAACCCACCGCTGCAATTTACCCAAGGTTCAGTTTACTCTGTCTGGTCCAAACTACTGTGCTACTCTAGATAGAGTATCTGTGTGTGAATACAGACAGAAAGGGGGTCAGGCAGGGAATTTATCTGAGCTATATATATGTTGGGACTGGGAATGGTTAGAGAACTAGTAGATGGGATTTCCTATGCAGGACGAGTGTGACTGTATGCTGTGACACTTCTGTCTCTGAGAGAAAGATGGGAAGACATCTTGCTTCTTCTGAATTTCAAGCTCTTATCAGTACTCTAAGGGTATGTCTACACAATGAAATTAGGTCGAATTTATAGAGGTCGTTTTTTTGGAAATCGGTTTTATATGTTTGAGTGTGTGTGTCCCCACAGAAAATGCTGTAAGTGCATTAACTCGGCGGAGTGCTTCCACACTACTGAGGCAAGCGTCAACTTCTGGAGTGTTGCACTGTGGGTAGCTATCCCACAGTTCCCGCAGTCTCCGGAAATGAGATTCAAAAGTTCGCGGTTCTTTTCCTGTCTACCTGGCCAGTGCATCTGAGTTGAGAGTGCTGGCCAGAGCGGTCACAATAGAGCACTCTGGGATAGCTCCCGGAGGCTAATACCATCGAATTGTGTCCACAGTACCCCAAATTCGACCCGGCAAGGCCAATTTAAGCTCTAATCCACTTGTCAGGGGTGGAGTAAGGAAATTGATTTTAAGAGCCCTTTAAGTCGAAAAAAAGGGCTTCATCGTGTGGATGGGTGCAGGTTTACATTGATTTAACGCTGCTAAATTCGACCTAAAGTCCTAGTGTAGACCAGGGCTAAGAATTTTCCTGTTGCTCCAGAAGAGGCGGCAATGTTGTTGCTGGAAATGAAAAACAAGCCACACCCAATATTGGGGCATATAGAGTTGTATGTAGCATCTGGTGTCTACTGACCAGTAGAAACCCACAAGTGTTCCCATAGCTAGCACCGTGTATGCTTTTATTTTTGCATTTATGGTGTACATGCACAGAGGTGCACACAAGTATGTGGAGGATGTGATATGATAGCTGTTCCACAGCCCTAACATTGCCCATTTTTTCAATGCTTTGGTAAATCTATCCATATTTCAACATGTGCAAGAGATATCTGGTACTGTGTATTCCATAAAGCAAGAGAAGGGAAAAAATTCCTAAAGTAATGACAAATATATATAGCCTTGTCTTAAGATAAAAAAAGTGCAGTAACTTTTGTATGTATGCAATATATAATATGTAAATGGCTCACATCAAAGATAGAATAAAAACTGTACATAGTATAACAAAGGTACCTCTTTAAAAGGTTAGTGCTGGCAGTCTGAAGAATAAAGGCTTAGGAAAAGAATGTTGGCAGATCTCTGCACCCTGACTGCCACTAAAGTTAAGAGTTTCAAAATGTTTCCTTTGAGCGTTAGTGCATGGGGAAGTTTGCAGAAGTGCACTTATAATAAACCTATATTAATTTCAGTAGAGTGGCACCAGTATAAAACTGGTGGAACAGAGTAGAAAATCAGGCTCCAAGTATTTTTAAAATGTGAGTAAGATGCACATGCTCAGATTCCGTGGGCCAGTGGTTTTCAACCTTTTTTTCTTTTGCAGTCCAATAAAAATTTTGAATGGCCTTGGAAATTGTGTTTCCCCTTTGGAAATCTTACACATAGTCTGTGGACCTGCAGGGGTCTGTGGACCACAGATTGGAAATCACTGCTCGAGGACAGCTACCTAATACATGGGCTTTTGACACACAACTTCTGTATGCTGATAGCAGTTGTGATGCAGCAGGCTAAAGTCCATTGGTTATAGCCTAGCAGCTGGAAGGATAAATGAGTACTATAGAACTGGAGGTCAAGCACAGAATTATAATTTGATGATGATGACTTATTTTTTTTTACCATTTAAGAATGTTTAATGCTTGCTTTATTTAATGGATTCCAAGTAAGCCGAAGATGCTGCAAATATAACCTTGGGGATAAGGTGGGATGTGGATGGTGAAGTGGACTAGTTTATTATTCCATAATGAAATTCTGTCTTGCAAAGGGTGGTGTTTCTAAATTAAAACAGGTAGGAGCTGGTCTGATTAGTGCAATTAATGTCAGCATATTCCAAAAAGAGGAAGAAGATTCTCTGCTCAGGCTGGCTTCACATGTATTCCCTTAATTTGAAGTTGTATGACTATATTTTTCTGAATGCATCCTTCACATTCTACCTTAATGACGACAGCATATCACACCACACTGTGTTTCTGTCACATTGTACCTACAGCACTGTCTAACGAATACCAATGCACAAAGGCTTTTGTACATCTTGCACCTGATCGAGCTCCCAACTGACTCATAGATTGTTTTAATTCAACCCTTTATCTTTGCAGTTTTATTTTCTTTTCTGTTGCATTATGGGCAAGGCTGTGGCTAGCCCCATGTGAATGCGGTATGTCAGGGGTAGATGTCAGGAGCTCTCTTCATCATCTGTGCAGGGAGAGCCATGATCTCTGCTTTGCACTCTCTGAGCACAGAGACAAAGGGAGTATCCTGCTACCAGTGGTACTAAACACCTGAAAGGGAGCAGGCTATGGTCTTGATTCCACAGCAGCTAGCATACACTAAGACGGGTGTGTGTGTGTGTGGGGGGGGGGGGAGTGCATACTGCAGCTCTAAAGAAGCCCAGTTCCTCAGTACTTTCCACAAGTGCTACCAGTGTAGTTGCTTATGTGCGTTGCAGATAGAATCCCTCAGATGCTGAAGTGTCTCTCCACATACGTCCTCTCTGCAGCTTTGGCTCTTGGTGCCATGATGAGCCCTATACATTTCTCAGACAGCTACACAGTATAACTTTCTGGTTTACTCTAGTTCACTATTCTTCACTTTCTAAGATAGCCCATGTTCTTATTTTCCTCTGGCTAGGTTAGACCATCTTTTCTGTCCACAAGTAAGTCCCCTTTGGGGTTCACTTTCTCCTCTCCATTATCTGTCACTTTAATTTAAACATTCCCTTCCTACTCTTCCCCAATTTCCTCCCATGCCCTTTTCCAATTAGCTCACACTACTTTAGAGTTCAATCCATTCAGTACTTTTCCCAGTTCAGCCTGTTTTTTGTTTTGTTCCTATTCCAGGTGAGCCCAGTTTGTATCCAGCATTGGGCTCTCTGGTGGAAATGGAATGTTACCCTTGACTGAGGTACTGAGCACATGCTCATTCCATAGGCGTCAAAGGAGGATATGGGTGTGCAGCCCTCCCATTGGGGGTCAGGCTACATGGCCCCAATTCAGCAAGGCATTTAAGGATGTGCTTGATGTGAAAAATGTGACTATTCCATTGACATCAATGAAGTTACTTGCATGCTTAAAGAAAGCGCTTTGCTGGATTTGGGGCTAACTTAAATACCGTTTTAGTGGTGCTCACCAGAATGATATCTGTTACTCATTAAGACAGAGGAACAAAAATCCAAGACCTGGTCTGAATTATAAACATCCTCTGAGAGTTGTAATCTGGTACTCACTTCCCCCTTGCTCCATTGGGAAGAAAACTGGGTCAGCCCTTTTGATGGCACAACTTATTTCATCCTCCATACTGGCTGCTAAAGGCTGGAGCTTTGGGTCCACCTACTCCCTACTGCTGCCAGCCCACTTCCCTCTCACCTCCACAGCAGGGAGGCATGATGAGAGCCCATCAGCATGTGCCCATGTGGGTAACCCATGCAGGAAGGAAGGAAGCTGCTATGTCATTTACTCCCCTACATGGATATGCAGCCTGGCTCATGATTCAGCCCGAAAAGCTTCCCGGAGCTCCCATAGTTTTAAATAAACAAGGAAATAAAATGCCTCCCACTGAGCGGTATTAAATGTGTGCTAGGAGATATTTCTTTCAGGGAATTTAGACAATCCTATTTTTGCCTAGAAAGCAGTGCACCTCAAATGGGGAGTCTTTTTACTTTCTACTAAATCTATGCTATTTCTGCCCAAATCCAGCAAAGTGCTTTCTTTAAGCATGCTTTCTTTAAGCATTCTGTTTCTGCTCCTGGAGATAAAATATATAGTTTGTAGCCAGTAGCTGTCTTTGGCCAATGGAAGTTTTTATTTTTTGACAGAAGAACAGGAGAACTTGCTTTTGACACTGAAAAATTAAATTGTTTTGTTGGCAAATCTTGTGGCAATGGTTCACTGAAGAAATGGAGGAGGAGGAGGAGGAGGAGTACTTGCACTGAAATTATTTATTCCTCTTCTATTTCACCACATCTCCTTTTTATGGTCTCCTGAGTGTTAGGATGGCAATTACTGACATATCAACCATGCCATGAATTTGTCATAGTTTGGGATGTCAACCTTCTTTCAATTGATAGCATATTTATCAGTTATCTACCAGAAATGCTTTTTTAAAATAATTATGGAGTGGTCCTTCAGAAATGGATTCTTTTTATCGCTTGAATGCCACATCTTTTACAGATGAATCTCTAATTAACAGCTTCTTAGTGATTTTTGAAAGGGAATTCTTATAGAAAACAGCTGTCCTTCAGTTTGTTTCAGTTCAAACTGCTTTGTTTCACTGATTTCCTGCTCTCCCCCCACCCCCCCCAAATGCTGTTGTCTCAGACTGAAGAGCCACTAGAATGCTTATCCCAGTAAATGGGATTGCACAGTGTACTGCGTTTTTGTAGGCTCTGTTTGATATTCTACTCTCCCCTCCTTGTGAATGCAGAGTGCACTTCCCCTGACTCAGCCGGTTCTCTCTGCAGATGTTGGGTTTTCCCAGCAGTATTAAGAAGATTGAAGAGTCAGCTACTGAGGAAAACCTCTTGCTTGTCTTACTCACATAAATGGTCCCATTGAAGCCAACGAGACTGCACATGTGAGTGAGACAGGCAGGATATGGGTTATTATCTGAAACAGTCATCAGTCATTGATGGCTGTATTTAGAATATGGCAGTACACCTAGCTTTAAGTTGTGTTAATTTTTTACACTAATATGAATCAAATTCACACAAAAGTGTGTGTGGGTGTAAAAACACGCATTAAAACAGGCCAGATTGTGCCTTCTGTGCATAGATCACACCTTGTCTGTGTGGAAAGCAGTGGGAGAGGGCATTAATCAGCTGCCTCTGTGATGCTGTAACCTCTGTTCCTTGGAGACAGCTCTCCATGGGCCCAGAGATGCACAAATGGGGAAGGACCAGCAGGAGGTGCAGGTTCATTATCCTTTCCACAACTCCACAGGCAATACTGTATATGTGGGAGATAATACTGTCCCCTGAGGTGGTATTAGCTTCTGAGCAGAGCCCCTCAACTGTTTGAGGGGGGCCTGAAAATCAGCTTCTGCTAGGTGAAGTCCTGTCAACATGGCTCAAGCAGTTTTTCCTTGTATCTGCAGGGCTGGCTTTAGGCACCAGCAAAATAAGCAGGTGCTTGGGGTCGCACATTTCTAGGGGCGGCCTTCTGCCGCCGGCCATGCCGCCCCTAGAAATGTACCCCAGCTCGCCTCCGCCTGCTCCCCTGAGCGTGCTGCCACTGCTCTGCTTCTCCGCCCTCCCTCCCGGGCTTGCCGCTCGCCAAACAGCTATTTCGCGCGGCAAGCCTGAGAGGGAGGGAGGAGAAGCCGAGAGGCGGCGTGTTCAGGGGAACAGGCGGAGCAGAGGTGAGCTAGGGTGGAGGGTTGCCGGGGGGGGGCCGCAGGAAGCAATGCAGGGGGAGGGGGGTAATGCGGCACGCCTGGGGAAGGAGGCAGGGCTGGGGATTTGGGGAAGCGTTTGGGAAGGGGCGGAGTTGGCGCGGAGCTGGGGGCGGGGGGACACGAAAAAAAGTGGGGGCGGCCAAAATTTTTTTTGCTTGGGGGCGGCAAAAATCCTCAAGCCGGCCCTGTGTATCTGAGTATTGCACAGTATGTCTAGCACTTTCAAACATAGGTGCCTGAAATTTCAAATGTTGGCCTATCTTTATGTACCTCATGCATGCGCTTCTCTAAAATGTGCCTCGTGTTCTAGAATCGTGTGCCAACTTGGGAGTGTGCAGGATAGGACATTTGCTTCCCTTGAGCCTTCTCATGTCTTGAAATAGGGAAGAGATATATATGGGCAGGGAAGAAAAGGAGAACAGCTATACTAAACCAAAGAACTGGAAAAGAAAAGGGATAACCACTTTCCATTTCCAATTCAGCTCAGTTTATATGGAGGCTAGAACTGGGTGGAGATAAAGAGGTGAAAATAGAGTAGTATGGATAATGGGCCAAGCTAAAAAATGACCAGGCACCTATTCTAAATTCTTCTAGTTCAATTCTGTTTATTTCTCTCATTCAGTCTTTCTTGTTCTACTTAATTATCTCATACAGCCCAGTCCGCGATGTCCTTTCAGTTACAGCTGCATTTCATCCCCTTCTCTCTTGCAACTTAGTGCAGGTTAAGCCTCTCTCCCTATTCTATTTCAGCTCCATTTCTTCTCCCTTTTTAGCATGACTTGGTATTTTTTTCTCTTCCTCTTCATGTTATGTCACTTGTTCTGCCTGGTATCATGGTGTCCTCTTTGTTGAAAAGAAACATCAGTCCAGCAAGATGATAAAAAGAAATTTTGAAAAAAATTCCTAGGGAGTATCAATCCATAGCAAAATCTGGTGGGGGGGGGGGGTGAGTGAATTCCAATCACAGAGAACTTCATTTTTGTACAGTATAACATACTTTTGATACCTTTATGAATTATCTTTCAAGGCACAATGAAAAGGCAACATCAGGAGACATGGAAAACACAATAAAATCAAAAGCTGGGTGACTGTATAACAGATGTAAATTTATACTTCAAAATACTGCAGAACAAAAGAAAAGAACCAGGACCAAAACCCAAAAGCACAGTCTGCTCTGGAAAAAGCAACTTCATAAAGATGCAAAAGAAAAGCCAAAAGCATTCACAAATGACAGAATCTATTAAAAGCAGCTCAAAGTGAATGAAAAAGGTGCACAATGAAAACTGGTTTTAAAAAAAGGGTCAAGCCAAAAAATAATAATTTGTAAACAGAAAGAGAAAATAATCACAGGTGTCTTCCTGTTGGGTAATAAGAATCCATGTTTAAAGAAAACAACAAAACATAAAAATATAGTCCAATCAATACTTATGCCAAATAACGTATTGGCGAAAAAGACTGTCCTTCATTGCTTTTAAGTGCACTAAAGCCCAGATCATAAAGTACTCAGTCTTTATTCAGACAAAACTCACTAGTCTGTAGGATTTTGCCTGAGTGAGGATTTGGGCATGACAGAAAAATAAAGGAAGACCCACCTGCCACCCAACACAGAACTCTAACTGGGAAATGCCAAATGCAGCTGTCAGCATGGAGTCCCTCTACTATCAACATCAGGAACTACTTCTCCTAGTAAGGCTTTTGACACAGTCCTTCATGACATCTCAAAGCAAACTAGGGAAATGTGGTCTAAGTGAAATTACTGTAATGTAGGTGCACAATTGGTTGAAATACAATAATCAGAGTAGTTATGAATGATTCCCTGTCAAACTGGGAGGGTGTATCTAGTGGGGCCCCTCAGGGGTCAGTCCTGGGTCCACTACTATTCAATATCATTGAGTTGGATTACAAGAGTGGACAATACGCTTATAAAATCTGCAGATGACATCAAGCTGGGAAGGGTTGCGAGCACTCTGGAGGACAGGCTTAGAATTCAAAATGACCTTGACAAATTGGTCTGAATTCAGCAAGATGGAAATTCAATAAACACAAGTGCAAAGTCAAAGTACTTCAGTTAGGAAGGAAAAATCAAGTGCACAGCTACAAATAGGGAATAACTGACTAGATGGTGGTCATGCTGAATAGGACCTGGAGGTTACAGTGGATCACAAACTGAATAGGAATAAATAATGAGATGCAGCTGCAAAAAAAGGCTAATACCATTCTGGAATGTATTAACAGAAGTGTCATATATAAGATATGGAAGGTAATTGTCTCACTCCGCTTGGTACTGGTGATGCCTCAGCTGGAGTACTGTGTGCAATTGTGGACACCACCTTTGAGGAAAAATGTGGACAAACTGGAGAGAGTTCAAAGGAGCAACAAAAATGATAATAGGTTTAGAAAACATGACCTAATGAGCAAAGGTTTTAAAAAACCTGAGTATGTTTTGTCTTGGGAAAAGAAGAGTGAGGGAAGACCTGATAAGTCTTCAACTATGTTAAGGTTTATTATAAAGAAGACGGTGATCTATTCTTCTCCATGCTTCCTGAAGGTAGGACCAGAAGTAATGGGCATAATCTGCAACAAAGGAGATTTAAGTTCGATATTAAGACTACCTTTCCACCTATAAGGGTAGTTAAGCTCTGGAAGGAGCTTCCCAAGGGAAGCTGTGGAATATCCTTCATTGAAAGTTCTTTTTACTCCTAGGGGAATTCTGTGCCAAAAAAATAAAAATTCTGCGCACAATATTTTAAAATTCTGCACATTTTGTTTGTCAAAATAATGTAATATAATCATGCCAGTTTCAATTATTTTGGTAATTTATTTAAACTACAATAAAATGGATGGAGAAGGGGAGTGGAGAGCATTGGAGGAAATCCCCAACCCCCCTTTGTCTAATAATAATGTAGCAGGTTTGACCCTTTATTTCTAGTTATTAGTCAACAAATATATGTAGTCATATGCTCAGTGTTACATCATAGGCAACTGAAGAGCAAGTGAGGGCTGGGGAATCAAGCTCACAATTTATACTGACCATCTCCAGAAAGGTAAGTACCAAAGAGTTCACGGAGCACATTTTGATCAGGATTTCTTTCAGTCCAGTAATGTAGACCAGTTCTAATCACTAAAGCACCATAAGCATTTATAAGGCCATACTGTCCTTTACACCACTCTGGCAATATAAAGGGCCTTAACTTTTATACCTGTTTTATACTCCTGGGGGAATTCACAAAGACAATGGGAACAATTCACTAAGCAGACAGGCTGCTACATTCTGCTCTGCTCTGCTCTATGCCTACCTCAGAAACACTCCAAAGCCTTGCCTTACCACACCAAGTGTGCTGCATTAGCAAGCAAGAGGGACAGAGTGTCTCTCTCCCTCCCAAATGCATGACTGCTCAGCCCCACCCCATCCCAGTGGTGATTTACATCTCTACCGGCTGCTCTGGGCACCCAAACCCACCTGCTTGTGCTGCCAGGGAGGGGTACATGACCAATCTTTTAGGCTTCCCTTGGCTTCCCCGTCAGAAGTCATTTTTCTGCGGCGAAGCAAAGAAATCTGCCGGCAACATGAATTCTGTGCATGCGCAGTGATGCGGAATGCCCCCAGGAGCATTCTTTTAA
The DNA here is from genome assembly GCF_965140235.1 of Caretta caretta. NCBI lineage: Eukaryota > Metazoa > Chordata > Testudines > Cheloniidae > Caretta > Caretta caretta. Next base: position 17,683,047 of record NC_134217.1, read on the forward strand.
AACATGTTGGATAAACACCTACCAGGGTGGTCTAAGTTTATTTGGCCCTTCCTCAGTGCAGGGGGTTGGACTTGATGACTTCTCAAGGTCTTTTCTAGCCCTATGTTTCTGTGAGTCTATGACTAACACAAAGCATAACTACCGTAAATAATGTGAGCACACTCTGCCAGCAGTCAATCACTGCTGCTACCCAGGTCAAGCACCAGTGATTGTCACCAGTGTGGAATGCTGGACTGGTTCCACCACCATAATGGAAATGTTTCTACCACCAGTGGATGGAGCACTGATCACATTCTCAAGACAGTGCCTTCCACAGGTGAAGCCTTTTGTGTGGGATTAGTAGTAAGACTGCAGAAGACCAAATGGGGAGGCATCAATGATATAGTAACATGATGTGGGGAGACATGTTCCTTTTTTCCTCTTGTCCCAGATATTACACCACTGGTATGTATGAAGGTGAACAATGGGGGTGTATAGCCTGCCGCCACCAATGGCCTGCACTCTCCTCACTGTTTTAACTTTGAAAATGGCCACTGCAGTTAATGTTGAATAAATTCCTTTTTGATCTGACATTGTCTGGTCTGATTGTTTAGGTCATGTTCTGTGTGTGTGCAGACACTGGTATGTTGTGTAACAAATCAGTTTGCTCAAAGGTTGAGACTAGCATCTCTTGAGCTTTACCAATATATTTGAAATAAGGAGCCTTTCTTTCCAATTAAAAAATAAACAGGTGACACAATGGGTCTGTGATTCTTTCCTATTATCCAAGAATAAGCTAATGCAGAGGGGAACCACCAACCTTTATGTGTTCCCAATGAACTCCTTTTGTCTAGAGCACCAAGTTCTTTCAGTAACTGACCAGGAAACTCAGCCACCACAATATGCTTTCTTTAGGATCTTTAGTCTTTCTTCTTTTTCTGGAAAAAGTTATCACCATCTTTGTTTTCCACATGTGACACAAGAATGTCTTGTCATATTTATTTTTTCCATTGAGGGCCACTGGTCAGCATCAATAATATCCTTTAAGTTTCCAAAAATTGAGCTTTTTAATTTTAACAAAGCCTTCTCAGTGACGCTTTCTCCTTTGTGTTCCAGTTTCTACAGAAGAATATTTAACAGAAAGAGTGAGGAAATATGCATCAGGAGAAACTTCATTATTTGAATAATAGGCTAGTAAAGAAAAGGTGACAAAGATTATAAATGGATGGACATATAGGCCTCTCGTTAAAACTTGTATATAGCCTATTTAGTGTTTTCAGCAATTCCCAGTATTTGCATGTTAGCACTTACTAATAGGAATTGTACTTGCAATACCCACAAAGCCTTAATAAATGTACAATACAAATGTATAAAATTAAGCTCAGCTTTAATAGCTGCCTTGCATGATGCAAAATGAAAAGATTGTGTTCCTTCCTGAACAGCAATGTTTAATATATTCTCATGCTAGAGTTGCACCAGTAGGACTAAAGCTTTATCTGAGCATTCCAAGAGTAATAAAATTCTAAATTTAACTCAAACCCTCTTATTGGGGCACCGGTACCCAGTGCCATGAGGAGAGAGAGAGAGCGAGAGAGAGAGTGTGTGTGTGTGTATGTGTGTGTGTGTTCGTTCATACTTTGTTTATGGTATAACTCAGGGGTGAGCAAAGTGGGGGTGGGGCCGGGGAGAACGATCCCATGGACCGGATGTGGCCCACAGGCCGTAGTTTGCCCACCTCTGGCATAGCTGCTTAGCTAAAGATGGTTACACAAGTTAACTAGGCCCTCTGGTGTTGATAGTTAGGGAGGCTTGACTTGTGGCTCAAGTAGAGACCTCTTCATCAGAAAGAAAATATCACAAAGTTTCACTGTGGTTCAGTGCCATCTCTAATCAAGCTGCCCTCTTGCTGATTTAGTGTATATTCTCATAGTTCTTTGAAGAAATTACTGTTTATCATTCCTTTATTTTGCAGATGCCTTCTAATCTATTTTAATTTAACTCAATGTAATCTAATTAAACATTTGTACCACACTTTTTATTGTGGAATCTGAGCCTATTCTGTGTGCATGCAACTTCATTCATAACTCTCTCATTTTCCTCATCCTGTCAGCAACTACCAGCACGTAATATGAATGATTCTTGCCTAGTTAAAATTAGCTGCTACTCACTGTGGTGTGGTTTGTGATGTAATGTACTTTGGTCACTCATGTCTAGACCAGTCTTTTGTTTGTGTGAGATGATGCAACTGCTGATGGTGCATGGGAAGGAAAGAACCCATCTTGACAGAGCCCAGATTGCATTTGCATACTTGCAATCAAAATCTCTCTCCTCCATAACAAATATCCCTTATAGGTGTATGGAATATATTTGGCACAAAAATCAGTAAGAGGAGTCCTGCTATGCCACTTTGACAGACAGGACTAACGTAACCATCCTGCTAATCTGTAAACCTCCAGTCTACAAAGGCTTTGGAGAGAAGCTAATAGAGATGTGCTGAGGAGGTTCAAAATATCTAACATTTCAAGAGACATCACTATCTATGCCACTGACCTCTCTGATGCAATAACCCCAAACCGTCTGTCCAAACATTCCACCTTCGGTTTCTCACAGGTCACCACTGTATGCCCACACCTAAAGAGCCATACTGTGCACTCTACAAGTGGCCTGAAAGTAGATATAAATAGCATAAGAAGTACTCCCACCCCAAAATCCTGGTCAGAACACTTCCTCATCCAAGCAGAAATAAGAAATCTGTCACAAGACAAAAGGAAATCCTCATCATGGTCCACCCCCAAGAAATCTTGAGGTAAAAATCCTGGCCCCAATGGCAGAACTCCCTTTGACTTCAATGGAGCTGGGATTTCACCCTTGGACTCTGTCCTGTTCCAAAATGTACATATGGAAATCTATACCCAAACAAAAGGCCCAGGAGCAGAATTAGTGAGGCACTGCAACTTCTACCTGCCTACTGCCAGGCCTACACTACAAAGTTTTGCTAGTCTATCTATGTTGGTTAGGAGTGTGTGTGTGTGTGGGGCGGGGGGGAATCACACCACAAAGTAACATAGGATATTGTTGGGCTAGCTTTGCATACAGTCCTTTTGCTGGTATAGTTTGGGGAGGTGGTTTAACTATAACAACAAAACAATTTCTTTTGCCTGTATATATCGCATCTTCACTAGGGGAGACACTGCGTATTGTACACTTAGACAAGCCCAGAGACTCTAGCACCAAAGCACAATCCCTCTCCCACCCTGGGGCCTGCATAGGCTTGTTACTGTTCAAGGGTGAGCCACGCCTGAGATTGCTCTTCCAGAACTTCTGTGGGCACCCCTTCCAGGCCTTTCCCTGCAATTCTCCCCAAACACCCCACTTTAGACTGGATCACCAGGCTACAATACCCCCTTTTACCAGCTGTATTTGTCTCAACCAGCCTATCTTGGTTGAGGGTCTGGCTATAGAATCCTCTTGCTAAGTTTGTGACCGTACAAACTTGCTTGACCCAGGACAGCTTCTTCAAAAACAGATGATCATTTACTTGTCATTAGGAATATAGCAATCAAAGATAAGGGTTAAAACAACAGGCCTACACACACCACACAATTCTTACCCACCCACTTTGTGACTCTAAGTTTTAGGTAATATCTTTTATTGGACCAACTTCTGTTGGTGAAAAAGACAAGTTTTTGAGCTTATACAGAGCTCATAAAAATCCTTTTATTAAAGATTCAGAAAAGAAGGAAAATCAATTAAAGCATTTGAAATAAAGTATCAAATAACACTTTCAGTTTAGAAATATCCCTTGTTCCTTTTTTTAAAAATTGAGCATTTTTAGAGGAAAAAGCCTCTTCTTTGTTGAGTCTTTTAAATGGTATTAAAGACTATAATTGTCCTTTTTGGGGGGAAAGAGAAAAAGTTAGTTGAGATGGGATGGAGCTGTCACTGCTGTTAATCTGGTCCTGTTTCCTAGAAGACAAAACAAGACAAACACACAAGAGAAAAGAACCGCCAAAGTAGAAAATGCAGCTTCTGTCTCTGGTGTTGACTTGCCAAGCTGGAAAAACACAGACCCAGCACACAGTCTCATCAGCCACTGTGAGACCTGGCAAACTTGTGCCAGCAGCAGACTGATTAGGGCATTGCTTTTAGGTCCCTCTTTTTTGTCACAGGCTTACAGCAGTGTTGCAAAATATACAGTTCTGGTTTGCTGAGCCAGACTTTATTAGACCAAAGGAAAGAGTAATAGAAAAGAGAAGAAATAAGGTAGAGAAGCAAAAGAACACATGGGGCAGGGGAAGGAGAGAAAGTTGAACATCCTAGGTGGTGGTTGGGATTCAGCTGGAGCTAGTAGAGGTGATGGTGTCATCTTAGTCCCTCTCTCTGGCCTGGTCTGGTCCATATATCCTACAAGATTAGGATAAAGAAGGGCTGGGGTTTCAGGAGCTGGTGAGGATGGCAGCCAAGATGGTGAAGCTCATTCCTTCCCCATCTCTTTGTCATCAAGTCTAGTAGTAGCCTTTGTCCATTTTCATATTTTTCCCCCAAGGTGTAGTGGGGTATTATTTTATTTTTATTTTTAGAACCTCTAAGGGGAATGATGGGTGGAACAGCCTATCTTCTCATTATTTTGTCTCCCAGTAGGCCTAATTTCAATTTATGGATTTTTGGTTCCAGGCTTTTTTGTTTACCAAGCATGATTTAAATAATTTGTCATGTTTTTTTTTGTTTGGACTAATTCGTCTTTGTTTCCGTTTTACACCATTTTCCATGAACATTTTTGGTTGCATGTTAATGTGACATTTTATAACCTTTCACTCACCCTTTTACAGTTGAGCTCCCAATTAGAGTAGGCTCTATTATTAAAGCAGTTTTTTGCTTCCAATACATGCGTTGTGGTTTTAACAAGAGTATACCGTGAGATAATCAGCTTCTTATTATAAATCAAGCCTACAAAGCTGAAGACTTAGGGAAGCAGTTGAGCTATGTCCTAAAACCTATCAAACATTTAAACTGGATTTAGTATCAGTTTACAAAGATGCAGAGTGTATAAGGGCCAGTCTGATTTAGTAGATCAGCTGTATGGATATTAGCTATGTTTCAACACAAAGTAATTCCACGTAAATGGGCCAGATCCTTAATTGGTGTAAATTAGCATAGCCCAGATGTCTAACAACCCTAAGGATGAGTACATGCTTCAAAACCACACATGGCCTGAGGAAAGCTTGGTACAGTTTAAAAGCTAATGTTTTAGAACTAATGGGTCTAAAAATTCTGAAGCAAAGTTGGAGGCTCAATATGTTCATTTCATGCCAATACCCAGAATGCTCTTCTAAATCAACTCGTATTTCATAGCAGCATTGGAGCCAAAACTCTGGGAACAAGTCAAAAGATTTGGATATGCTTCTGTGTGCACAAGTAATGTCCTCTGAGCTTTGTGAGATTGCAAGAGAAACAGTCCTTTGGCCAATTACAGCATTTAAAATGCTGAGACCCTTTTAAGGATGCTTCAGCCAAAATGTTAGCATTTTAACAGCTATCTGAGGGCTTGGCAAAAAAGACCCAAACACCTCAATTTAATATTAGTCTGACCCTTTTTTGGAATAGTTGTGCTCTTTAAAGCATACACCACCTTTAAGGTGAATGATGTAAAAATGGACTAGATTATCAATTATAGTGGATCAGAGTAGGGCTATGTCAAGGTTCCTCCCCCACTCTGAACTCTAGGGTACAGATGTGGGGACCTGCATGAAAAACCTCCTAAGCTTATCTTTACCAGCTTAGGTCAAAACTTCCCCAAGGTACAAAATTTTACACCCGTTATCCTTGGAATGGCCGCTACCACCACCAAACTAATACTGGTTACTGGGGAAGAGCTGTTTGGACGCGTCTTTCCCCCCAAAATACTTCCCAAAACCTTGCACCCCACTTCCTGGACAAGGTTTGGTAAAAAGCCTCACCAATTTGCCTAGGTGACTACAGACCCAGACCCTTGGATCTTAAGAACAATGAACAATCCTCCCAACACTTGCACCCCCCCTTTCCTGGGAAATGTTGGATAAAAAGCCTCACCAATTTGCATAGGTGACCACAGACCCAAACCCTTGGATCTGAGAACAATGAAAAAGCATTCAGTTTTTACAAGAAGACTTTTAATAAAAAATAGAAGTAAATAGAAATAAAGAAATCCCCCCTGTAAAATCAGGATGGTAGATGTCTTACAGGGTAATTAGATTCAAAAACACAGAGAACCCCTCTAGGCAAAACCTTAAGTTACAAAAAGATACACAGACAGAAATAGTTATTCTATTCAGCACAATGCTTTTCTCAGCCATTTAAAGAAATCATAATCTAACACATACCTAGCTAGATTACTTACTAAAAGTTCTAAGACTCCATTCCTGGTCTGTCCCTGGCAAAGAGCATACAGAGAGACACAAAACCTTTGTTCCTCTCCCTCCTCCCAGCTTTTGAAAGTATCTTGTCTCCTCATTGGTCATTTTGGTCAGGTGCCAGCGAGGTTACCTTTAGCTTCTTAACCCTTTACAGGTGAGAGGAGCTTTCCCCTGGCCAGGAGGGATTTCAAAGGGGTTTACCCTTCCCTTTATATTTATGACAGGCTATATTTCATAGATAAACTCATCCTTTATTATTCATAAGCAGAGCACTTGGGGGAAGTGTTTTTGAATAAAGGTGAAAGAAAATGCTCCAGAATGGTGGAAAACAAATTCACACTTGTATTTACAAAAACTGACAACCTCTAAGACTTTGGGTAAACATACATAGAATGGTAGTTGAATAGGGACCCTGAATGACTAGAAATGTCAAGACATATTTACAAATCATCTTTGTGAAGATCTCCTGATACACTCCAAATTCTCCTCTGCTATCTACACTGCTCCCCTTCCATCACTACAGCTGCCATCTTAGGCCATGTCTACACTATGAAAGTACTCCAATTTTACAGAAGTTGATTTTTGGGAACAGATTGTATAAAGTCGAGTCCATGCGTCCACACTAAGCATATTAATTCGGTGGTGTGCATCCACAATACCATAGCAAGTGTCAACATTCCAAGCGGTGCACTGTGGGTAGCTATCCCGTAGTCCCCGCTGCCCACTGGAATTCTGGGCTGAGCTCCCAGTGCCTGATGTGGCCAAAAATTTGTTGCGGGTGGTTATGGGTAAATGTCATCAGTCAACCCTCCCTCCCTCCATGAAAGCAACAGCAGACACTCATTTCACACCCTTTTCCCTGGACTGCCCGAGCAAATGCTATAGCACTGCAAGCATGGAGCCCCTTCAGCTCACTGCAGCAGTTATGACCATTGTAAACACCTCGCGCATTATCGTGCAGTTTATGCAGAACCAGCACCTGAAAAATCAGGCGAGGAGGCGACGGCAACACGGTAATGAGGACATGAACACAGATTTCTCTAAAACCGCGGTCCCCAGCAATTTGGAGATCATGGTGTTACTGGGGCAGGCTCATGCTGTGGAACACCAATTCTCGGCCTGGGAAACAAGCACATAGTGGTGGGAGCACATAGTGTTACAGGTTTTGGATGATTCCCAGTGGCTCCAAAACTTTTGCATGTGTAAGGGCACTTTCATGGAACTTTGTGACTTGCTTTCCTCTGCCCTGAAGTGCAAGAATACCAAGATGAGAGCAGCCCTCAGAGTTCACAAGCGAGTGGCAATAGTCCTGTGGAAGCTTGCAATGCCAGACAGCTACCGGTCAGTCTGTAATCAATTTGGAGTGGGCAAATCTACTGTGGGGGTTGCTGTGATGCAAGTAGCCAACACAATCATTGAGCTGCTGCTATCAAAGGTAGTGAGTCTGGGAAATTTGCAGGTCATACTAGATGGCTTTGCTGCAATGGGATTCCTAACTGTGGTGGGGCTATAGGGGGAACGCATATCCCTATCTTGGGACTTGACCGCCGGGGCAGCCAGTACATAAACCATAAAAGGGGTACTTTTCAATGGTGCTGCAGGAAGGGATTTACTTCCCAGACCAGAAAATAACTGTTGGGGATGTTGAAATGCCTGTAGTTATCCTTGGGGACCCAGCCTACCCCTTAATGCCCTGGCTCATGAAGCTGTATACAGGCACCCTGGACAGTAGTAAGGAGCTGTTCAATATTGGCTGAGCAAGTGCAGAATGGTGGTAGAGTGTGTATTTGGACATTTAAAGGTGCGCTGGCGCAGTTTACTGACTCACTCAGACCTCAGCGAAACCAGTATTCCCATTGTTATTGCTGCTTGCTGTGTGCTCCACAATCTCTGTGAGAGTAAGGGGGAGACGTTTATAGTGGGGTAGGAGGTTGATGCAAATCACCTGGCCGCTGAATACACGCAGCCAGACACCAGGGTGGTTAGAAGAGCACAGCAGGAAGCGCTGCGCATCAGAGAAGCTTTAAAAACCAGTTTTATGACTGGCCAGTGTACTGTGTGACACTTCTGTTTGTTTCTCCTTGATGAAAACCTGCCCCTTTGGTTGCCTCTAAATTCCCTGTAAGCCACCCACCCTCCCCCCTTCGATCACAGCTTGCTTGCAAAGGAAATAAAGTCACTATCATTTAAAAAACATGTATTCTTTATTAATTGATTATAAAAATAGGGAGATAACTCACAAGGTAGCCCGGGTGGGGTGTGGGAAGAGGGTAGAGGGAAGGAAAAGGCCACTTTAAAACTTCTTGAATGACAGCCTTCTGTTGCTTGGGCTGTCTACTGTGGTGGAGTGGTTGGTTGCCCAGAGCCTCCCCCCTGCATTCTTGGGTGTCTGGGTGAGGAGGCTATGGAACTTGGGAAGGAGGGAGGGTGGTTAAACAGGAGCTGCAGTGGCAGTCTGTGATCCTGCTGCCGTTCATGAACCTCCACCAGATGCTGGAGCATGTCCGTTTGATCCCACAGTAGCCCCAGCATTGCCTCATGCCTCCTCTGATCTTCCTGCCACCACCTCTCCTCATATTCATCGGCCACTTTCCTGTACTCTGCTATTGTGTCCCTCCACACATTCTGCTGAGCTCTGTCAGTGCCGGACGACTGCATGAGCTCAGAGAACATTTCATCTCACGTGCGTTTTTTTCGCCGCCTTATCTGAGATAGCCTTTGGGATGGAGGAGGGAGGCTTGAAACATTTGCAGCTGCTGGAGGGAAAAAAGGGGAGTGAAGTATTTTAAAAGATACAATTTACAGAACAATGGCTATACTCTTTCACAGTGAACAGCACTATTCACATTACATAGCACGTGATTTTGGTACAAGGTCGCATTTTGCATCTTATATTGAGTGCCTGCAGCTTTGGTGTTAGAGATCACAAATGCAGGGCTGGGTAACAGAATTCGGCTTGCAGGTGGCCATGGTAACCCATAGTCTTTCGGCTTCTGCAACCTTCATAACAGCAGTGCCCTCCTCTCCCATACCAAGTAAAGCACGTTGAGTTGGCCATTTAGTGCTGCGGTTTTCCTGTTAAAGTGCAGCAGCAGAAACCAAACTAACCCCTGCCCCTATCCAGTTCTCTGGGATGATCGCTTTTCCCCTCCCCGCACCGCGTGGCTGGTATCAGGGAAGATCCCTACTAGCCAAATGCGAACAGCTCAGCGCCAATGCCCCCCCTCCATGTGGCTAACTGCGGGGAGGATTTCTTTTTAGCCACAGGCAAACAACCCAGTAGGAACAGCCACCTCTGAATGTCCCCTTAATTAAATTCCCCTATTTCAACCAGGTTACCATGAACGATATCACTCTCCTGAGGATAACACAGAGAGATAAAGAACGGATGTTGCTTGAGTGCCAGCAAACACCAGGACCATACGCTGCCAGGCTTTGTCATGCAATGATACCAGATTACTTGCTACTAGCATGGCGTGGTAAAGTGTCCTACCATGGAGAATAAGGCTGCTCTCCCCAGAAACCTTCTGGAAAGGTTTTTAGAGTACCTCCAGGAGAGCTTCATGGAGATGTCCCTGGAGGATTTATGCTCCATCCCCAGATACATTAACAGACTTTTCCACTAGCTGTACTGGCCACTGAATGCATCCCAAGTCCTCAGGGGTACTTAATCACTAAAAAATGTTTGCTTTTATAATGTGTATTATATTTAAAAAGGTACACTCACCAGAGCTCCGTTCTTCGTCTTCATTCGGTTGGGAGGGTATTTCAGTCAGGGTAATAAAAAGATCCTGGCTGTCGGGGAGAACAGTGTGCTGTGTGCTCTCCTCAAGCTCTTCCTCCTCCTCCTCATCTTCCCCATCCACAAAATCCTCAGCCAAGGCGGAGGGTACCCCATCATCGGAGTCCACAGACAGGGGTGGGGTAGTGGTGGTGGCCCCCCCTTAAAATTGCATGCAGCTCAGCGTAGAAGCGGCATGTCTGGGGCTCAGTCCTGGAGTGTCCGTTTGATACTTTGGTTTTCTGGTACACTTGTCTGAGCTCCTTAAGTTTCACGTGGCATGTGTGTTGCGTCCCTGATGTAGCCTCTGTCCCTCATGGCCTCTGAGATATTTTGAAATGTTTTGGCATTTCGTCTTTTGGAACGTAGTTCTGATAGCATGGATTCCTCTCCCCATACAGCGATCAGATCCAGTACCTCCCATTCGGTCCATGCTGGAGCTTTTTTGATTCTGGGACTGCATGGTCACCTGTGCTGATGAGCTTGCCTGGACAAAGAGGAAATGAGATTCAAAAGTTCCTGGGGCTTTTCCTGTACACCTGGACAGTGCATCCGAGTTCAGAGTGCTGTCCAGAGCGGTCACAGTGGTGCATTGTGGGATAGCTCCTTGAGGCCAATACCTTCGCATTGCATCCACACTAACCCTAATTTGAAACGATGATGTCAATTTCAGCGCTAAGCCACTCGTTGGGGAGGAGTACAGAAATCAGTTTTAAAAGCCCTTTATGTAAAAAAAAATGGCTTCGTTGTGTGGACAGGTGCAGGGTTAATTTGATTTAACGCTGCTAAATCTGACATAAACTCATTGTGTAGACCAGGCCTTAGTCATCATGTCTACATCTACTTTTATATCTCACCACTTGCTATTTAGTTCACCATACGTATTGCATCCTTCTCAGTTCTTATACACAAATGATTAGCCACCATCACCGGTCATAATTTTTTGGGGTCTTTTATTAATGCTTCCATAAAACCATTCCCACAACATTATAGTATTGGGCCCAGGCCTACATTCCTCACATGCTCAAAACTCTCAATGAAGTCAGCAGGAGATTTTGATGAGCAAGGATCAGCCCCAGTATTTGCATTACTTCTGACTGCTGTCTTCTATTCTGACTGTCTGAGCCACAGCTATCATGCCGTCTTTGACAACTGACTCCACCACACCCTTCCTCTTTCTCCTCTGAATAAAACTACCCTCCAGCCATTCTATTGTTATAATGTTCTATTTTCTCTTATAAGATTAATTGACTTTAGCTTCTTATTCTCCTAGATTCTGTCTTCACCACCTTTGTCCCGAGAGTTCAGCTTTCTAGTGATTTCATAAGGAGTGATGAGAGAACTTCCAACTGTTCATCTGTCATATCGATCCATCTAATATCTTCTTGTACAGCACCCATCACAATGGTACATGGGTACAGAGAAATAAATAAAATGTTTATTACCCTAGTGGGACTGGAACTCATAAGCTTCAGCATTGCAAGTTGGGGACTGTAGCATAGAACCATGTAGCAAAACTGGATTGGACTGTTCAGACTAGACACACCTCCAAGTATCTGGATGCTTATGTAAAGCTTTATTAAGTTTATTTAAATCCGTTCTGTTATTTATGACCACAGCAATTATCATCAACTCTCTTATCCATGCTATATTCCCAGCTTAATTGCTTCAATGATTTCTGCTTCTGGATTGCGTGACCTGGAGACTGAAGTCTCTCCAGAAGCAAGTTCAACATAGGCAACAGCACTGTGAGCTTCTCTGTTACTGACCTGCCTTCCTTCAATGCTGATTGGAGGGAGGACCTATGAGAGGGACAGAATTTAATGCATGCTTCATGCCAATTCAGTCCTTGGCCTCTTTGCAGAGATGACCTACAAACAAGGGGGGGGCAATTGGTGCTAGTAATGGTGATAGTTTTTGTGATAGGAACAATGGTGTCTAATTGCTGCTGTAATATAAATAATACAAATAATTTGTCAAAAGGAGCTAAATGGGATCACCCACTTATTTCAGATAGGCCTCTGAATGGTGCTATAGTAATATCTTTACAACCACCAGCATCAATATCATGTATTTTTTTAAAATTACCCATTCTTATTTCTATGGATAGCACCTACATGCTAGTATTCTTCATGATTGCTACATATTCTTTAGCACTTTATGGTGTGCACAGTTCTACAAATCTGACCCCAAATAGCTTTATACTTACATTCCTTACTACCAATTTTCATTAGTGTTACTATAAGGGGAAAAAAATCACTCCAGTATCCTTTCTCTGTTCTTAAATAACATATTAGAATAATTAAAAATATGTAAATTAACTATTGGTCAATTAGTGACACCAGTCTGCAAATATGTGCCTGCCCCACAACACAACTCAGATCATAATCTCATCATGCTACAGTCTACCCTGTCACTTTTATTTGAACTTAATTTATTTTTTGTCTAATGCCGTTACTCAAAGAATTATGAGACAGGCATCAGCTGACAGCACCAGGGGAAGGATAGGTATTGACAATGACATAAAAGCAGAAAGGGAAGTAAAAGAATAGCCACTGTAGCATTTATCAGTATTTCACGAACAGACACAACTCTGGAATAAAATACACATTCAGATTGCAGTTTCTTTTTAAGATTGGGACTATACATCTGCAGGATCACAAAACAAGAGGTTTGTAACATATTGCCACACATTAGAGATCTTTTCCCATATTGTTATGAGCAGAATAAACATTTTAAAAGGCATTTTCCTTTCCTATACCCATGAGTATCTGGTTCCACTGATCATACCTCCCTGCACATAGGAGTACAGCAGCCACAGAGGTCACTGTAGCCTGGAAGCTGAAGTGGCAGCTGTGAAGGAGCTTTGTTGCTGCTCGGTAACCTGTAGGGAAGATCCTCTCCTCAGACTGCTGTAGAAGCCTCTTGCATAAAAGCCATTCACTCAGGCTGTAGCAGTGGAGAGGATTTACCTCTGGCAGCGTAAAGAGGAATTACTTTACATATTTGTAAAAGCCAGTCCATTCCAAATAAACTTGTTTCATATTTTTAAGACAAAAACATCTGGCTAGAGTACTCAGATAGTATCTTTTCTATGGGGCAGTGGCTAGGACACAAGACCTTGCTACTATTCCTTATTCTGCCAATGACTCACTGTGGGAACTCGAAGAAGGCCAAAATTTTCCACTAGCTTCAGATGCATCAATTTTTGGGCATCGCATGTGGGAAACCCAGAGGCTGGTTTTCAGAAGTGTGGAACACCACAGCCCCTGTTGGGAAGCTTTAATGTACATAGGTGACACTAAGCAACTTCGTTGGTGAAAACTGATCATTTAGCTAGGTGGATGTAACTGGGGAAAAGTAGTGTCAAGCCACTTTTCTTGGATGATTCCACAATTTTAAACCCTTGGCTGTGTTCTCTTAGAAGATCTGGTTTTCCTATAACTGTACTGAGTGAACATTGATTTGAATATTTTATTGGAAAGAACTGCAAAGAGGTTAGTGCCATTAAAGGGGAGTGTAATAGAAATAGGCCAGATAGGTTTTATACCAAATGGAATGGGTTGGAAAGCCATTATTATAATTAAAAGCAATATTCTAAACATTATTATAAAAACATGGAAAAATAACAAAATATTTTATTATAAATGATGTTTTCAACTCAGAAAATCACTCTTTTTTATTATTATTTAGGATTCTGCATGTTTTAAATGATCAGTTTAAATGTGTTCAGTTCCATACAGACATGAAATTAAAGGTACATAAGCCCAAATAAAAACATGTTCAATTGAAAGCTGCATTTTCAGACAAAGTAGAGTTCCATGCTAAAAAGGGAACAGAATTAGAGTATGCTGACACAGCTGACAGAAAAGTGATTTTAAAGGCAAAGAGTATATGGGACATTAAAGAAAAAGAAACACAGAGCAAGAGATATCCAATTAGCAAACATCTAGATATACCGAAAGGGACATTCCCAAAGGCATCCATACAGGGCCATGTCCAGGATGTGGAAAGAAAGAAAGATAACTCTCAAACTGAAGGTTGAACAATTTTTTCTCCTATAATTTTGCAATAATGTGATACATTTTGTGCGCTTGCCTCAAATCCTTAGCTGGTTTTCATGAAAGTGAAATGGCATTTCCCATAGGTAAACATACCTTTTTGACAGGTTTCAGAGTAGCAGCCGTGTTAGTCTGTATTTGCAAAAAGAAAAGGAGTACTTGTGGCACCTTAGAGACTAACCAATTTATTTGACCATAAGTTTTCGTGAGCTACAGCTCACTTCATTGGATGCATTCAGTGGAAAATCTTTTTTAACACACATGCAAATTTTGCCATAAAAATGGAAACCTTTTGTAGTGGTTTTTTCTCCTATAATTTTGCAATAATGTGATACATTTTGTGCGCTTGCCTCAAATCCTTAGCTGGTTTTCATGAAAGTGAAATGGCATTTCCCATAGGTAAACATACCTTTTTGACAGGTTTCAGAGTAGCAGCCGTGTTAGTCTGTATTTGCAAAAAGAAAAGGAGTACTTGTGGCACCTTAGAGACTAACCAATTTAATTGAACATAAGTTTTCGTGAGCTACAGCTCACTTCATTGGATGCATTCAGTGGAAAATCTTTTTTAACACACATGCAAATTTTGCCATAAAAATGGAAACCTTTTGTAGTGGTTTAAAGTCAGGAAAATTCAGCTTTGTTTGTTGTGAAATATTGGCATGTTTGCAAAAAAGAAAGAAAAAGCTGTATTTACTGGCAGAAATGGTAAAATTTTATTGTGGGCACATTCTTACAAATAGTAAATTCTTAGGCTATGGTGCTTGTGAAGTGACACTTGGCAGTTCCGTACAGTCTTGCTACCTAGGACTACAAAGTTAATGAAAAGATGAATGATCTAGCAGTTTCAGTGCAGCAGCCCCGAGTCCTAATCCCAATTCAACACCAAGGTGACTTCAGACCAATATGGGGCCCCATCAAGTCATTTCATTCGAATCTTCTCAGAGGCAAGTTCCATATGAACCTTCTCTCCCCAGCAGGCCCATCTGCCCAGACACCTGTATCATAGAACTGAGGTAAGTACATAGTTGGCATGGAGCTGGTTGAAATTTTTTTGAGAAAACTGCGTTTTTGACAAAGAAAATTTTAGGTTTTTCTCAATTTGGGGGAGGGTTTGAATAGAAATCCAAAAAACTCTACAGATCTTCTGATGAAAATGAAAACTTTTTTGTTTTCACCAAAGTTTTTTGTGAGAAATGAAACATGTTTCTTGAACGATTTTAGGTTGGCAATAGGCATTATGCCCAGATCTGGAGCCAGACACTGCAATTTTTACACCAGTATAAATCTGGAATAATTACGCTGATGTCATCTGCCAGTTTGGTCTTGTAATCACTAGAGAGAACCTTAGAGTGGGAAAGATTTTTGTGGGTCACAGTGTCTGTTGTCTTGTAGTCATTTGCACTGATGCAAAGGGAATGTTAAATATGATCAAATCAGAATGGTAACCATCTACCTGCCATTTATGACCATCAGTGTGCACTGTGGGGAAATGACTACACAAGCTGCAGGGTAGCAGAGAACTTTTCCTTCAGTCTTTCTTAGAAGTTCTCCCCAGGCTAATATCAGTAAAATAGTATTCCTTGGTTTGTTCCATGTAGGATTCTACAGTCCTGGGAGAGTCACAAATGAGCTGAAAAGTCATCTTTCCCTGCCATTTTCTGACTGGTCAAATTCACAGACTGGACCGCCGTTTATCTCTAGGAGACTGATTTAAAGCCTATTGTAGCCATATGTGATTCATATGTGAGAGACAGTTCCCAGGTACCTCCTGCTTCTGATCATGCTGGCAGCACTGGAAATCCCATCGTGTCTCAAAGTCCTAAGAGAACAATTTCAATTTTTTGATAATTAAAGTAAAATAAATGGTACCGCCCTTGTTATGCATTTGAATGAGGACTCTGGCATTTGATATTAAAAACAATTCATTTTCAAGAGAAAAAGCAGCCTCATATTGTCAACCTTGTTGCAGACTCATGCTGTCAAACCCTGGCTCACTGCAATATTTTATAACAAAAATGCCCATTTAATAGTTTTTAACTAAAAGAACTAATTTCCTTTTTATTTTTATTTTTGACATGTTTTACTTTTGAAGAATGACTGGGTTTTTGACAGGTGCATTAAGACATGCTACACTTACATGCTATTAATACTGTGGGATTTGGGAAATGTCTATGCATTGGCATATGTGACAACTTAGGGTATTAGTTAACAGTGAGACTGTCTGTAAATAGAATTTTAGCCATAACTGCTGACTTGAGCACTCAGTCAACATTTGCAATCAAGAGCTGAACTATATACAGAAAATAATACAATAGGGATACAAATTGGCATTGTACAGTATGTATTGGTTCAGTCTGAGTGCAGTGGTAATTGCAATATATTGAAGTTTTGTATTGTAATAAAAATAGAGACCATTAGTAGATACCATTTATGTCATTAGTATTTAGTGGTTGTGCGTTGCAGCTTTTTTAGTGCTCATAAAACTGTCTCTGCTTGCAGATATGTCACAGGACTGATATAAATTTAAAGGTTTAGAAATCTATAAGTCATAAAATACAAATAGTAAATAGGAACACAACATTATAGACAAAAACTTACATTAGGCATGCAGATGTTTATCTATTTGCATGTCTAGTGCAGAGATTAGCATAATGATGATCACATTTATATTACAGATGGACTTGATTAAATAGACAATTGTAAATAAGGTAAAAAAGAAGCATATTAAGTATGAGTAGCAAAGGGTTTTTTATGCCCCCAGAAAGGACTTTGTAAGATGTCGGAAGGTATTACCTTTGACAGTTTTGGATGTATTTATCTATTTCTAGGCTCTTTTAGTAGAGATGTGACAGTTGTTCTACTTACTGATATTTCAACTACCTCCAGCAAGTCACTGCTATCATTAACAACTAGGCCCAAGATCAAAGCACGGGGTGGTTTTTTGGAGATGCAGACGTAGAATAGGTGAGGGAGCAGTAACAGCGCAGGGAGCTGGGAGGTTAGTGAAATCCTGAGGTTGAGGTTAGCTGGGGTTTGTTTAGCAGTCGTCACTATGCCAGCCATCCTACAGGAGTTTGTACGATGGCTAGGACATCATGTCAGGGAGTGGGCACTGGCATAGTAGCATCGAAGAGAGGTGGGCTTAGGAGGAGGAGCTTTCCTCAACCAGCTGTCTCTACGGAAAGATAGAAAAATATATCAGGAAGGGGCAACCAGAATGGTTAGGTCTTTGGATGCTTTTTGATATGGTCATGACTGTGGGCTTGGGTTACTCAGCCCAAGAAATATTTGCAAAAAATTCAACTACCTGTAAGATCCCCTCCAGCACAGCCACCATCAAACCATCCCATTGCTTTGACTTCAGGAACACGACATTGCAATCCGGACTACAATTATTTAGGGGTCCCCAAGAGGCATTCAGCATAGGTAATCTCCCTTCCAGGATCTTCCAGGGAGTGCCCTGTTGTGCCCATTGCTTCCAGTTCTCCTCTGCTTTCCTCCAGCAGCAATTGATTTGTCTGCTCTGCACCTCTGGAGCAAGAGAATTTGAAACTTGTCTCGTGGGTCCCCTTCTCCCCCCCTCTCTGACCTTTTAAAGACTGGAAGCTCCCTGGAGCTTGTGTCAGAGTGTGCATCAGAAGAGTTGGAAATGAAACAAATTACACAGATACTAAAGAGAACAGAGGAACCTATGAAAACATTTCACTCATTGTGAGTGAAGTGACAAGAAACAGCAGATAGGGACTGCATTTCTTCAATTAATTTCCTCTTTCCAATCCTTTTTCTCAACATTTTAAAAATCTAAATCTTTATGAAAATTTTGGTAACCTTGGCTTCATCTTTCAATAGAACAGCTCTTGATGTCCAACTCCAACTCTAATTAAACAACGAATAAAGTTCAGGGTTTCTTGGGTACTGATTGTTAGCTGTGGAAGAGCTGATTGCCCCAAGGATAGTTAAAATGGTGCAGTGGTGTACCAGGCATTAGCTCCTGTTAAAACAACCAGCCAAAAGCAATTTGCAAGGGTTACAATTGAGACTGTTTTCAGCAGCTCTAGTAATAGCACAGAAGTGAGACGTAGGCCTTCAGGAAAAGGTGAATTTTACCCTCACTGATAACACTTCCTATGGCTAAAGTATTTCTCAGATATTGACAGTGGAAAGTGTTAAGCTGGAAAACTGATTGTTCCCTTACAAAGCCTGTTTTTGTGTCTGTTTATACACTCTACACAGTCAGAAAATGTTTAGAGATTTCCACTGCAAACTTCAAAGCATTCAGTGTGGCTATTTATATAAATCTAAATTCTAAAATCTTTTTGAAACTTTTGTCTTTCTTTCTGATTGTAAGATTCAGTATTTCTTTAGTATATTGAATATCGCCTGCTTTGAACATACAGTATGGCACAAAGTGATAATTTAGCACAGAGAGCTACCCTGCTGAGAAAAAATTCTAAAGGAAAATTGTTAGCACCAGAGGTTGGTTGATTTTAGAAATAAGGAAATAATTAAAGAACATAACATTCTTCTCCCAAGCTCTTTGGATGTCACTAAACTGCTCATTGTTTTATTTGTCTAATTAACAGATATCTCAAAATCCTGTGCCAGATTCTGCAGTGTTCTGTGCATGGACCTCCCATTTGAGGCACTGAGATCAGGATACCTGGGAAACAGGTGAAGTACAAAATAAAGAATATTGTTATATTTGGTGACTAGATCAGGGTGCACCTATTAGCATAGTGAATCTATGGGAGAGGCAGACATATTGACAGCTGTACTATTTTAAACTGGGTTCTTTTAAAACTATTCCTATCCTTTTGGATAGGATTTCTGCCAACGAGGAAGTGATGAAGGGCTTCATCTGGGTGTCTGCTGGTGGAATTTGACAGAATCCAGGAGTAAATCTGGCTATAAAATGGCAATATATTTACATTGCTATTGTTGTATCAAGTTTTATGGTAAATACATTTATCACTATATATAAGTACAATGTACTCTGTCATGTAGGATGTGTACCAGATAATGTTTGAGTCTGAATTTTGAAACCACAATGCTTGAGAATATCCAATATTAAGTAAACCGAGTTTGCCTGTCCTCAATGAAGATGTCTCTTTTGTGCTAACAGTTGTATGAGAAATACTGGAGATAACTAAAAAACATGTTTATAAATCATACTGTACAATACACACACATACGTATTAAGTCTCATGCTATGTAAGGTCTGGTAGTCAAAACAAACACTGGATACCTGGCTACAGATACCAAGATGCAAGGATCTAATCTGGTCTGAGCAATAGTTAACTGTGTGACCTTGGGCAAGCAGCCTGACCCCTTGTGGCTTACTTAATCCATCTGTAAAACTGGGAAGAGCCAGACTTCAATGACAAACAGATGCTGCATCTGAGTCAAGCCGTCTTGGGTAAATAAATTACAAAGAAGCTGATGGCACAATATAAGGGCTAATAAAGAGAAAATGTGAGTCTTTGTCTCTTATGCACACTTACCATTAAACTGGCAGCATACTGTGTTTACTCTTATTGGGCATGTTTAGTCTCATTGGGTATCCATCAGAACAGATGTGGAGACACTGCCGTTTCCTGCAGTTCAATGCAGTAAGATTACTGTGTTTAGTCTCATTGGAATGGATTCAGGCAAGCTTCAACGACTTGTTAATGAATCAATAAAGCATGTTCCCTTAGGTTTGTGATTCACCCAATTCATTAGAAACTGAATTGGGTGGTGAATATTTTTTTGGTAAATAAGAATTTTTTCCATAGTCCCTCAATTAAGATGTGGCTTCCTGGGATTCACAAAGCTTCATCAACTGTACTTTTAGACAGTTTACACACCCTATTTGGACTACAACAAGAATGGTGATAAACAATCTAAGTGTTGTTTTCCAGAAGGCTTTTCTGAACTCAGAAGACACATGGGGCTGGATCTTCAGGAATCAGAACAGTTCCACTGAAGTCAGCAAAGCTATGCTGCTGTATAACTGCTGAGGATCTGGCCCATTAAATCTTTGGCATGACCTAGGCAAGTGCGACGTTGAAAGAGGAAGTTTCCATAATGTTTAAAAATAATTGTTGCCTGCTTGCTTAGGGATATTCCTGGTATTCCTTATTTAGGATATTGAAACTGACAGATCTTGGCAGTAGAGATGTGTAAAATAATCACATACTCGAGAAACCTCTAAAAATGGTGGCTTCTTGTTAAATTGCACAGGCAAAGAGCAGATCTGTTTTGGTATAGAAAAGCGGTTTTAGAGCTGTTTTACATTCTCCAGCAGAATTCTGCAGAATTGGACTAATGATGACTAATGTACCTGGCTTTACAAGAAATAGTCCCAGAATTTCTTTTAAAAAATCTAAAACATTCATAAAATATACAATCTGTAACCTGCATGGCATATACAAAGTACATGGGGTGTGGTACAAAGGTTTAACAATGTGTGTTTGGGATGACTGGCATAACTCACTCCCTGGGTAATGTGGCACAGATTGTGGAATCCACTAGAACCTTTCTGTCACAGAACACTATCATATTTATCATATGGCTATTCAATTTATCACATGGTAGCACCTCCAAATATTTTATTTATATGTGTACAAACAGACATATATGGGGTGTGTGTGTGTGATAGATACATTCTTTGTATTCTGTATCAACATTAATTGTGTCCAAAAGCTGGGGGATAGGCTTGTGTGTACAGCACTCACTTTAACAATCTCATAAAGTAGAAATCTGTATTTACAAGAGCAAATTCTGAGGTGTCTGGGGAAACAGCGATGAGCCACAATGCTGAGCACAGACAAAAGCAGGGAATGAACAACAAACTCAAGAGCATGGCTGTGACAGTAATACTCATAAACACGGTGCTTTCTTAATAATGATAAATAATTAACAGTCATTCCCCTCCAATATATTGTTATAACACATTCGAGAGATATGAATAAATAATTGTATGCCTTCAGTTTAGACATGCTTTGAATAGGTTATTATAGCAAATCAACTGTTAGATAGATCTAACTCACTTGTACATGTCTACTGAATATTATAATATCTTATAATAATTCACTTGGAAAGCAATTCTATCAATCATTATTAAATGATTTACCTATGTTAACTTTAAATAAAATGTTTTATAAACCATCCTTAGCTCAGCTCAGCCTAAGTCCTGATTCTGCCTTGTTGTTTTCTCTTTGGGCTAGCTGTATACTTATCCTCTCTCATTATCCTTCCTGGATGGCTGTAGGAGTCTTTATAGTTACATTTTTCCCTGAAGGGTGGCTATAAATGCTATACATATAAAATAAAATATTATGTCTCTGCTTGTTACTGTAATGCATTAACGATATTGGTGGTACAGTGCTTAAGTGGATGGCTTCCAATTCAGTTTCCTTTATTACACAATCCTTGTTTGTGACCCTCCTTGTTGAGTTACCATTTGTGTCACAGGCATCACTGGTCAGGAATTTAATAGGGATGGGTGAACTTCACAAGATGTAGAGGTTTGTTTGGCTAAATTAACAGAAACCTGCATGGTTATCAAAAGCTTAAAGAAGCCTTCCTTTCCACACACCTAACCACCCCCTCTTTTATTTTTAAGTGTGAATCCTTCTTCACCTTTGGCAGCAGCAATCTTTGAGGGAGGCTTAGCAGCCATTCCACCCCCTAGAATCAGGTGGGAGTGCTCTGAAGCCAGCTGCTTTCTCTTTTGAATAATGCATGCCAAAGCTAGGAAGAAGTCAATGGGACTTAACCACGTGCCTAAAGTTAAGCATCTTTTAGGTGCTTTGCTGAATTGGGACTGTATGAGACTTCCACTGAGAAAACTGTGCTTTTGTAGCCATGTAGACTTCTCTGGGAAAGTTAATGTAGTAGCTGTAATGAGAATGTGACACATGGAAGAGCGGGTAAGAGATTGATCTTTGTTCCCAGTTGTACGACCTGAGTTGTTTTTGCAGTAGCTAAAGGTGACTTGATGCCAGTAATTCATGTGGATGTTCAAAAGGTCTTTCATAAAAGGGGCCTGGATCTTGAAGTTCTTAATACTTTCTTAGTCAATCAAAACTCCCATAAAAATCGATACGAGTATTGATTGAGTAAGGATTGAATAAAGAGAGCAGAACTTGACCAAGTATACAGAATACTAGAGGTAAGAGTCAGAATTTTGTTCTAGATTAAAATCTGGTTTAAGTGTTGGGAAATAAAGGGCGTGAAGAGCTGAGAGAGCTTAATGACTGCCCCAAGGTCATTATTATGACCAGTGACCAATTCTCTGGCCTGTGTTATAGAGGAGGTCAGCCTATGACCTAATAGTCTCTTCTCACCTTAATATCTATTAAATTTATTATGCTGAAATGAGGTTTGAGGTTTGCACAGGAATATCTCTGTGGGCTTACACAAACCTTGACTTGAGCTGGCTTCAGGGTTTGCAATACTTTTGTTGTGTTTGCACAAATCTGTATGGGCACTTTAAAAGATTGGGCGCTTAGAATCCTCTGTGGCAGCTCAGTGGAGATGTCTGCGCAAACAGATTGTTGGAGAACAATGAAACATGGATAGGAAGTTAACACTGAAAATATAATGCCATTCTCTAGAAACATGATACATTATCATTTAGATTGAAGGCCTGATCCAAAGCAAAACAAATGAACACCCCATAAAATAGTTTGACCTGGAAAGGGAGAAATTCCAGAGACACTCTTAAGGAGTTCACTAAGGACTTCACTATTCCTATTGATTTTTATGTGGAAGGTCTTAGATTATTACAGTGATGGGTAGCAGTATAAAATCCTATGACAGACAGACAAATAGGTAGATCCAAGGTCCCCACACATAGGCTGCATCTCATTTGACACAAGAGTTTGTCAAAAACAAAATCTTAAATAGATCTTTTACTGAAGTTTGTTTGATGGTCTGTTCCAGTATGTTAGATACTAAGTGATTACATCAAACATTTGCATGTATGTTTGACAACAGAACTACAGATTGTAGACTCAGTTCCAGATTTAGCTTAATGCTACTGCTGTGAATAATTTTTTAATAAATTCATTATTTTATCAATGTTCAATAGATGTTTTATGAAATCTAAATTAGATATTTGGGAATAATAACTTAATGGGTCACGGTTAGTGACATCCCCCAGGATAATTTATAATGAAGTTTCAAACCGTTAATAATCCTTAATTCATAAATAAAACATTAAGGTTGAAATAAATGGAAAAAATACTAAAATAAGATGTGTGATCTTTGAACACTGGTAAATACAGATGCATAACCTGCTGGGATTCTCATATGTTAATGCACATAAGCACTTAGCCATAAGAGTTAGAAATGCTTCACTTGAAGTCTACTGTTTTCAGCCTTTAACATTTAAATCATGCTGCAGCTCATATACCCTTCCCTCTGTGCTCTCACTGCTGTGTGCTCTGTGCTAGTCTCAGATACCTCATCTGGGAAGTGGGATTATTGTCAGAATACCATACTGACCTTTGGGGCATTTTAATGAGCTGAAAGGAGTGGGCCACTATGGACTGCAGCAGAATGGTTCTGGATCCTACTATTGAAGAATAGGGGGAAGGCAGGCCATCTGCTCCTCCAAAGAAGCAGCTTAGGGCTTTTTCAGGGGCAGGAGGGAAGCTAGCTTTCTAGTAGTGAATATCCAGGAGATGTCACCACACCCGTTTACCCCTACTAGCTACTCCCATTCTCCATACAAGGCTGAGGTGGTTTCCAGGCAACCATGGTTACATTCCTGCAGGGAGGCGGGAAGACTCCTGGGGCCCTCCCTCTGGAGAGGACACAACAGTTATATGAGTGGGGGGATGGAAAGTGGGGTTGGGTCTAATATCTCCTTGAGAGAGGGAAGAGGGAGCTATGTCAAGAAAGGGTCCATTAGCAAACACTTTCAACCTTCCCTTTCTTTTTTTTGCTTTACTACCATTGCTCACTCATTATTCCTTATTGTTACATTTCTCTTTTCTTATGGCTTTTTCTGGATCGCCAGTCTCCTACAGAGATCATAAGGGATACAAAATAGCTGCTTCATGAGCATAATCATTGCAACCACCTTGGCCCAGAAAAGACACAGCTAAAGCTTGAGGGGTGCTCAGTACCTGACTTCAACGGGGAGTTGCAATTGCTCAGCACTTCTTAGCATGTTGCCAATATTTAAAAAGGTCAAATCATATAGCTGGGTAATAAACATGTGAAGTAACAACAAAATTTTCAAGCCCAGTGTCTAAAACTAGGCATCTAAAGATTGTCTTTTGTGGGAGCACCTCTGAAAATCAGGCCTTGGGGCTCTGAAATGCTACACAACACAACACAAAGTGCAACACAAATAATAATATGGGTACCCAATATAGATTTAGGTACTGAATTTTAGGCACACATGGTGAGTATTTTGGCCTAAAATCCTTCCTGATGGTTGATATAGAAATGTATTTTTGATTATAGTAAACCCAAAAGTCACTCCAATTTGTTCTTCATACGATATATTTTTGAAAATAATAAAAATATTACACACAATAAATGAGACTGGTTATTCACTGGGTGGAACTTTCTCTGATTTTCCTGATGCAAATTCCTGATAATTATTGAACTGCTGAAGGGTCACATGCAAGAAATCTGGATACAGAAAACAAATTAGATGTTTTGTTGACAAAAGACCTTGGTTGCTAGGAAGAGAGCTGTCAAGTGTCTGTTTATATGGGGTTTATTGTCAGTGTGGAGTAAATGCAGTCTTGTCTGCCTTTTAGATGTTGTTTCACTGCATAGTGAAACTATTATATATTTAATCTAATGAAAAAACAATAATCCCATAATTCTTCCAAAATTAATGTGAATTACAAAGTTTGCAATGAAAAATGCTTTATTATGCAACCATAAAACTGCTTGCTATACATTTCTGAATATTTGTGTAATTATAGTTTTGCAGATGAAAGAGCTGAAGAAAAGGCAACAATTCAGATTATTTTTTTCTTTACGTAGACAGGGAAAGATGCAAAAGACATTTGATTGCCAGTCACAGTCCATGAGAATGCACACACAGGTGCTGTTACTTTTGAAAATCACCTGGGATACCTGACAATGCTAAAAGCATGCCAGCTGACTTGCAAAACATAGACAGTTGCAGGAGTAAGGTGGGAGATGAGCATGGGCTCCTCCATGACCCATACCACCTGGTAGGGCATCTAAAAGTTAGGCAGTGCAATGCTGAGTCTAAGTCCCCTTTTTGGATCCAACCCTTAAGAGCTTAATTCTCTTTGAAAGCCATGGGATTTAGAGACCTAAGGGAAAGATTTTTGATGGTATTTAAACACCTAAAGATAGAGGATTCTTGGGATTTTTAAAAGCACCTAAGCAGATTGGGCACCTAAGTCCCATTGACTTCAATGTTAGGAGCCTAACCTGCCTAGGTGCTTTTGGGTGTCCAGTGGGATTTCAAATACCTTTCTAAATCTGGCCCAAAGTGGAAGATATTGGGAATTGCTATAAAGATCATGTCTGATGCATAAGTTTAGACAGGCTGAGATGAGTCTTATGCTGACATGGCTGTCTTTTGGCCTAGCCTTTTTTTGGCTTGGATATTGTTTATATATAAACCTTCTTAAGTGATGTGTTCATAAGTTGCTATGTGGGGTGAGGTTTTGACCACAGGATGTGCTTAAATTGAAGGACAACAGATATACAAAATGTGCTGCCAGAAGACAATGCCTATTCCCCATATAAACAGGGAAGTCCCCAAAAGTCCCTGTGCGGAGTAAAGGGTAGAGCAGAATAGTGTAGACAGCAAAAGTTATGCCAATAGAAGCTTAAACATGCCTATTGTCTGAGTTGCATAAGACACATAATAGTCGTAATTCTTAGTGACTGGAAGAGAACTAATTAATATGTAATTTGGATGTGTATAAAAAGCGGTAGATTGTAAGAGGTAGTCAGAGTACCATAGGAAAAATCCATTGTGACTCACCTAGCCTCTGGAGAAGGTAACTGATCACTATCTTTCTCTGTATATCTCATCACAAGGTACACTTTTGGTTCAAATAAAAGTTTGAAATTAATAAACCTGAGTGTCCAGGACCAAGTATGTGGCATTCTCACCAACAGAGACCCAATGTCCATTCCACTCTCTGCCTGAAGTGGAGAAAGGATTTGAACATCGGTTTCCCCCATCGCAGGAGAGTGCCAGAACACTGGGCTGTGAGGTAGTTTTGATGAAGGTCTGTCTTTCTTGTTGAAGCTGTTCCATTGCATATAATTTAAATATTCACTGGAGGTAGGGAGGCTGGAACATGAGTCTCCCATATCCCAGGTGAGTGCTCTAACCACCTGGCTAAAGATTATACTGGGCCACTGCCACCACCTCCTCCAGTTGACATTTTTTGTGTGCTCAGAGCATGCCTCCATGATTGGCCCCCAAAGGCAAGACAGGTGGGGGAATGCCTAGGTTGTGATTGCTCTTGGGGCATAGGTATGAGTTAGGTGCTGAGTTGCTAGGCTGTCAGGACTTAGGGCTGTGCACACACCTAGTCATCTTCATGTCTCAGGGACTTCAACAGTGGAACCTTAGGTGGCGACAGTGTTAGTGAGTGAAAGTGGTGCCTAAATTTTGAATTTAAGTGCCTAAGGTGACAGTCAGGAACCTAATTCCCCCTTGTGAATCCCACCCTTAGGTGCTTTTGAAAATTATACCCTGAGGCCCAGATCCCCAAAGGTATTAAGGCTTCTAACTTCTGTGGGAGTTGGATGCTAAATACCTTTCAGCATGTGGGCCTAACTCACCCACTCTGTGATACAGCTTTGCTCCACAAGGTTTGGAAGATGAGGAAACCTGAGGCTGGTTTTGACCCTGGGTTTCACATGCCAAAGTATGCCATTCTGTCCCTAAGCAAGAATCTTTCTCCTTTTGTTGGTAAAAAATGATTCAAATGTCAATTTTCAATGAAGCACTCTATCCTGCAGTCCTTATGCAGATACAACTCCTGTTAACTTAGTAGGAGTTTGTCAGTGTAAAAACTATAGGATTAGATCTTAAATTTTTATTTAAGCTATTTGTTGCCCTCTGTACACATGGTGCATGTCTATAAAAAGCAAGACCCATGGGAATATATCACATCATACAGTTCCATGCCACATTTGTGTTATGCAGTGTGGCAGAAGACACACAAAAAATGCATAGCTCTCCAAATAGGCAATAAATGTATGTAAGAACGTAAGAGCTGCCATGTTCAGAAAGATTATGGTTCATCTTGCCTGGTATCCTGTTTCCAACAGTGGTCTGTATCAAAGCCTCCGGGGAAGTGTACAGAACAGGGTAATTATGGAGTGATCCACCTCGTCTTCCACGCCGAGCTTCTGATAGTCAGATGTTTAGGGTCACCTCAAGTATGTGGTTGTGTCCCTGATCATCTTAGGTAATAACCATTGATGGACCCATCTTCCATGAACTTGTCCACTCCTTCTTTTCCAAACCAAGTTATACTTTTGGCCATTCAACTTTCATGGTGATGAGTTCTAAAGGTTAGCTGTGTGGAAAAAGTATTTCCTTTTGTTTGTATTTTGCTGCTTATTTATTTCATTGTGAAATCATGAACCAAGTGACCCCTGGTTTTAGTATTGTATGAAAGGGTAAATCTTTTTCCACACCATTCATGATTTTATAGACCTTTATCATATTCCCCTTAGTAATCAGGTTTCTACACTGAGCAGCCCTAATCTTGTTAGTCTCTCCTTGTATGGAAGCTGTTCTATACTCATGATCATCTGTGAACCTTTTCCAGTGCTACTAAATTCTTCTTGAGAAGGGGTGACCAGAACTGGATATAGTATTCTAGGTGTGGGTGCACCATGGATTTATATAAGGGCATTATGAAATTTTCTGTCTTATTTTTTATGCCTTTTGTAATAGTTCCTAACATACTGTTAGCCTTTTTGACTTCTGTGGAACACTGAGTGAAAGTTTTCAGAGAACTATCCACCGGGACTCCATGCTCTCTCTTGGGTGGTAACAGCTAATTTAGCCCTCATCATTGTATATGTGTAGTTGGGTTTTTTTTCCAACGTGGAACATTTTGCACTTGTCAACATTAAATTTCATCTGCCATTTTGTTGTCCAGTCACCCAATTTTATGAGATCCATCAGTAACTCCTTACAGTGTGACTTAACTAGCTGGAATAATGTTGTATTGTCTGCAAACTTTACCACTTCACTCTTCACTCCCTTTTCCAGGTCGTTAATGAATATGTTGAACAGCACAGGTCCCAGTACATGTGTTTGGGGGATTCCCTTTGTTGTTCACTTCTCTTCATTATGAAAACTCACCATTTTCCCTACCCTTTGTTTCCTATCTTTCAACCAGTTACAGATCCATGACAGGAAGGTCTCTCTTATCTCATGGCTATTTAGTTTTCTCAAGAGCCTTTCGTATGGGACCTTGTCAAAGGCTTCCTGAAAGTCCAAGTACACTATATCAACTGGATCACCCTTGTCCGCATGCTCGTTGATTCCATCAAAGAATTCTAGTAGATTGGAGAAGGCAATATTTCCCTTTAAAAAAGCCATGTTGGCTTGTCCCCAATAAATTGTGTTTATGTGTCTGATAATTCTGTTCTTTAATATAGTTTCTATCAATTTTTCCATTACTGAAATTAGGCTCACCAGCCTATAATTGCCAGGATAGCCTCTGGAGCCTTTTTTAAAAATTGGCTATCTTATTATATTAGCTATCTTCCAATAGTTTAGTACAGAGGCTGATTTCAGTGCTAGGTTACATATCACAGGCAGTAGTTCTGCAATTTTGTATTTGCATTACTTCAGAACTCTTGGGTGAATACTATCTGATCCTGGTGACTTATTACTGTTTAATTTATCAATCTGTTCTAAAACCTCTTCTAGTGACACCTCAATTTGAGACAGTACTTCAGAGTTGTCACCCCTTTGAGAGCTATTCTTTTTGGGTATCTCCCCCACATCCTCTGCAGTGAAGACCAATGCAAAGAATCCATTTAGTTTCCCTGCAATAGCCTTGGTTGTTCTTGAGTGCTGCTTTAACACCTTGGTTATCTAGTGGCCTCATTGTCTGGGGGCTTTCTGCTTCTGATGTACTTAAACATTTTTACTGTTAATTTTCACATCTTTGCAAATAGCTTCTCAAATTATTATTTTTTTTGGCCTCTCATATTATATTTTATTTGCCAGAGTTTGTGCTGCTTTCTATTTTCCTCGTTGACTTCCAAATTTTAAAGGACGATATTTTACCTCTATTGGCCTCCGCTACCCTGCTGTTTAGTCATGGTGGCATTCTTTGGTCCTCCTGCTGTCTTTTTTGATTTGGTGTATACATTTAGTATGAGTCTCTATTTTAGTGTTTTTAAGTAGTCTTCACGTTGCTTGCAGGCATTTTATCCTTGTGACTGTTCTTTTTAATTTCCATCTAATTAGCATTCTTATTCTGGTATAGTTAGCTTTTTAAAGTTACACGTTACTGTGGGGGGTTTATTTATTTATTTTTGGTATTTTTCCCTCTACAAGGATGTTAAATTTAATTACATGGTGGTCATTATTACTGAGTGGTTCAGATAAAGTTACCTTTTGGACAAGATCCCGTGCTCCACCTCGGACTAAACCAAGAACCGTCTCTCCCCTTGTGAGTTCCACAACTAACTGCTCCAAGAAGCAGTCATTTTGTGGTGTCTAGAAATGTTGTCTCTGCATCACACCATGAGGTGACATTTACCCAGTCAATATGCAGGTAGTTGAAATCACCCATTATTACTGTAGTTTCTGATTTTGAAGCCTCTAACCTCCCTAAGCATTTCACAATCACCGTCACCATCCTGGTCAGGTGGTTGGTAATATATTCCTATACTGCTATACTCGTATTGTTCAAGCATGGAATTTCTATCCATAGAGATTCTATGCTGCAATGTGATTCATTTAAGATTTTCAGCTTATTTGACTCTGGGTTTTTTTTTTTTTAACATTTAGTGTGAAATCCCCACCAGTGCAACCTACTCTGTCATTCCCATATATTTTGTACCCTGGTATTACTGTGTCCCATTGATTATCCTCATTCCACCAAGTTTCCACAATGCCTATTATACCACTATCCTCATTTAATGCCAGTTCACGCTGTCTGGTGTGGCTTACGACTGTGAGTGCCTACCTCAGGGCAGTCTGTCAGAAAACAGGGCAGATACTCGAAACGGATGATGTGTTCTATAATTAGATTTCACCAAGCCAGTAACAAATGTGAACTCCTGGATGACTATACCAGTGATACTATATACTAAGCCCCTCCTCCCTACACCATCATCTCATCCACACATTTAGACTGAAATTCTGCCTCTCTAATACTCTTTGTCCTTGAGAAGTTAGGTACAATTTCAGGACTTAATATTTATACTTGTATGGTAAGACCTGACTTATCTCCCACCTTCTGAAAAGCTGAGCATCTTTATTATAGAAAATTTCAGTTCTGTAAATCTTTGTTGTTCATTGTAAGGAAATTCAGGCTTTCTGCTTCAAGTAATAAAGCACTTACATTCTTAGACTTTTATTTGGTTTGTCTGCAATGAGCAAGACTAGAATTCTGGGTCAAGCATCCCACAGAGGCACTCTACCAAACTGATCGCTGCTGATCATTTGCCCTTGTCTACCTTTTAAAACATTTCTATTGTTACACATCTTCATTCTGTGCTTTCTTTTTTTGTTGAGGGTCATGAAAGTGAAACAGAAAACAAAAGAAACTACCAGTCACATCTAGGCATCTTCAGGCACCGCCCCTGCAGCTTCCATGGGCCGAGGTTCCCAGCCAATGGGAGCTGCGAAGCCAGCACTCTGGGCGGAGACAGCATGCAGAGCTGCCTGGCCACGCCTCTGCCTAGCAGCCGAGAGAAGGGGATGTTGTCGCTTCCGGGGAGCGCCCCCACGTAAGCACCGCCCAGAGCCTGCCTCACCCTGTCCTATATCCCAACATCCTGCCCCCTCCCACACCCAAACTCTGCTGCTGCGGGGGAGGGGCAGTGACCCAAGACTGCCCCAGCAGTGGCCGGTGAGCCTAGAGCAGGGGCTGCCTGAGCTGTCCCTGAGCCAGGCACACCGGCCTCAGCAGAAGTCACAGAGGTCACAGAATCTGTGACTTCTGTGACCTCTGTGACAAATTCGCAACCTTAACTATCAACAGTGAACAAAATCCCTGTAAAATCCTGGCATTGGAACCACACCTGGGCCAAATACTATGGTGCTTTAAGTTAGAGGTGTGGCCTGATTCTCTACTGGTTTTACAGTGGTGGCCCAGATCACAATGCAACTCAATGACAAAACTCACATAAGAGCTCAAGAGTCCTGATACCCAGCCCCACTTCCATCCAATGAGCCATACTGTCTCCTTTATATGTTCTAAATGGCTAGCTCCAATCCTGTTCTCATCGATGTTCAGACTCCTATGGACTTCATTAGGATTTGGATCTGGCTATTAAAGGAGGAGGATTAAATATTTAAACAAGATGCTACACATCCCTTGTCTTCACATGAGACTGAGTAAACGGATAGATTAAATTACCAACTTCACTTGTTTTTGCTGAGACTTTGCTCTAGAATTTGATGGTGATGCAACTTTATGGCAGCACAATTTTCCTTGTCAAATTCTGTATTTTAGTTCCAGATGGGAAGTGGGGATGGGGAAGTCAGAGTGCGCCATCTGTAATATACAACAGGAATTGTATGCGTGGTGATTCAATTTAAATGTTCAGAGGGGAAAATCTAACCTAGGCATTTTATGCACCAAAATATTATGTTAGCCATAGGACAGAAACAAAGGCCACATTGTGTCTGTTTGCTGGTGCTTCCACACTGGCATCTCAGTCTGCAACATTCGGGCTCACAACTGACTTTCATTCTTTAATAAGATTACCTAGTTCTTATATAGCACTTTACAGCCATAGAAATCAAAGCACTTCAATGTCATTATCCCCATTTTAAAGGGGGGGGGGGGAGTGACACACGGAAAGGTGAAGTGACTGGTGCAAGGTCACCCAGCCTAGCAGTGGCAGAGCTAGGAATAAAACCCAGGTCTCCTGAGTCCCAGCTGGTGCTCAATCCACTTGACAAGACAACACTTGCACACCCAATATAGGGTAGACAGAGCTTAGAAAAAGGGGAGACTTTTAAAGTATCAAGTACAGTATATACATTTGGCAACCTCCAACACATAGCTGCACAAGTTAAAGCCATGTGTAGTTAGACCCTTGCATGATGAGGGCATGATCCTTGCACTTTTGCCAGTATGAGAATGCTCTTAATAGTAAATGGTGTTGCTGCTTAGATAGGTTTGCAACAGTTAAATGATCTTACAATTTAAAACCTCTCAAGTCTCTTTGAATAGCCGTCTCTACAATCATGTGTATAAAGTCTCCAAATGATTGGGTAATGGGGCACAAAACACTCAATAATTTAGAAGTCCTTCCATAATATTTCTTTAAGGAGATTAGTCAGATTCATGTAATTTCTTAGACTTCTTCTCCCTGAGTATGTATTTAATTCCATTGTGAGTCACATGAACATAGCAAAGGGAGAATGGACCCCTCCATAGTCTGAGAGTTGTAAGAAATTTCAGTTAGTTGACTACATAAGGGTTTGCCAGGCTGCTGGAAATTTTTTATATTCCGAGTTAAATAGAGCAATAAGATGGAATTTAAGCTTTAGTGCAATGGATGGAAGCTCTTCAGTCAATCAAATTATAGTTCAATCAATTCATTTTAATCACTTCTCTGGAGAGAAGTAAACCCGTATGCTGAAGAATATGCAGCAATTTTATTGCTGGAAAGTTTAATTGTTTCATTTTTCCTTACTGTCTGTAACACACTAGACTTTTAATCAGTGGGAACTGAAGTTATAATGAAGTAAAGTCCACTTTCCATAGTTCACAACTAGATGAAAATAATTGGGCTGAGACTCCCATCCAGACAGTGTAATGCCTCTGGCATTTTCCTGAAAACTGTACTTAATTGCTTTGCTGATGTTGTTAAGTGGTCCTGAGGGGGATGGAGTAGTAAAGCTACCCACATATGCAAGGAAACAATACAAAAAAAATGTCTTCTAAGGTCCTTAAAGGAAGACCAACTAGTGGTTAGAAGAAAAAGCATAGCCTGTTTATTTCCCTTTTCTTTTGTATTCTAGAGAGAGTGCTGAGAGTTTGATAAAGTAAAGTGTGGAAATTCTATAAACACCAACAACAATTTTAGATAAAGACAGAAAGCTCAGCACTGCAAGTGCAGAGAGTACTAGGCCAAAACTTCTCACTATTGAAACTGTGGATTTCCCTCTGATATTTGACTGGAGATCCCGGAAGTAACAATTCTACTTAGAGTCTGAATCTGAGACAGGTAGGTTTGTAGGTGCCTGGCTACCACCCTTGGAGCTTTGATGAGCCCTGCTGTTTGAAGTCTCGGAGGCTCTATGCTGCATTTTGGAACGAGCAGGAGTGAGTCTTTGAGCCTGGGGCAACAGACGTGGACGAGTGGGGCTCACACTAGCACTCTAAAAATAGCTGTATAGACGGTGCTTTGAAGTTGTGGTTTGGGCTGGAGCACAGGCCCTGACGCCTAGGGAGGGCAGGAGTGGGCGGGCTTCAGAGCCTGAGCTGTAACTTCACGGTGTTGTCTGTGGAGCTGTCTTTAGAGCACTAATGCAAGCTCCACTGGCATGAATCTGTTGACCTGGGCTGGGAGTTTTGCTCCTACTCACTTCAAAATGCTGTGTAGACATACTCTGATTGGTTAATCAGTCCCTGGTGGTGAGGGGCAGAGCTAAGCTAAGCGGGGAAACTTGGTATTAAAAAGTCACTTGCTAGGCAAACTCCAGAGCTGTGAACAGAGGC
This sequence comes from Caretta caretta, assembly GCF_965140235.1. NCBI lineage: Eukaryota > Metazoa > Chordata > Testudines > Cheloniidae > Caretta > Caretta caretta. The sequence goes on from NC_134217.1 coordinate 17,717,146, forward strand.
AGCTAATAGGAGAGTTTGGAGGGAGTGTGAGAGGCTGTGACCCAGGGACCGCTTGGGCCCAAAGGGCCCAGGGGGTGCATAAGGTTTTACAGGGATCCCCTGGGTCAGATATTTGCATAATAATTCACTAAAGGGTGGCATGTGAGGTTTCTACTGAGAGCTAGTAGCCTGCTGGTTGTCATAATCATTGCAAAATGTAGTAAAGATAATATTTAAGGAGTTATGTATCTATACTGAAAGTAATATTCTGAAGGTCTTGGAGTTATGGCGGTTCACCAGGAGGTGATGTACCTCAAAGATGTTCCTTTCAGGCAGGAGGTAACTGACATTTATCTCCCTGTCTGGCCATTTATGTACTGTGTATTGTAACCCTCACACTGTATGCCTATCTGCATACTGAGCCAGGTGCAAATTGAGAGATGAGGGAATCTACAGAAGAAACAAACAGCTGGGGTGTGTCCTGTTTATGAATAAAAACAAAGGTTTGGTCTGGAGGGCAAAGAGACACACTGAATCCTTCACCTAGGAGGCAAACTGACCACGAGCATGTGTCATGAAAGAAGGGTCACTGGCAGCTTGCCTGTAAGGTGCTGCAGAGATTTTGGATGAGCAATACTTCATTAGACATGAGAGCATCTTGTTAATTAGGTCTAGACACTAGAATGTGTGTTATGATTTTATTTTATATGTAATCATTTGTTTCCAATATGTCTACTTGCAACTATTTGAATCTGTATGCTTTGTTAAATAAACTTTTGCTAGATTTCACTATAATCAAATGTAAGTACTGTGAATTGAGTGGTGATCTAAGGTGAAACTGGTATGCAGGGGTGCACTGCTTCTTTGAAAGCAGCAGATTGGTGAATATTTTGAGTGTCCAGTGGACATTCCAGGAGTTGGACACTCCAGAGAGACACTCAGAGGGCTTGAGGTCTGGAGTATGCCTATTGCTTACCTGTAGAGTGGCAGCGGGGCCTGCAAGGCCTAGATGGGAGTGCTTGTGTTGCCTGTGGCCAGTGGAGTTGAGGAACTGATACATGGCAGGCACAGACAAAGGTTCCTCATGCTAACGGCAGGTGCTAGCAAAATGTCTCACAATTTTGGGTACTCCTGAGAAACCTCTGAAAGGCTTTCCTCCAAGGTTCAGCTCTACATGGGATTTCATGGTGGCCAGTGATGAAACAGTGGTGATGAACTGCAACAGATGTGCCACATTTTATTTCCTGCCTGATGGGACTTTCTGTGTATGAAGTGCAAGTTGGTGACTGTGTTGGAAGAAAAGATTCTTGGATTGGAAGGGCAAGATAGATGCTACAGAGAATCAGAGAAGCTGAGTAGTTCCTAGATAGCCAGGTTTGGGAGACATCAGTACCACAGGTTCAAGCAAGAAAGGAACTTGCCACCAAGGAGTTGAGAGAGGAGTCAGAGAAGAGGCCTGGCAGTTTGTAACCACCAGACACAAGAGGTCACGGTATCATTCTACATGGCTGACGACAGAGGAGGATGGGCAGGCTGTGGCCATCAGAGAGAAGAGGACCAAGATGTATTCCACATAACTAGAAGTTTCCAATCAATACCAGGTCTTCAGTGAGTAAGCTGTGGAAGACACCTCTCAAGATTCAGCTTGTTGGAAGGAATGGAGACATGTATGGAACACACCTGTGGATGGCAGCTCAGCCCAACTTGTAAGAAAATCAACCTTGCCCACGAAGAGATCTCAAACTATCCAAGGAAGATAGACCACTCTTGTTGGAAATTCAGTACTCAGGAGAATCAAAAGAACATTGTGCATGTGACAGGCAATAAATTGGTGCACTGTCTTCCCAGAGCTAAAACACAGGACATCACTCTGAGACTGGATAGGCTTCTGAAGCTAAGGGGCAAGGACCTATAGGTGATTGTTCATATCAGCACTAATGGGACACTACATTGGGAGATATCTCACAGGTAGTAGGTGACTTTAGGGAACTCAGAAGTATGCTGAAGAAAAAGACTCCAAGTGATCTTCTTGGACATCCTTTATGTCCTGGGAGTGAAGGAAGACAGAAGGCAGAAGATTCTGGAAGTGCACTACTGGCTAGGAAAGTGGTGGAGGGTTTTGGTTTTGTGGAACACTGGTTCATCTTCCATGAGTAGAGGGGATGGCCACCCTCTCGGTAGAAGGGGAACGAATCTCCTCAGGGCCAGGCTGGCTAGAGTAGTCAGGAGGGCAATAAACTAATAACAAAGGGGGAGATTAAAAAGAGGGAAGACATGAGCAATCATTTAGCAACAAAATCGAGATGTTGAAAACAAAGTTAATCAAGGTACGAAAAGTAATTCTTTTATTGCCTATACACCAGTGCTAGGATCCTGTGTAACAGACAAGAGGAATTGAAATTGCTCATTTATGAGCATAGATGCAATCTAGTTGGTATTACTGAAACCCTGTGGGATGATTTGCATGACTGAAATATTTCAATTATAGTGACATATGTTGGAGGTCTCATGCTGCCAGTACTAAAATACCTTGGAATCTCTAAATATTATAGATGACAATTTCCTAACTCAAAAATTGTTGCATCCAACAAGAGGAATTCTGTATTAGCCCTCATCTTGACAGGTAAAGAGGGGCTGATCACAGAACTGAAAATGAATGGTAGCTTAGGTAAAAGTGATTATTCTGGTTCCACATTATAAATGTGTTCAAGCATGAAGTCCAAATCAAAAATGTATACATGGTGCTTTAAAAGAGCCAGTTTCACCAAGCTGAAAACAATTATGAATCAAACCAGCTGGGAGGAAAAATTTAGTTAGAACAATGTGAATTATAATTGGGAATTGTTTAAGAACAATTTACTAGATACCCAAAAAGCCATAGTAAAGGAAGAAGGCCATCCCACTTAAAATACCAACCTGGTTTAGAGGGGAGGTGAAAGTAGCTATTAAAATATATATATTTCAAATGGAAGAAAGGGGAAGTTGATAGTAATGAATATAAATCAGAAGCTAGGAATTGTAGGAAATTAATAAGGGAAGGGAACAAAAGGAACATAAGGAGAAATCCACAGCCAGCAGAGTTAAGGACAGTAAGAAGAAATTTTTAAAATATATTGGAAACAAAAGGCATCCTAACAATGGTATTGGTCCATTACTAGATGGAAATGGTAGAATTATCAATAATAATGCAGAAAACTCAGAAATATTCAATAAATATCTGTTCTGTATTTGGGAAAAAAACAGATGATATAGTCATAGAAAATCTATTCCACTAGTATCTGGAGGATGTTAAACAGCAGCTGCTAAAGTAAGACATTTTTAAAACATGTCCAGATGGGTTGCATCCAAGAGTTTTAAAAGAGCTAGCTGATTTGCTCATTTAGCTAAGACTAAAGAAAAAGCAGAAGACATTCATTGAGAGTTATGTTCTGCCCTCTGCTCCTCCAGCAAGCAGAAAGAGGGTGCAAGGAACCTCTTCCCCTTACATAAGCAGCAGAGGTGCATCTCCTCTTAGTGCTCACGAGAGCGCTAGGGAAGGACATCAGGCTAGTCTGTGCACCGTATCCCTGGGGACATGGTCTGAGAGCTGGGAGCATTCCCAGTCTCACAAATGACTAGTGCATTTGCTACAATCAGTAACATTTAGTAGTTCTGGGCACATGCTGATCATGCACAAAGGAGAAGAAAAGTGCACCCAGTCATTCATTACCCTGGTGCCCACCAAGCAGGATGCTATTGCAGGATGGTTATAGTTAGGGCCCTACCAAATTTGTGGCCGTGAAAAACGTGTTATGGACTGCGAAATCTGGTCTTTTGTGTGCTTTTACTCTATACGAAACAGATTTCACAGGGGAGACCAGCTTTTCTCAAACTGAGGGTCCTGACCCAAAAGAAAGCTGCAGGAGGTTCGCACGGTTATTGTGTGTGTGTGTGTGTGTGTGGGGGGGGGGGGGGTTCATGGTAATGCCACCCTTAATTCGGTGCTGCCTTCAGAGCTGAGCAGTCCAGAGAGCTGAGCAGGCCTGGTGGCTGCTGGCCAAGGGCCCAGCTCTGAAGGCAGCAGCACAGAAGTAAGGATGGCAATACCATACCAGGCCATCCTTACTTCTGCACTGCTGCTGGCGGCTGCTTTGCCTTCAGAACTGGGCTCCCAGACAGCAGCCACTGCTCTCGCGCCACCCAGCTCTGAAGGCAGCACTATTGTCAGCAGCAGCACAGAAGTAAGCGTGGCAATACTGCGACCTCCCTACAATAATCTTGTGACACCCCCACAACCCCATTTTGGGTCAGGACCCCTACAGTTGCAACACTGTGAAATTTGAGATTTAAATATCTGAAATCATGAAATTTATGATTTTTTAAATCCTATGACTGTGAAATTGACAAATGGACTGTGAAGTTGGTAGGGCCCTAGTTATACTGCAGTAATACTCAGACCTCAGTGGTTCAGGAGCCAAATTATCAATCAGCATTACCCAAAAGAGCTACATAGTGTGAATTCATTGTTTCATTTTTTAATATATATATATATATATATATATATATATATACACTCACAGCAAAATGACTAAGTAGTCTGCAATTGGTTAATAACACTGTAAAATCATCCTGATTGGTTAATAACTTAGACTGGTTAATAATTAAATCATACAGTGTTCTAATATGAAAAAGCTGCAGGAGACACATTACAGAGCCACTTGTGGCTCCTGCGCCTCAGTCTCAGTATCACTGCTATAGTGTATAACACACAGCTGGTTCTGCTCTGCTCTCACCCATGTGATTTCCTTAAGCTAAGGCCAGGATTTTGCCCAGTGATTAGCACAATAACATGCATAATGTTGTGCACGTTCTTCTAGTGTGGAAACATTAGGTTGGTCTTCGGACTAATGAAGTCATTTAGATTTTTTGGAAGGAGGACACTAGGACTGTGCAAAGAAGATAAATTGTTTACAGTGGCTTGTGAATTAATTCTGAAATTCATTTCCAGGCAAGTCAGCCATTTAATAAGTCAGGTGTGTTTATAATGTGCACATCTGTCTTTTAAAGATTTGGAGGTTTGAGGCCAAATTTTGCTCTCAGTTAGCACCTGTATATTACATCTGTGTCTAAGGCCCCAGTTACAGCACTGTTATCTGTAACCCAGTTAGAAAGTACTTCCAATTTCGGTTTGTAGATGGGCCTGGTCATGTTTTAACTACGGTAACCTCTTGGGTATAGCCAAGATTTTAGGATACTTCTGGCACATAGTTAAGGGCTTACAAAATAAAATCATGGTGACAACTGTGTTATCACTGAGTCCCTGAGAAAATTGTAATTGAGGGGTAGTTTGGCCCTTACACCTGTTTAATCCTGGAACAATTTCACTGAAGTCAACAGGCCAAATTCTGCTCTTAGTTATGCTGGCACAACAGAGCAAAATTTGGGCCAGAATTGTTAAGTGATCACTATTGGTATGGGATTGCTATAAGGGCTCCAATCACGGAAAATGAAATTTCCTAAATTGTTCAGGGCCAAGTACTATCCAGAGAATTACAGTGTAAGCTTTCTCTGCTCTTTTGCCAATAATCACACTCCACTTCAGTGGGTTAGATTCTGCACTCATTTACACCAAAGTTAATCTAGAGTAGCTCCACTGAAGTCAAGAGGGTTACACTGGTGTAAAACCAGTGAGAGGGGAGAATCAGGCCCACCGCATTTAAATCTGGAGGAAAATTTTAGCATCCGGATTTCACCATTGTGCCAATTCTTGAGCCATAGCTATCTATTTGGCAATAGAAATGGGAGCTGCTGCCTATAAGATCTAAACGAAGCTCAAACTCATTTCAGACAAGCTGTGTTGGAATATGATTTTGGCACTCAAAGATTTAGCCTCATTGACTGAACTAGCATATCCCGAGGAGTAAAAATCTTTAGTGAATGTTGAAAATGGAGATAAAACCTTCTTTGACTTTAGATGTGGAGTTCTGAGCGAGCAAGTGAGGGAACAGCATACGGTCAAATGAACAGCACTTAGATAAGTAAAACATTCCCACTGATTTTTTGGTTTTCAACATTTTTAAACAATGCTACTCTGCTTCATTTAAGGTGTCCAAATGCACAATCAATAGGATTTTTAAAAGGGGATGAGAAAATGCTAGTTTTCTGATAGTAGGAAGAAATAAGTGTTTTAGCAATGGGTATTTGCCCTATTCAATCTTTCTCTGGATATTAGCAATTTGTGCACTGTGAAATGATAGATTACTTGACTGTTTTTGGTGAAATGGAGTCATGAAGTCAGCAGTGAAGTTCACTTAAGTGGATAACTGAGTGATAAATAAAGAGCCAATTTTTCAGACAGGGCATCTCTGTTTATGACCCCCCCCCCAGTAGAATTTGCATGCACAAGCTCTGGTACGTAAATCAAGTAGACACCCCCCCCGTTAAGCTGATTGGGTGTGCAACTCCCATTTCCATCTACAGTTTGTACCAGCAACATATTCTACATGCAAAAAATATAGGCACAAAGTTATAACACTGGTTGAAACACCTTTGAAAATGAGACCCTGCACAGGTGAACACACTATTTAACCACAGAATGTTTCTGTATGCCTGTCAATTAAACTTAGATGAGCTGCCCTACAGGGCTCGACACTGGCCTATCGTCATAGCTCTACATTGGGGTGGTGTAGAGATTTATGGTGGAGCAAGAGCAGCAAGTCATGGAGCCCAGGGAGGTGGGTGGGTGCAGGAAGAGTTTGGACCCCACAACCTGGCTGATATAGGAACAGATGAGCCACAGCTCTGCCCCATACCATCTCCATTGGAGTGGCTAGAGACAGCAGTAGTACTCATTCTGTGGTGACTCTGCTGTCCCTGAGCTCAAGGTCTTAGGTTGTGCCTGACATGAACACCCTGTGATATAGCTTTGTTAACGAACATATCATACTATTGCTGTGCTGTGCCTTACGTTGTGATGGCTAATGGAAGAGGGAAAAGAATATGGGAAATGGACTGATTCTAGCTTGGTTTTTGTACTCTTCCAGATTCTGCTAATTCTGAAAGATCACATCTCCCACCACGTAGCCTCGTCATAGAAGAGGAGAAAAAAAGTAGAAAAAGGATAAAGGACCTAACATGGCTGGCCACATCCACCTAGTCTTTTGTGTCAGCCTTTTCCTTGTACAATTACTTTGCAGTTTGTTTGTGAAAAAAAAATCTTGTATTTCAAGTGTCTGAATTTTTCTTTCTTGAAAATTCCTCCAATCTTTCAAAGTGAAAATGAATGCTTTATTTACTGAAAGAATTAGGAGTACTTGTGGCACCTTAGAGACTAACAAATTTATTTGAGCATAAGCTTTCATGGGCTAAAGCCCACTTCATCAGATGCATGCAGTGGAAAATACAATAGATAGATAGATAGATAGATAGATAGATAGATACAGAGAACATGAAAAAATGGGAGTTGCCATACCATACCATTGGCAACCCCCATTTTTTCATGTTCTCTGTATCTATCTATCTATCTATCTATCTATCTACCTACTGTATTTTCCACTGCATGCATCTCATGAAGTGGGCTTTAGCCCACGAAAGCTTATGCTCAAATAAATTTTTTAGTCTCTAAGGTGCCACAAGTACTCCTTGTTCTTTCTGCTGATACAGACTAACACAGCTACCACTCTGAAAACTGTCACCATACAAGGCTTTATTTACTGTGTCACAACCTGGCCCTCTCCCCCTCTCTCTGGATGGACACCAGTCTGTTGTGAGTGGGCCCAACCACTAGATCTCTTGTGCTTTTAAGCCCCTGGCTCTGGACAGAGGCTGATCACTGGTCCTGGCTCTGGGATGGGGGTGGTCTCAAGTGCACTCCCAGGTGCAGATCCCATGTCTGACATCTTTCTTGGGCAGTGGGACCCTGCAGTCTAGCCATCAACGCCCTGAAACCAGTACCTGATCCATCCTGATCTCAGTTGTTTAGATATGTTCCTCTGGAATCCACCTGGTCATGGGAATTCTGGTTTCTTGATTAATTCCTCCAGACACACTGTCAAGAAAGTCAAGAACACAGGATTAGCACAGGATGGGCTGGTAAAATGTCACAGAATCAGAATTGGTGGCCCTAGATTGCTCAGTGCCAGCTTCTGAGACACAGCCATAAGACTCTCTGTCACGCCTCCCACCCCCGAACTACAAAATGGAAGCTCTAACCCCCAGTGGAGGCTACAGTACAACATGAGGGACACACTCCAACATGAAGATTCCAATACAATGTAGAGACCTCTGGAAAAAAATGCCATTCCCAAAACAAGATGGAGTTCACTGCGTGACAAAGATGTATTCCCAATAACTCTGACTGGTCATCTAAAATATACACTGGTCAGACCCAGAGACTTCAACAGTTTAAAGTTCTTCTAATCATGCTAGAGACAGTATTTCCCACAAGGTGCATTGGGGTTAGTTTCAATAACTTTGTATTACACAAGAGAAGTTTCTATATTCAGCGTTTCACCACTTCAGCTTGGCATTCAATGGGGTTTGACCCCCTAGACCTTCAATGCAGAAAGTACAAATCTCCATCTCTTGAGCCAAAGGATTAGATCCTCTAGCTGCCAGCTGTTGCTTAAAAAACCCAATCTAAAATGATTTTTTTCAAAATTTTCATGGAAAATTCCTCCTTTGCCATGGAAAAAAAATCAAAATGAAACTAAATTAAATTTACATTTAATTCCAAAGAAGAATTTATATTTTGTTTGGTTTCCAAAAAAAGATTTCAATTTTCATATTTTCCCTCCCTCGCCTCTCCTTGTTTTACCTGCCCCTCTTTTTCCATGGGAGGGGGGATTTATAAAGGGAGAGAAAGGGGAGAAAATAAGAATAGAAAACAGATTTTTTTCTTTTTGAAAAATGAAACACAAATTTCCATTTGAAATGAAATTGTTTAATTTGAAGTTTGTCTTTGAAAAATCAAAATTCTATCAAAAGTGAACTGTTAAGGTGAAATATTTTGATTTAACTGAAACTGTATTTTTCTACGAAAAATGCTGGTTGAAATTATTTCCACCAGCTGCACTCACTAGTGTCCTACACGGACCAGTTGGGGGAAGCAGAGAAGACCCACACTTCCTAGCAATATATACAAGTCACTCCATTGTTTCTTTACTATGGGCATACCAGACTGGGAATTAGGCAGAATATGGATGACAACAGGCTCTAGGGATGTGGAAATCATTTAGCCTAGCACTTTCATTTCCCTCGTGTTCTACCATGTTTTCTAAGCAACACTAGATGATAATTTAGATTGTCTCACTGGAGGATGAACACAAAAGGGTTATTTTAAAGAAAGGAAGGCAGACAGTCCAGTGCTTAGATCAAGGCACTGAGACCTTGGAGACTGAGAACAATGGGAGTTTCTGCGTGCCAAGTACTTCAAAAATTTGGTCCTAATTACCTAAAAGGGAGTACATAGGAGTCAGTAACAGCAGAGTCATAGCACAGCAGGCTGGGCTCAGCAAGAGTAGTTTGTTGCACCCTTTGCAAGGAGGACAATGTACTAGTCCAGGTGGAATTCTGACTGGCTCAGGCCTCTGCTCCTGTCACTTTGACTGCAACATAGCCCCTTTGCACTCATCCACACAAGCCTCTTGTCCTCCACAGAGCCCTCCAGTGAACACTGGAGTTGCTATTCCTGAGATTAAACACAAACAGAAAAAAGCCCCTTAAACAGACAATTCTCCCATCCCCCAACTTTCAACCCCTTTTATACATTGCAACTAAGGCAAAGACACCAACACTTTTTTAGATCACCTTTAATAGTATATTTTTGCACGGTCAAAGCTGAAATCAATAATGTTACTGCAAACAGATTTTAAACACTTTATCACGCATAATGCACCAGTCAAATATGCAAATTCAATACCAAACAGGAGGATTAAAATACTATAGCATAAGCGGTTTGAAAGGGTCTTTTTTATATGTACAAGTACTGATAATTATAATAACGGAGATTAACCTGTTCTAAAAAAGAATGGGAAAGGAGCTAGTTTCACCTTCAGAAAGGCTTATGTAGGCAGAGTGTATGAATACAAAATGAAATATGCATAGTAAAATATCTAAGCCACCAGAAGTGTTACATTCTGCACATTAGGTATATATAGCTAAAATATTTCACAAGTCATAGTTAACTGTAGGCTAAATGTCATGGGTGAAATCCTGGCCCAACTAAAGTTAATGGGAGTTTTGCCATTGACTTGAATAGGTTGAGGATTTCACACCTAGTGCATCATACTACAATGAGTGCCATTAATAACTATTATGAATATGTTATATTAAATACTCATTATTAACTACTTACCATACACCTTGTTTAACTGATGAAGAATAATAATGAGATTTATACAGCCCGTCATCTAACAGGAGCACTGAACAGTTCAGGTACTTTGAATGGACATCAGCATCAAAGTGTACTGGATCTTTACAAGGTTTCAGAATCAGCTGTTTCCTCATCTTATGGATTCCATTCTGATTTTTTTTTGTGCCTGCCAGTTTTTGCTTCTGACAAATCTTTTATGCAGCAAGAGGGGTGCATTAGCTGCATACTGTGTGCAAACAGCAGCTCACAGGCAAAGAGGTCCACAGTGTACTGAGGATGGATAGCAAATATAGGTACAAGAATGATACTGTATTGATTACTAGGGAACTATGGAGATCTCTACACAGTCCTAACACTTCACACAATACTCAGCAACATCTGTGCATACACAGGAATTAATCAGTAGGTTGCATACTACAGCAAGGTGAATCCACATCTATCATGCTGGCATGCCTGATGCATGAAAACAGCCTTAAAAAGGGGTGGTTCAAACAATGGACAAACACTTGCTTGTTTCTCTTTTTGTTGGCAGCGGGGGAGGGAATTAGAATGCTTCATTCATAATGGGCTCCCATCCTTCCTGCCCAAGTATTTTTACTTACTTTAGTTTAGGATGATAATTGATTCTATTATCAAGACAATATTTATCTCCCAAAAACAAACCAAAATTCAGTGTAATAAAACCAGTGTAATTACCCGGCATGCTGAAGCACATGGCTTGCTTTATACATTTCATTAAATATTTTTCTCTGTTTTGTAATAACGGGGAATTATTCAAAAACAATTTCTTTAACTGTATGGGAAAAGCCTCAGCTGATTGCATATTTTTGTCATGCGTTATGGTTATGAAATAATGAGATCTTGTGAGACCCTTGTAAATTATTGTTTCCCTGCCCCCCTCCCCCCCCCCCGGCCTCCAGCTTTCCTCTCTTCAGTTAAAGTTAGGTGCTGGAAGTAGTTATACTTCATTTGAACAAATCAATGTTATGCCTCCCGTTCTCAAACACTGAGCTTGGAAAGAAAAGACTAAATTTACATTGATTATTTTGTGCAATTTCCATGGAAGAAAAACAAAACATACTTTGTGCATAAGAAACATTATTTTATTACAATTTACCCCTTTTAAGCCCAGTTCCCTTTTTTGGCATGTGCCAATAGCAAGTAGCTTAGCTCAGTAAGGGATATCAGATGCTCTTTTGTTTGAAAAGGGTATGTTGGCCAGAAATGTAGATGTATGAAGGACCAAGCATGCAGCATGGAGGATCTTAGTGGGACGCCTTCAGAAAGGAGTGGGGAAACTGGGACTGAACCTTCAATTTCCTGGAGTAGGTCTACCATTTTCCATAATCATTAAAGCCCCAGATTATCTCTCCCAATGACAAGCCCATGGAAGGGGAATCCATTGGAGGAAATGGCCAGTGGAGTCTTGCCCAAGTCCCTCAATATTATCCCCGGAGGGTGAAATAAGGTTTGCACCTCCACACACATCCTTAAGTAAAAGGTTACAGGGCACACTCCCATGAGCAGCTGGAGGTCAGGGACTCTGGTGCAGAGGCATCAGATCTCTAGTCTTGCTCTGGCCTCTGGTGCCCCGCCCCCAGCTCCTTGGCAATGCAGCTCCATTTAATCTGATCTACCATAGAATCATAGAACTGGAAGGGACCTTGAGAGGTCATCTAGTCCAGCCCCTACACTCATGGCGGAACTAAGTATTAGCTATACCATTCCACACAGGTGTTTGTCTAACCTGCTCTTAAAAATCTCCAAAGATGGAGAATCCACAACCTCCCTAGGCAATTTATTCCAGTCCTTAACCACCCTGACTGTTAGGAAGTATTTCCTAATGTCCAACCTAAACCTCGCTTGCTGCAATTTAAGCCCATTGCTTCTTGGCCTATCCTCAGTGGTTAAGAAGAACAACACTTTACCATGGACTGCCCTTGGCCACTGCTTCCCCCTGTACAGATTCTAGCCCCTGTGGAAATGGCTTCTGTGGGGTTCAGAGGGTGGGGGGTGGGTGTGACACTGTGGCCACATTTTAGCTAAATTTATCCCATTACATTTCCCCAAACTTGGCAATTACTTTTTAAATAAAATCTTCCATTCTTACCTTCAGCCATTGTTCTCCATGGTGACACCATCTTCCTGGCTGATCTGTTTGTATACTGTACAAACCTCACCCCCGTCAGATCCTGGGTAAATTTATACTTTCCAGTAAAATTTCCATGGTCCTAAACTCTCTCTAAAAACAAGAACTACTGCAACAAGCACTTCCAACATGACATTGTAGCGACAAAACCGCTGATTTGCAATCATTGCTGAGATGGTGCTACTGGGAAAGAAGTGGTTCACATCAGCGGTGTTGGAAGAGTTTTTTTCCTGGGGGTGCTGAAGGCGGAAACCATGGTACTTGGCTTCTTATTAAAACTTCAAGCCAGGGCAGGCAGCAGCACCACTAGCACTCCTAGTTCCAGCAGCTGTGGGTCACAGTGTATTGCTTAAAGTAAGGTGTGGAGCACATTGATAGTACCAACGAATGGATATTTGCCAGTTGGCTCATTGCTATCAATTTTCTTTAGAGATAAATAAAACATTTTAAAATGCTTTAAACTCTTTGTATTAAATAGTCAGGATTAAAGCGAGCTCACATCACTGTTCAGTTGGAGAAAACACTTTTGATCTACCTGATGCAGGATCACTGTTGATTCTTGAACCTCCGATGGCATAAGGAACTCCTTCATTTATCTGCTCCCCTTACAATTTTCATTCCCTTAGTAGACTTCCTTGATATTTTTAGGACACCCATTGAAACTCTGCCATCTGCAAGTCTCAAGTTTGTCACTTGAATGACAACCATTGGTGACCTTCTTGGTGCCCTTTTAGCCTTCTATGTTTGAAATAGGAAAGAGAGCTTTGCTGCTTTTATGTAATCCGGACTTTGTCCTTCAAGCCATCTGCTGATTACAAAATCCATATTATTAGTTGAAATGTGCCATGCCAACATATGGTCAAATGTCTATATTTCATCTATGTACTATATCACCTTGAGGTGTCCTTTTATTAAGTTTAGTGTTTTAGTCTTTCTATGCTGGTAATGAAGTTTTTTTCAGTGCAAGAATTATTTTGCTCATTTTGAAGAGTTGCTCCTGACTATGTGTTTATCTTATATATAAGGAAGGTTGTAATAACAATGTGTCACTTAGTTTTCTCTATACTGAAATTTTCTAACCTCCTCCCCCATCAGATAATCAAAAGGAAATTTTTAACAACATCATATGCATTCTCCATAATTTCCACTGTCCACCAATATGTTTCACATGGAATTCAAGGTATTGTTTTTTAACCTATACAGCTCTGAATAGTCTGTGACCTGGCTAACCCTGGCTAAATCTAAGCGAAGATGCAAAGGAAGCAAACAAAATAATGACGCAAAAGTCAGAATATGGCAACATGGGCTATTGAGAAAGATGATCATTTAAAAAGTAAATTTCAAACAAACAAACAAATGGAAAAGTTAGAAAAGTGAAATTATTCTTTCTAGCTTCTGGTGGAAGATGGTTAAGAATAATTAATATAAACCAGATACAAATCTGAAGTGCCAGCATTTAGAAAGATGAATATTTGACAGTTTGTCAGATAGATACATCGTATCGCCACAAAGGAAAAATTCAAGTTTTTTCATGTACAATAGATGGCAGTTAACTCATTTGACAGATTGACATTTTTACCAACACCAATATTTACTTGTTTTACATGGTTATTGCAACATTTCCTCAATACATTTTTGGGGGCAGAGCCTACTCAGTATTTACCTCTTCATGCCCACTCAATTCATTCTACAAGACCAAAAGTATATTGAGAAGTAGAGAAACAACTTCTGTTTAAATGGCTTAATTCCTAGGCAGGCTGGATGATTTCTCCAAGGGACCAACTTTGGTTATCAAGTGGATCCAAGAAATGTTCTATTCTATACTGAAAACATTTTAAAAGAAGGTAAAATTCTTGCATTCTCCAGCAAGAATACCTGCACTCAGTAGGAAAACTATATCTGTAGATGTTTCACGTCAATCATTGTTCTAACAAAATCTACACACTTTACTCCCTATACTCCCATTCAACTCAAATGGAACTACTCCTGTGTAAAATCAGGCTGGTGTTTGCATTGGGCTGGAAGTGCAGAGTGGACCAGGAGTTGGACTTGTGCTCTTTGGCTAATAGGATCATGACTCCAAAATAACGATGCGCGATTTTCATAGGCAGCACAACTATCGGTATACTCATGTTTCAAAAATACAGTTGATGGGGCTTTAGTAATTACATGAAGTTCCATGCAAATAAGAAACTGGATATATATGTTGGCAGGTTGAGACATGGATGTTGATTGTTGGGCATTTTGAAGAACGTAAACTGTCACCCAGTTCAGTTTTTAGCAAATGAATATTCCGAAAGCCTGACCCTCCCATCCTGCCACGGCCTGGCCGGGCCTGACTCCAGGACTGATTCTTCAGAGGAATGACTTCAGGTTTGATTCCAAGGCCCCAATTCTCATTTACATTTACTTTGGCAGTGTACAGGGGCCTAATTCTTACCTTAAGGCTCCTTTACCCTGCTGGAGTCTGGATTTTCTTAGTGTAACTGGACCTCAGTGTAAATAAGAATCAAACTCCATGGCACCAGGATTTTCTTCTACTGCTCAAGCAATTTTTCATGATCACTCACTTAATATTAATTTCCCTCCTTTGAACTCACAGTAACTAAATAATTGTTAGAAGCAACTATTACAGACACTTCACAATTTTGTCATGAATGGAAACTGATGGCAACTGATAGCTTTAGCACACTTGGGGCCGAGTCCTTCTCTGATCTTCACCCCCATTCAACTCTTGGTCTCTTTAGTAGGAAAACAAACAAATATTACAGCATAGCAAAAGTGCAACCAGGCTCTTCTCTATCCCAGACCTTCAGATTTTATCACCACTCTGAACCACAGCTTCACAGGTTTGATTTGAACGTCTTAACATGTGGGTGCTCCATGCCTCACAAAGTCCCTTCCCCCTCACTCCCTGCCATTTCTGTCTCCTTAGACAGCATCTGAAAAAGCTCAATGGTCCACTGACTCCTGGCCAACTCTTTGCACGGAGGCTCAATTGTCTACATCTCAGTAAACTTGGACCAGTGAAAGATGAGGCATCTTTTCACTGCCCGATTGGTAAATGAGGAGGGTCAATTTTGGAATAATTCAGTTAGTTTTAGAAGAGCTTGAAGAAGCTCACCAAGCTCCTTGCTTGTACAATCCCAACTCTGAATGCCCAAACAATCTAATCAGGATGGATGTCCCAGTGTCCTAGTGTTGCTCTGATATAGTGCCATCTTGTGGTATGTTAGCCATATAAAAACACTGACTCAAAAGGTAATAAAAACAAACGTCTCCAACACAAATTAAGTTCTAAAAACTAAAGTGCTTTAAGTAGTATAAATCACAGTAAGAATATGTAAATTTGGCCATAACTTCAGCAGTTTTGCATGTAGCATCACACACCACCTGCATGATAAATGAAGGAAATGCCTTCCAATTATGGATTGCTGAAGGTGCACGGATAGCTACATGCATATAATTATATATCCAAGTGAACAGATGGAAATTTTGCAACATCAAAACCTTCTCTCATTATTTGCTGTTTCTTGCTCTGTAAATTCTAAGAAACCATGGAGTGCTATACATCTTGATATGTAATTTCTAAGCAAAACATAAAGAAGATGAGATAAAGCTTTGGACATGACAGAGTGACTTATCAGAGTGGTGTCATCAGTGATAATCTGAAAAGATCCAGAAAGAAATGAAAGAAGGGACAGATGCTGCTTTTACAACCACCGGTAAAGCATGGCTCCAGGGTTATGATTTTAATGAAATTTCCAGATATACTGTATAATTGGTATTTAAAGGCAGAGTTAGGCTAAAAGGGCCTGGATCCACCATTATATTGCTATTCATACTTGCAAAGTTTCCTCCCCCTCCCACTCCAATAGATACTTTCTGCAAAAACAGAATCAACTCACACACCCTTCCAAAAATTGAACACCAGCACTTTGCCTAGTGGTATAATCACAGAGGAGAGTACACTTGCAATTGGACCTGAAAACCTGCCTCACTGGCCTAAGCAATAATGCCAAAGTTGGCTCTGCCTGTTACTAAAGCCAGGTATAGATTTCCTCTGTGTTCCGGTGAGTGTATGTTTCACATGTTTTGTAAAAGGATGGTAAGTTTTGACCCCGTGTTGTGAAAAATGCCTGGGGAGAATAGTCCAGCTTGCTGAATCACTCCCAGTTATGTTTCAGACAGCAATAGGCTAAACCTAAGGACCAAATAAAAAGTGTTGGATACAGAAAGAAATTAAAATAGGAGGCAGAGGAACTTTTTTAGGCAGATGATAGGCAAGATCTTCAGGTGGTGCAAATCAATGCAGCTGAGGATCTGGCCATAGTCCTATACTAACTTCCAATGAACTCAAATGAGAGTTTTTCAATTGATTCCAGTCCACGTTGGATCAGACCTTTTCTCCTCAGCATGCTGTTTGTTGAATGGTTGGTAACACAATTTCTCTCTTTGAAATAATAATAAATGCTGTTATTTTTTCTGATGTGCTATCTAACTTTAATATTTTTGCTTAATATTTATTTTTTATATTTACTCAAGCTGGTCAAACTTTTTGTATCCAAACATTTTTTGGAGTGGAAAATAGGGTGGAAAATGGCTTTTTTCAGTAAATGGGCATTTTTATGGGGAAAAAAAAGTTCATTAAATATTTTGGGGGTTTCACCAAACCATTCCCCCTCTTTTTTAAATCCATTTTTGGGTTTTGGATGGGATAACATTGGCTTCAAGTCTAGATTCGATCAATAGTTTGGGTCACACTTTATAAAGATTCCACTTACAGATGCTTTATAAAAGGGTTAATGAATGAGTAATAGATGTTCTATGCATTTTACAGACATGAGTTATAAGCGTAACAGTAGAAAGTGAAATAGAGGACTGTAAGACATAGGTATAAGCAACCTGTTAGACTCTAACAGTCTATAACAATTTAACAATTAAAATATCATTTATTAATCCTTTATAAACTACTTACAAATGGAATCTCAATATGTAGCGCACAGTATGACGTACTAAATTCTGTCATTAAAACGTACATAATTCACATCTGGCCAGGTAACTGATATCACCAGGAAAGAAAATGAAATCACAGCATGAGAGGAACCACTTCAGACTCGATCTGTACTGATCTGCTGTGCCAAGTCTACTTTTATACTCAGAGACTCTCTGATTCTTGGCTCTATGAGCTTCAACCCATGAAAAAATGATGGGTTAGCCAAGGTGGAGTTTGCCCTCCTCCTTCATAACTCCCCCATCTCTTCATCATCTTTACTACCATAGCTTCACCATCCCTTTTCCTTGACCTCATTTTATATTGCTATTTGAGTAGTTCAAAAGGGGTGAAATTTACACTTTTGCAGAAGGTTCTTACAAGGCATATGCACCTTTTAACTGAGAGGTATGCAGTACCGTGGCCCTTGTGCTGACCCTCTGCATTCATCCAATGCAATCTTAGTACTTAAGCCTTTGACTTTTTACAGTGACTCTTGCTTCTCTGCAAACTGTAAAGTACTGAGGAATAATCATCGAGTATGATAGTTCTATGTTAGTTTAAGGTTTAAGATGTCAGCTGGTATTATTAGAATATCTCTGTTGTAGGCTATTGAACTGAATATGATTAAAATACAATAATTTCAAGAGAGCCAACGTTTATGTACATTTAAAGGTTCAATGAAATGTAAATTAAGAAATGATTTTTCAGTGTACACTGGATTAGAATCAGAGACAAATAATTCCCCAGCTGCATCGTTGTCTTGAAATATTTCTGCAGTTTGTTACAAAGATGAATATTAGGTTCATTGTATAACAGCAGCTTGAAAAACCCACTTAGATTTTATTTTCCATCCTAGACAAATGATGCCTTTTATCATATATTTTAAATGGTAAGCTATATTAATAACGCAAAATCACCTCACAAACAGCTACAAACTAGTACTAAAAATACAACATAATTGATTATATTTTCTTCTTTTTATAAGAAATGTAAAGGCACTAGATAATTTTGCCCAAATGTTTCTAATTTTCAAGCATTTGCAGGTTCCTTTACAAATTCTTTTCTTTTTACACATTTTTTACATTTTCTTTGTTTAGCGTTGATGGCTACCACTGGTTCCAGAGAAGGGACATAGATGTCAAACTGTAGCTTTCACACAAGAAGAGTTGTTAATATAATAATCCATACCATGCCCAGAGGCCCGTGCACCAATTCTGCTACTAGAGCCATGAGGGCAAATTCATGAGCCCTACTGAGCTCTGAATAGGCTTGGGCAAGGGTCAGCCTGCATAGATTTAGTTACAGGATTGGGGCCTAAAATGGAAAAGCAACGTTGCATGCATTAGACTCAAACATCGGTAAATCAGCAGATGTGAAATGAATCAATTCACTGACTACTGTGGTTCATATCCAGCCCTGGTTGAACTCAGTGAAGTTGCATCCTTTTTGCACCAGTGCTGAATTTGTTCCTATGGATGTAGTTATTCTTGATGAGAGCTCTGTACAATTCTCCAGAGTTTGCCTCTAATAATTAAAATATATACAGCTAAGTGCTCTGTTCTCTTAGCTCTACCTGGGGAAAGTATTGGTTGGAGCTTTCTCTTGTGAATGGTAGAATTCTGAGCTTTTCCTATGTGCAATCGTGTGTGAGTTACTTATGCAGTGGGCAGAAAGGGCTCCACCTCCCCCACACCCCTCACCTCCCACCCCCCGCAGGACTTTTTTTTCTAGACACTGTGCCTGGTGGTTCACTTTTCTTTCCTTCTGAAAACTAAACTGGCTGGTTAGGAAGAGATTTGTGGCGACTAGTGATGTGGTTTTGGCCTAGGACATTTTATTTTGTTTTGTTTCACCTGTTTGTTAATCTATCACTGTAAAACTAGAGTGCAGTGTAACAACTCCACACTGGACCTGAAAGGGTTAATGAGAGCTTGTGGGCTTAATCAGTCTTAGCTTTCTACACCTGCAGTAGCTGTCAAGCCTGGAGGGAGGCGTTAAAAGGGCTGAAGGTGGCTTGGATGGGGGCTGGCCAGGAAGGAAAGCAGATTGATGGCTCTCACTCAGCAGGGGAAGACTGGCCTGCTGAATGCTCTGAGCCTTGGGACGAATGGGGGCAAAGGGCCCAGGTGAAGGAGAGCTGGCTATGATCCTGCAACTGGCCTAAGCTACAAATCCACCTCCAAGGAGGAAGCTGGTGGCAAAGGTGACATTTGCCATCCCCCACAATGATGTTCAAGGAGTCCCAAATTATTGTCAGAAGACCAAAATCTGTACAAACCTATCCAACGTTAAGCAGTAGAATAGCAGCAGATTGGAATTTTTGTCCTTTATATAAATTACAGCAAAATACTGACACCGTAGCCAAATTTTACTTTTTAAAAAAACTCTTAAGATCCAAGATTTTCAGGTGTTTAACTAGCCCCTGGATGTCTGGAAGGCTGGTTGTTTTTTTTTAAATAGCAAAAGTGGGGTGGGTCCAAAATACCCACTTGCTCCTCAATAATGGAACCCTAGAACCAGCTCTGGCTGGGGGTGAGGGGCTCCTGTCATAAGGTGGGAAATGAGACACACTGTTTGAAATAGAGCCCAGCTGCTGTCACACAGATTGGGAGTGGCTTTGAGGAAGCTCCTCAATAGTTAGTTGGGAAGAAGCTTAGAGGCACCACATTTCCATGATGGCCCTGGCGCTTCCCGAAACCAAGAGGGGAAGTACGATGAAAGACTGAAAGATGCTAGGAATGATGAATCCCTGATGGGCGTCAAGAGCCTGGCACAGAGGCCATGAGACTTTGGGCTTTCCTGTTTTGTTGGACTGGAAGGGATGGGACTCTAGATGACTTGGCCAGAGAGCTGAGTCACAAGAAGAAGTAGACCCCTGCAGGACTGGAACAACTGTCAGCAAGGGATATTAGAGGAGGAGAGCCTGCTACACCAGCCCAGCCACCAGAGGGCACAACAGTCAGTGACTTATTTGCTTACAAGTGGTTATATAGACTGTGTGAGTCCAGTTACCTCTGGAGAGGGGGTCTTTACGTTCAACAGAAGTTAGTTTTTCTGCCCCAGTGAAATGCTCTGTTTTTTTGCCCAGAAGGGGCTGGAGTTTGTCCCATTCTCTCACTTTAATAACAATCTTTTCCATGTAACAATGATTTTCAAGTCAGAGCTCTTGGGGGGGATCCAACATTTGCTTGGGACTGTGGTATTTCCAGTGAATTTATCTGATCTAAGAAGGTATATATTTGTGATATGTGTTCCCTGTAGCTGAACAATCTCTAACTGAGGTGTAGCTGGAAAAAAAAATTTAGAGATGAGCCCAACATGCAAAATTTTAAATTCAGGTCCGAATTTGAAACATTCAGATTCAGGAGTGTTCAGATCTGGTGCTTTTGTGTAAAGAGCGCTTTGAATCTTGATCTAGATACCTAGTTCACAAATTTCTCACAGACCTAAAATTAGGGATGTTTTGGTCTAGGGTTTTGTTTGGTTTTCAAAGTTCATTTATTGGGTTGGGTTTTCTAGCATCCCCAAATTTAGGGTGGCCAGAAATAAGGTTCTAATCTGGATTCATCTCTGCATCAAATATTGTCCCAAAGTCTTCCCTATATTATACTGATTATGGAAAGGACTATGCTGTATATGGCACCCATTTCAAGTTAGTTTCTTATATTACACTATTTTCAAGCTAGCCCTTAGAGAGATAATGTTTCTCCTTTGTAATGATTTTACTATTGGAAAAGTTCATTTTGGAAAATGCCTGAAAAACAATGAGGCCACTTGGGGAATTCTTTTCTTCTTGAAGAGTCTATCACTCTGTGGTAGCAGAGTCACTGGGATGTGTTATTTTGCTACATCCTATATCAATCTCTGTTTGATTATTATGTTATTGAGTTGCTTGTACCTTGAGAGATTAAACCACAGCTAGGTGAGCAAGAAGCAGAGAGCTACTGTGCACTCTGAATATAAGTCAGACATCAAAATAGTTTTTGAAGTGTAGAACTACTGAGCTTTCGCTTTGTCGCATGAGCAGAAGCTGCCTTAGGCAAAGAGGAAAGGAGCTATTTTTTTTTAAATCTGCTGCGGCTCTTTTCACTACCTGAAGAACCATACATTCTGTGGAGCTATGGTTACATGCCTTTCAAACCCATCTTCTGCCTAAGGGCTGTCAGATGTGGCGCTGAAGCGAAGAGAGAGGTTTTTCCCGTCGTGAATCTTTGTAAGTTGGGAACCTGCTGCTTGCTGCAATAAGTAAATGGTTAGGCCACTTTGGAGCAGGACAGAGCTTTATTAATTTAGGAGCCTGGCAACATTCTTCTGTCACTTTGCTCTAGTTTAAGGAGGGTTGTTCTGTTCCAGCAAAATTTAGCAGAGTGAGAATGAGTTGCTAATCAGTAGGGATGAAACATCTCACCTCTGAAGAGGAAGATCCATCCTGAACAAAGCCATTCAAATCAGCGATCAGGTTAATTTAGCTTCAGAAGTCCCAACAATATTCTTCCCCCTCCATATTTCCCTGTGATAATTGTGGGTCTGCCATACTGTACATGGCAGCTACATTTGAACAGTACTGCACATTTGTTAACAAGAGGCTCCCCCATATATGACAACTTTCTTCTCTCCTTCCCTAGATGTAGATTCTCCCTGCAGTACCTTAAAAAGCATTCCCTAGCCCAATAAGATTTCCCTGCCATACTGGTTGAAAATTTAAGGCACTTGTATGGTACTACCGTTGTATCCACACACCTCACAATTCCTATTGCACTGATCTTTAAAACACTGCAGCAAAATATTATTAGTCCCATTTTTAGAGCTGGGTAACTGAGGCACAGAGAGACTAAGTGGCCCAAATTGACACAGGAAGTCTGTGGCAGAACAGGGAATTGAGCCCAGGCATTCCTAGTCCCAAGCTAGCACTGTAACTACTAGACCATCCTTCCTTAAGTTCTGTTTCCCAATGCAGGCAATATATAGTGGAATTTTTCCACAGCGGTTCACTATACACTTCTTTGAAATGTAGATTCTCCAGAATATAATCGGGAGTATTAAAATATATTTATAATAATGGAAGTTTGAACTGTTTGAGTGCTAAGCACACATTTACAGAGCAGGGTACAAGTTTATTGGCAAAAGTAAGTGCTCATCCATGTAGCTGCCAAAGCCCACATTTACATGGACTAGGTGGGGCACTGAATATGCAGACTCACAGATACACCATAATTTGATATGCATGCACAGAAGTGGGGATTTGGAGGGTGCAACTGGAGCATGCGCATATTTCGGGAGACACTGATTGGGTCCTCCTTCAAAAGTGTAGTCCTTGCTGTTGCAGTAACAGGCTGCATGGTGGATGCCAACAGTACCGGTGCCCTTCTTGACCTGAGCAGCTAGTCAAAGTTCAGGGCCTTGTAGGATGTTCCAGTTGTGAACAGAAATTGATGATGGAGTCTGGTATTTTTTGTGCATATTCCTTGTTAATAAACAAGACTGAATCAAAGTCCTGCTTCTCCAAACACAGAACCATGAACAAAAGGAGCAGTTTCTTAGCCTATAGGCCCATGCTTCATTCAGCCAGCATCACCAACCTGGACCCTCTCTCTAGGCTTCTCCCAAGGTCACACTGTATTTACAGGCTGCTGCTTGTCTTTCTTGCTCTGCCTCATCCATCTGATTCTTGTCTGCCTATCCATCCCCTTGTCTTTTTCACGCACAAACACACCCACCTGGTCAGAACAGTACCCAGAGGAACCCTCTGCCCACATAATGCTAGTTTCAGGGCAGATGCTGTTTGGCCTTGTTTTAGGTATGGCTCCTTAACTTTCTCTTACAACTATCTTATGTGAAGGGTGCAGTCTGACCTCAGTTTCAACAAAGTTTTAACTCAACCCATAACAAGGCTTAAACCAGTTCATAATGATATAAAAAGGCATGACGTCAGAACAAAAGGTCTTATATGAAGTAATGTAGACTATAAAATCCTTGCTAATTGCTACTAATTCATAACCTCCCTTTAGATATACTCAGATACATTTTGCTTTTATAACAATTTTGTTATGTTTTTAAGTCTTTAAGATTTTTAAATCACAAATATATTACAGACAATTGGTACTGTAAATATAATTGTTATCCCCCAAAGGCATGTTCACAATCTGGTTATTAATAAAATCCCCCCCAAAAAGGCATACCAAATAGAAGAAAAACAAATAAAAATCTATGAAAAACAGAAGTATATGACTTGAAAATAGAATGCCCATTTAAAGCTCCAAACTTCATTAGACAGAAGTCCTCCAGGCAAACGTTGTAGCATTACTTATTGTCATAGTTTAATATTAGACTCCTCAGTATAATTCACAAATGGTTTCTGCATAAATCTCCCTACATTATAAATGTTATAATCATGAATAGCCCTAGCAGGGATGGGAAAATTCATTCAGATTTGAACCTACTCAAATGTAGCAAGGCTAAAAGTTCAGACCCAAACCACTTAGAGACCAAGAAAAATGGAGCAGAGAAAGGTACAGAGCAAAACATACCGATGATAAAATATGACTAAAATGAAAGCAGCTGTGAGTAGGCAGTGTGACAAATAGATTATGAAAAGGGGATAGACAGAGACAATTCTAATGCAGTAAATAGTGAAGTGCTCCTCCAAAGAGGAAAGAAAGTCCAGTGGTTAGAGCACAAGACTACAGCTTGGGGAACCTGGGTTCAAGTCCTGGCTTTCCAAAGTCTGTGCCACTTAGGGCTAGGTTCACAAAGGGAATTAGGTCCCCGAATCAGTCCCATTAGGATTCACAAACCCGTCTGCTCAGCTGGTGTCTAAACTTTCTCAGGGCCTAAATTTCTATAGTAAAATTTCCCCAGGCACCTGTATTTTTTCCTGTGCCCATGGCCACAGCAGCCCTATGCCACAATTCTGGATGCTTAACGCCTAGTGTGAACCACAGCCAAGGTAGGCATTCCTCTCCCTAAGTCTGATCCTGATCTGATACTGTCTTGGAGCTCACCTACCAGATCTGGCCGCTATAGGTGAGCTTGCATAAAACACTCTGAGGCAGAGGCAGGATTTCCCTCAACTTTTAGCTCAGTGATTAGGGTACTTGTACTTGCCTGGGATGCAGTAGACCCCCCAGTTCAAGTCCCTTTCCACCTGAGTGATGTGGTTGCCCACGTTGATTGGCTGTATTCCTTGAGGTTTCATCAAATGACATTATCATTCATTAAAGATTCGTCTTCAAATTCTGGAGACTCCAGGAGAATCCTGGAGCTTGGCAACCCTACAGAGTGGGAGGGGAAATTTGAACTGGGCGCTGCCATCTCTGAGGTGAGTGTTATAACCACTGAGCTATGGGATATTCTGATGTGGGGCTCCCTCTGTCTCTCCTTTTGAAACTATTCTACTGTGGCTAAATAATGAATGGAGCATTGGGTCAGAGAGCGAGCGAGTGAGAGATGGAAAAAGAACAAGCATGAGAATGACTTTGCAGCCTGGTGGTTAGAGCACTCACTGGTAGGTGGGAGACCCAGGGTCCAGTTTCCCTGTTCCACTGACTCTCTTGAACTATTTATCCGCAGTGGAGCTGCTTCACCAGGAGAGACTGAGGGAGCTAGGGTGACCAGATATTATCAGGACCATCCTGATATTAGGGGCTTTGTCTTATATAGGCAACTATACCGCCCTCCTCAGCAAAAAAAGTGTCCAGATAGCAAGTGTGAAAAATAAGGTCATCATAAAGGGACCCCCCTACCCATACCAGAATAGCCCAGGGATCGGCAACCTTTGGCACGTGGTCTGCCAGGGAAAGTCGCTGATGGGCTGGGACCGTTAATTTATCTGCAGCGGCTTTGCCTGGTGGACCGTGTGCCAAAGATTGCCAATCCCTGGAATAGCCCATAGCCAAGTGGGTATAGCACCCACCTGAAAGGTGGCAGATCCCTGTTCAAATCCCTGGAGGAAGATGACTGAAGTGGGTTCTCCCCTGACTCAGATGAGTAACCTAACCATGGGGCTAAAAGTTATAAGGGCAGTCCCCCTACCCAGCTTCTTGCCAAAACACAGGAAGTGCATAATACCAGGAAAGGGTTTGCAGCTGAGAGTCACAAGCAGCGGAAGGCACCTCCCTGTAGTCTGGATTTAGGTGCCTATCTCTGATCGAGGGACAGAAGTTAGAATAGACCTTTGTTACCTGCCATTGGCTAGTTTGGGCGGGGAGCTGTCTAACTTACTGGCTTTTGTGAATCCCATTCAGAGGTGCCCCTCTCTCCCTATTTATTGCATAGGGGACCCAGGTGTTGAACTTTGTGAATCCCAGTGACACAGCATCACCACATGTAAGCTTTTACACTACAGTTAAACACCCGTGGCTGGCTTGTGTCCACTGTCTTGGACTCAGGCTATGGGACTCTTTAAATGGAGTATGGACAGCTGGTCTGGAGCCCTCCCTGCTCACAGGGTCCCAGAGCCTGGACTCCAGCCTGAGCCCAAACGAATACACTGCAATTAAACAGTCCTGTAGCCTGAGCCCCATGAGCCCAAGTCAGTCAGGAATGAGCGTTTAACTGCAGTGTAGACATGCCTGCAGTGAATCTAGCCCATAGTGGCTCTGTGCCTTAGTTTCCCATCTGTAAGATGGGGGATAAATACATTAAAGACTGTGAGGTGCTCAGAGACTATAGCAATGGGGGGGGGGGCATAAAAATGCCTAAGATAGAATCCTCAACGGGGCTAGTTCTGTTGACTTCAATGGAATTAGACCAGCAAAGACTCTGGCACTGTATGGGGTGTGTGTGTGCGTGTGTATAAACATAAACATCTCATTCTCTTATGTTGTTTGTTTTTGTTTTTATGGGATTTTTCCGTGGGTGGGGAGGGGAAAAGGTGTTATTCATAATGGCTTCCCATAGCTTACAAAAAGTCATGGGGTGAAATCCTGGTCCCATTGGAGTCAATGGGCAATTGGCCCATGGGAGATTTCATCCATGGTCGTGTTTTAACTGGAGTTAGTCTTTCAAACAATGGCTGTAAACTGCAGGAGAAAAGGTTCATGAACTTGACCCAGATTTGTTAACCCAGTACAGAGCTGGAGAAGTTCTGCAAACCTCAAGTTCCATAAGATGCTCCCAGTCCCAATAAAGAGGGAATGGCTACAGTTCTCTTAGGGGAGAACATCCTCCAGGGTGCTCTATTTTGCTTCTCTAATCACAGGAATGAGATGGTTCTTTGAAGCATTCACCATCTCTGCTGCTGGGGAGGGGGCTGGTGCATCGCCTCAGGATGAGCACTCCCAGCCCCTGCCTGCCCGTGCACAGAGTGATGACTTCTGAATTCCTTGCTTGCCAGGACACTGGATTTTACTACTAGTCCAGAAAAGCTTCCTTTTCTTAAATTTCATATTTTTCACTGTGCATAATGAAGTTTATTTTACTAAGATAATAAAATAAGATAGCGTATATATAATGTAGCCAAATGTAAAACTAATCAGAATAACTGGCCCAGTAACAAAAAAGGTCTCTTACTCAACATGGTTAATAAGCATTTTAAATATAAACAGATTATTTCTTCTAGTGCACCTATTAGAGTCATTCCCATTCTTTGCTGAGTGCATACCTAGGAGACTCTGTGTGTGTGCAATAAAACCCATACTTTATTAAGCATTTTTTTTCTATGTGAGTCTAAATTCACTTTGAAGGCAGGGATGATGGAATTGTTCAATATATTGTGTGCAGAGGGTTATGACCTTTGCAATCAACCCCAGAACACTATTGTCTCTTTACTTCTGGGACAGCTGAAATGAATTATAAAGTGGTCTCATAAATCCAGAATATTTTGCTAAAGCCGAGGCATCTGATTTACGCAACATTTAAGAGTTTTTTCTTATTTCCAATTTATTTTTATTTATATAAACCTCAGCTTTGGTATTCATATATATGACCTCAGTGATGAAAACTGAAGATAGGGTAGTCTTTTAAAAATGATATCCTAATAATGGCCCTGATCCTGCAGTGCTTATGCATTGAGCAATTGTATGTATGTGAGCAGTGTCATTGAGTTCAATACACATTTTGTTTAAGGTTATCGGTGTTTTCAGGCTCGGAACCTTAAAGATGTAGAGTTATATCACTGAGGGGGGCTATTGCAGTCTTGGGACTACTCTTGTTTAAGCTGAGGGAAGTGCAAAGATGATATAAAGCCAGCTTTGGTCCCCTGCATTCCTGCACAAGGTGAATCTAAAGTAAGATGGAGAATTGGGGAAGAGGGGGGAGACAAATCTATTTCTGCTCCCCCGCACTAAAACAAAGGACAGTGTGCAATACCAGGAGGACACAGAAAAAGTGTTCAGAACTCTGGAGTAATCAGCAAATGTCAGGCGGCATGGGCTATTAATTATGGTCCAAATTCTGTAAAGCACTAAAGCACAAGCCTAACTTTAAATATTAAGTTTCAGAGTAACAGCCATGTTAGTCTGTATTCACAAAAAGAAAAGGAGTACTTGTGGCACCTTAGAGACTAACCAATTTATTTGAACATAAGCTTTCGTGAGCTACAGCTCACTTCATCGGATGCATAAAGTGGAAAATACAGTGAGGATGTTTTTATACACACCCTCACTGTATTTTCCACTTTATGCATCCGATGAAGTGAGCTGTAGCTCACGAAAGCCTATGCTCAAATAAATTGGTTAGTCTCTAAGGTGCCACAAGTACTCCTTTTCTTTTTTTAAATATTGAGACCTCAGGAGGACTTCTCAGCTGGATGCCTGGGAATGACAATTCTGTCTTGCCAACACCACTATGTGTCTTAATCAGCCAGTGGCACAGACAGCACGTGCTTAAGTTCTTTGCTGATTTGGGGCCTTAAATCAGTGACATGGAAAATGTGGATGTAATATAGCTGATTGTCTCCCTACACTTCAGTGGAGGTTGTGCTTGCCAAAGCATCTACCCATTACTATGCTGGTTAGTTCTTGTGCCCCTCTGTGGGCTGAGGTGAAAGCTTGGAAGAATACAAGTCAGACGGGACCAAGTCTTCAGCCACTGTCACTGTCACATACATGACCAAAACAATGTCATCCACCATAATCATCATCTTTCTTACCTCTGATATCACTATTGGAGGTTTTGTCTCAAGGCTGTGCCTTTGCTAGCAGCAGTGAAAGACATAAGAAAACCATTAGGGTGCTGTCCCTAGCCCCAGGGTTGAGAGGGTCCGGATCTGAGTAAATGTTGGTGCTGAGTCCCTCAGAAAATAACACCTGGTCTGAAGTATTAAATTGAGAGGCTAAGTCCAGGCAGTAAAAGTAATACTGGACTAAGCTACAAGCAGCAGGGTCCTGTGCTTTGCTTACTGTAGCACTCGGTGTCTGTGACACTGTCTGACTGACTGATTAAGACACACACACTGTGGTGTTGTCAGGAAAGAATAAAGAGGACTCTCAGGACTGTCACTCAAGATAGCCAACAGAGCAGCTTCTAGCCTCCAGTTCAGACCAGCACCATGCTCTACCTCTGCCATGCAATATTATGGTCCAGCCTGCCCGTACGCAGTTAGGAACATACAATTTTTTAACATGGTCATTGCCTTTTGCCCCACCCAAAAGACTCCAAAGACTAGTTTTTATTGGGAGATCTGATATGCTGCATTTTTTTTCCTCAGAAAACTAAGGTTTATTTGTAGAGTTATCACAGAACCCCCGTGATAACTGGCACATCAGCAGCCAAGAAAGGACTCAATGGGCAGGGAAATCGAGCTACCCACTTATCCTTTGAGATGGTGCCTTCACAAGAGGGAGGAGGCATTTTGGCAGGGTGTTGCGAGGGAAACACCTGTTCTGCAAATAACGACAAGTCTTTAGTCTCGAGGGCTCTCCACCTGGCACCTCTTGCAAGCACTGAATTCACATTCTCTCACACACTTTCTTTGTGGGAGCTGCACAACTGACACCTCAAACCACACTTAGAAACAGGTTTGGCTGCTGACACTATTCAATGTATTGTGGTTGTTTATTTATGCTCATTTGAGTGGTTGGAAAGGGCTTGACTTTTTTTTTTTTGTTTAGTTTTGCTTTCAGGAAGTTTGCCCTTGGGACAAGATGTGTTTCCCCCTTTCATTTTTGCAAAGATGAGAGGAAAATAAAGAGTATGAAATATCAGTCTCTCCCTCACTTAGGGCTGCGTAATCACATGCTCTGTCATCGCAGCCCTCAGCTGAATGAAGATTCAGAATCCATAAACATTTGGGGATACTCAGCATTTGAGTAGCTATCTGACCAAGGTCTATGTGTTCTGACTGCGGCAGATTTCATAGACTATAAAGCCAGAAGGGACCAATGAGTTCATCCAGTCTGTCTTCCTATGTTACACAGGTCATTTAACTTACCTGAATTAATTCCTGTTTGGATGGGTCCTTCTCTCTACCTGCATCCCTAACCCCAGGGCAGTGAGGCAGTGGGAAATGTTCTTCTTTTCATACCTCTGATTCTTCCCTTCAGTGCCAGGTGTTCTTGCCCCTCTTCCTTTTCTCCTGACCCATGGAGAGTTGGAGAGCATAGAGGGATTCTGCTTCCCCAGCCACCTGACATGTATTTTCCCCTCATATTCCATGGGACTCCAGGGATCCATCTTCTCCACTCCAGCTGAGTTCTTCTCACCTCAACTCCCTTATTAAATATGTAGTGGGTAATTCACCGTTTTTTCCCTGCTCTGTACTACAGAGCTGATTGCTGCTAGGGTCAGGTAGTTACTTGAGCTAATTAATATTTGCAAGCAGCAGTAGGAAATAAGAACAAACCCCATCTTCTCAGTTTTAATTACAATATCAGTGCAATCAAATTCCTTGTGGATACACCTCCCACATCGGCTCCAAACAATTTCTGACTTGTTCATTAACAGTATCGGCAACATCTTTAACTCATGATCTGCTGTCATTACAATATAATTACTCTAATGCATCTTTACTGAGCAACACCCTCCAAAGCCAAAAGCCATTGAATACACTATATCATTAGGGAATAGCGATATTAACATACATGATCAGTTTATGTCAACTCATGGTACTTCTCTGGCTCCAGGATTTTATATATGTAGGCAACCTGGCACATATCCACTCCCCCACCTCCTCTTGCTGTTATGAAATAGTTATATTATGACAGCACCCAAAGACCCCAGCTGAGATTGAGATCCCGTTGTTCTGGGTGCTTTACACACTTAGAAAAGTCATTCCCTGCTCTGAAGGGCTTACAATCTAGAAACATCAAGAGATGAATGGTAGGGGATGGGGATATGGTAGACAAGGAAATGAACCTGGTTAAGAATTGCCCAGCTTTGTTAGTTTCATGGGTTGTATTTTTAAGTGGGACAGAGGTAAGGAAGAAGGAGTCAGAAAAAAGAAAGAAGCAGAGGATGAATAATTACAACTTTGTCCTCTGGCTAGCCATGATCAGCAGGCTAGGTTTTGAAGGCATCACAGCAGAGGAGTCTTAAAGATGGATTAGAAGGACGATCAAGTAGTGGCTATTCAGATTACACCAGGGAGTTATTCCTATGCATGAGGGGCAGTGTGGGAGAAGCATGCAGGTGTTTAAGGGGGAAGCTGACTGGTGAATGGTAAAAGGTGGAACAAAGGCCAAGGTCAATGCCACAATGGGTTACCAAGTCAGCTAAGTAGGAGGGGGTTAAGTTATGAATTAAAGGTAAAGACAAGAATCTTGTGTTTGATGCAGATGTACAGGGTGAACCCATGGAGGAGCTCAGAGTGGATGAACAACAAGCCAAAAAGACTGCTTTAACAGAAGCTTTTTTCTCCCCTCTCCTCCTACAGAATTAAGGAATAAAGGAAACATTTTGATTGCATAAAAAAAAGAATGGGCTGGGATTTTCAAAGGAAGATAGGGAATTTCAATCAAAATTATGTGCCTAATTCCCTTAGGCTCATTGGAAAATGCCAGCCAGGGTAATTATGTACAACTTATAGACATGAATACATAGTCCATTATGAAGTACGTTTCTGGGCTATGCTAGAGTTTTACAAAATTAGTTCAGTTTTACCATTAAAATTGTAAATATTTTTAAATCTATAAAAATGTGCTCATCTGGATACTTCTGGGAACACATGCAATAATCCTAGTAATCCCTGTGTGTGGAACCTGCCCTATTATGATCTAAAGAAAGGAGTAAAAAGGGGTAGGATCATTTCTGTGGCCTTTCTGAATTGCAACTGGTGCTTAAACTCACCTGTGCAGGAAAGCGTGGAAAGATGAACAGAGGAGGAACCCTGGGTTGTTTTGTCCCCAGAAAGCTGCTAAGAAAGGACAAGAAAGACAGGATGAGTTTGCCCCTAGAGCAAATTTAGAGGAGTTGCCCTCTAGTGACTGGCTGCCAGCCTGGTGAGCCTTCCACAGGGCTGTGAAAGCTCCTCAGCTTTCTGAGCCAGTGTGGGGGAAGAGCTCATATTGCTGACACTGCATTTTATCTCTGAGAAGGTGTCAATGGAAAAGGGGAATTGGAAGCTGCTTTGTGGTCTCTTGGTGATTTAGATTTGCATATATTAGCTGCCATATTTGTGCTCTGTGTGTTGATGTCCATGGGGGCACCAATAATCAGTCTGATAGCAAACAAACTGCCTTGCGCCCCAGACTCTGAACTGAGATCCACAAACATTTCTTAGTGAATGCACTCTCAGTTGCTACTGCACTTGTACAATCACCAGGACTAGGCAAAATCTAGTCTATATTTTGTAATGAATAAAACATCACTCAATCATAATTGATAAATGCAACATTTTGACCAGGATCTATCAGCAAAAACTCACCTTTCCCCAGACTTCACTAGCCTTTCCCCAAAAGGCCCAAGCAAAGAGCTAGGCCACAGACTGTGCTCTGAACATCAACGAACTAAGACTTTCTCTGACAAACTGGGGAAGTAAGCTCCAGAATCAAAGGTCCGTTTATGATGGTCATCCTGCCTCTAGGCCTTCTGAGTTCAAATTTAGGGACAACAAATTGAAGTGCCCCAGCTGATGCAGCTGTCAGGTTCAGAGTTCAAATATTACATTGACACTGCAGCCAGCGATATGATTTGCTGCTTGTGTAAATATACCTGCACTAACTTTAATCTAGCTAGCTTGTTAAAAATAGTAAGGAGGACACAGCAGCCCAGGGCTTCTGAGCAGCCTGTGTAATCCTGCATCACCACCCCAGGTATGTTCTTGCTTGTGCAAACCACACAGAAGTCCAAGCCATGGCATCTTCACTACTATTGTTAGTGCACCAGCTAGAGCAGAGCTAGACTGCTACACAAACTGCAAATCACACCCATTCCTCCCCCCAGTATAGATTACTTAAAGTTTGGGAGAATTGGGATATAGGGCTTTTCTGTGAGTCTATCCCTGATTTCAAGGAGTGCCCACTATATCTAGTGCAGATGGCAGGGAGTTCCAACATGTAAAAGGCAAATATTGTGCTATTATAACATCACACTTGCATTGTCAGATGATTCATGGGCTCTAGAGAACACAGACATTACTAGCTCGGCACATCTTTCCCAATCATCATTTGTCATGTGTGAAAACCTCCCATCGTCCTGAAAGGGATTCGTTTTCTGTATTAGCTGCAGGAAATGTAACAAACTTCTTACTGGAGAGAAAAATAAAAACAGCATTTGATTGTTTTATTGAATATTTAACTATTTATTTTGGACAACTACATTTTATAGCCAGAAGAAAAACATTCTACTTAAAAATACAGCTGCCTCCTTTCCAGAGAAAAGCTGTCAACATCCAATGTCATCTTCTGCATCTTGAGTGAAATATTTGAAAGCCCCAGTTCCATTTTAATATCTGAGGCTCTTTCCCATCTGTATGCAGCTGCAGAAGAATAGTTTTAGCCTCATTTAGAAGAGCCAAATGATGGATTTCTCTCTCCAAAAAGTTAAACAAAGAAAAGCCATACTCTTTTCTTTTCTATCCATTTTCTCCAGTGCACTCCATTCCCCATATATATATGCCCAGTATTCATATCCTCACAAAGTTTTGGCACCTGATTAATCATACAAAGGATTACACCTGATCCAATCAGAAGCTCTTCCATTTTACTCTCTCTGTATAGCTTCTGGCCCATGTAAGACTTCCTAGATTACTTATTTATTTTTGTTAACTGTAAAATCACTGTAAAATCATGGCCTGGCCATTTAAGGGCCAAAGGCCTGGGAACAGCCAGCCTTTTTTACTAATCAGATCCAGCTGAGAATCCCCACAAAGAGCCACAAGAAGGAGGGGAGGGGAAGTGAGAAATGAGGGGAAAGTAGGACTGTAACTGCAACAAGAAGTTGCAGGAAGGGATAGTTTTCTGCAGTAGTCCCAGAGGCAGGGATATTCCAGGTGGGAAGCCCCTGTGAGTCATGGATGCGTAGAAAGCCAGAGCTGGAAGTTTTGTTTTCCGTTTGTGGTGGTTTGGACAAAAAATGGAACTTGGAGGGAAGGGTTAACGATTGATTTGGGCATGGCTGATAATTCCCCAAGCTGGTGAGGAAAGTTGCCAGCATACATTCACTTATTGAGCATGGTTATTGGAGAGGGGCTTTCGCTATATAACCTGCAACAAGGACTACACTGCCATCTGCTGAGTTTAGGGCTTCTAATGGTAGCTCTGACTGAGGCATACTAGATCCCAGGTGTCACTTTGTTCACCTAAGTAGTCTCACTGCAGCCAGAACAGAAGTACTAGTGATACAATATGTAGTGCTCTTTTCTATGAAAGCGTACCAAATTAATTTCCAGCCTGTTTGCCAGAAGCTGGGAATGGGCGACAGGGGATGGATCACTTGATGATTGCCTGTTCTGTTCATCCCCTCTGGGGCAGTTGGCATTGGCCACTGTCGGACGACAGGATACTGGGCTACATGGACCTTTTTGGGCTGACCCACTACGGCCGTTCTTATGATACTGTGCAGGGTGTGAGTTCAGAGCTGATGGGAGGACAGCAATTCCATTCCTCAGCAACTTTCAAGGTTTTCAAAATTAGTTTTGATTGTGCATTAGAATGAGGGAAAACCACCAATTAGAACAAAATGAACCTTTCAAACACTCCTGCGAAAATGGAATTGTGCTGAAATGTCTATTTTCAAATCAAAACCTGGGGTTTTAGGCAGAGGTATTGAAAAGTCAGCAAGAGGGAGCATGTGTATGGCCTGGTGGTTAGGGAAAAGGCCGGGGATGTGTTCAGAGCCCTACCCTGCCTGATTCAAAGCAAAGCTTTCATATCCTTGATCACTCTGATTCAGAAAACACAAGGGCTTGAACCTGGGTCTCCCTTATATTAGACTAATACTCTGTTCATGAGGCTATAGAGCATTAGCAGCTTGCTGTTGACCCAAAAGTTGTTTGAACAAAGTCTTCTGCTAACTGTTTTGGCTTTGACAGAATAAAATTTAACCAAAAATGTTCTGACCAATTCTATGTGTGTTCACGTCGTCCCTCCCTATGCTGGTCCCAGTCTCATCTACCTGCAACATGTCTATCAGTGCTAGCAACCCCAATGGCCTTGCGTTCCAAAAGCCACAAGGACCGAGATTGTAGCTGGCCCGGGGGAATGAGCATAAAGGGGGCAAGGTGGCAATTTGCACCATCTGTTGCCTCTACACTTATGCAACCACCTGGATTAGGCACAAACTATCCCTTAATTTCTAATGAATACTGCATCATTCAATCATAATTGATTAATGCCGAATTATTAGAGAGCTAACAGCCTCTATTAGATATGTATTTGGAGTGTTATAATTCTATTCTTAACAAAAGCTGTATTAAATCCTCATTAATACATACTGGCGAATGTTAATCTAAAGCGCTGTTGGCCTTTTCCCTATCTACACGGGGGGAATGTATAACATTCAAAGCAAAAGTAGCTACATTTCACAGTACAATAGGGAAGAGCTTAGTCCTTCTGCAGCTATTAACCCAGATGCAGTGAAACATTGTTTTTATGGGTAGTAGGGAGCGTTCTCAACATCCACAACTACATAATATTTCCAGTGTTTCTGTCAAGAGGAAGGATTATAGCTGTGAAGATGCAGTGAGATTTAGTGTAACAGAATCACAAAGCTTTGAACTCTGTACCCCCAATGATTTAACATAACATACATCTGCTTTATCACATACTCACACTATATACAAGAGAAAGTCATGGTTCCAGAGCCTCGTTTTTGAAGGTTGCAAAATATTTAACAACTCCAGTGTAAAATAGATACTGCCATCAATAAAATGAAACACCTTGCCACATTCTGCTGTGCATTCATCACATCTCACAGGCCAAGTAGGGACACCCTGGTCATACCTGGATGGGAGACCCCCCAAGGTGCTGCAGGGAATGATGCCGGAGGTTCTGCACACAGTATTCTTTCCTATGAGCACTTTCTGACCTGGTTCCCCACCATGGGGGGAGGGGGAAATGGATAGAATGGGGGTCATTACACTGATGGACATGACACCTTTGTGATGAGGTGAGGGAGTGTAAAATTTTGTGTCTAGCATGGTTGATAACCATCTACCCACTTACATCCCTCTGGCATGTTCAGTGGAGTGCAGTTTTTTATTTTACTTTACTTTCTGTCTTAAAGCTGTTTAACTGGTTGCTGCATTTCACCCCCTTTATAGCTTCATTTCTGTGGGTTAAGATGTGTGAGTGCACGATATATATGTCATTAATTTCTGTAGTCTGCAAAGCAAATTTGGTTTCTTTCCAGATGAAAGGTGCTATATAAATGTAAAAGATTACTCTTACTAGCTGAGAACTTATTGCATATCTAGGTGTAATCCACAAATCATGTGACTGTTCTGTAGGTTAACTTCTATTACTTCATTTCAGAGTCTGGACTCTTACAAAATGTTCATGTCTCTTTCTTGTTATATCTTTCTACTTTGTCACTGACAATTCAGTATTATTATGAGGATGATTTGTATTCCAATATTGCCTAGGGCCTCTAACCAAGACTGAGGTGCCATTGGGTTACTAGAAAAAAACCCCAAAGTAATAGACTGCCTCTGACCAAAAGAGCTTTCAGTCTAACTAGACAATATAGACAACGGGGATTTAAGGGTGTTCTTCCTTGGCACAAAATAACTGTAAGAAAAATCAAATTCCATCATACTGAGAATTATGCTACTAATTGCGGGATAAATCCCTGTGTGAAACCCCAAACCCAGCAGAAAAGTCATAGATGAAATCCCAGCCCCACTGAAGTAATATCAAAACTCCCATTGACTTCTATAGGGCCAGGATTTCACCTCAAGTCTCTATAGCATAAAGGCCATGTGTGCTCTTTGGTGGCTTGTCTTCTATCTCAATAGAATTGCCTGGGACAGGGTTGTGTGCAGTGGGCCCAAGAGCTGTGCAGATCCACAAATCCAGACTAAAATGCTAAAGCATGGCCTGTAGGCTGCAGAAGCAATCATGGTGAGTGTGATTCCTGTCCTTCCTCTGGGTTAGATATTATGGAGTGGACAGAAAATTCTGTCTGCCCTCAGTTCTGCATAATTCTCTCTTACTAAACCTTTTTTCTCAGGAAGGCAGATATGTGGGTGAGGGAGACAGAGTGTCAATCTGAAAATATTGCTCAAGTAGAAATTACAAATCAAATTCTCTCCTATTCTGATATTAATGATCTTAAAGTGGAACACGTCATCAGTTGATTACATTACATTCTCCCCCAACCCCTCCAGACAGAAGGCTCAGAAAATTTTACCCTTATCTTTCAGAATTTACACAGTGTAAATTAAAACAGAAACAGTCATTACCTAAGTTGTCAGGTGTGCTTTCTGGTTGGCTATTTGAAAGTGATATAATAGAGGTTTAAATGATACTCATTTTTGCACCTCTCAGTTCATCATCAGATTAACTGTCTTTAGTATTTTGCAGAACAAGCAGAAGCACCTCACTGAGAGTACAATTGCCACAGTGAAAAGACAAATAAGCTTTTCACTTTAGTATGCTAAAAATATAGTTCAGACACCTTCGATCTCGAGCCGCGTGATAAAATAGATCGTATTGACTGAGCAGATCAGCAGCCACTATTTGGACTCCTTCACTTTGGCAATGCTGGTCTTTCTGTCTCTGTGAGCTTAGCCAACTCCAGGAGTTTGAAAATCAGACAACGAACCTAAAATAGAATCACAAGATTGATATCAAAGCCATGAGAGTTGTTGAAACTGACTCTTATGATTTTTTGAGTGGAAGTCAATCTTTTGATATTTTTTTTTAAACTGATAGGAGACTGTCCTCCCCTGTACTAGAGCTGCCTGTTCTGTTCTTCCAGCCCTGTCTGATATGTCTTATATCACCCCGAGTGAGGGGCAGCACAGCCTAATGCTAAGCGTAGAGCACTGGGAGTCTATGGCACTTGTCACTACAGTATCTAGGCCCCTGCATACACTCATGCACATAGTTACCTTTACTCCTGTGAGAAGCCTCACTGAAATCAATGGGACTACTTCTGTACTTAGACCAAATACAGGTGTAAATGTTTTCAGGGTCATGGCCCAAGTGCTGAGATTAAGAATTAGCTAAGAGTGTGGTTTGGGTGCTACTCCTGACTAGGCCACTCAATTCCTGTGTGACCTTGGCCAAGTCACTTAAGCATTCTGTACATCAGTGCTTCCCCCTCTTTAAAATGGGAATATTATTTACCTGGAAAGTGCTTTGAAGCACTTAGATCAAAAGTGAGAAAGTGCAAAAAATTATTGTAATAGCTCTTCTTTAAAATAAATTAAGTTCTATGTAAACATTGTTTGAAAGAAGACTTAAAAATTAATCAGGAATCATATCTTCAAAATGATCTCCTTGCAAACCAAACCACACAGAATCCTCCATTTCTCCAAGGCCTTTCCAGGTATTCATGATCCGTTAAGTCAAGGGAACCAAGGGTCTGATCTGTGCTGAGCGCTTCCTGAGAGGGGTTAAGCAGGAGGTAAGACTGCTCAGTGTCTTGTAGAAACAAGCCTAACTGTGTTTCTGCAGGACAAGGAGGGTTTTTGGAAAGTAGTACATTTTGTCATCTAGACTTTCCTATGCACAAGTTTAGCTTGGGAGAATTGAACATTTCTTCACATTTTTTTGTGAACCAAAACACTTAAATTCCATTGAACATTGTGAATTTAATTTCCATTATTTTTTGAGGCAGTGCCAAAAATGTGTTTGTCAGAAGAGGAAACTGCTCACTTATCCCAGATAAATGAAGTTTTTCATCTTTTATTAAACATTTAAAATGACTAAAAGATACTACCTCAGAGTGGGTTAGTTTGAAGAGGCAAACGGATACATTTTATTAATTAGGCCATTAAAAAACTCATTTAGGTGTAAATAAGTGTGGATCATTAAATCTTAATATACAGTGTCAAAATGAAGCTTTTGACTTCACATTCTTTAGTAAATGTTAATTCATGACCCTAAAAACTGATTAAAAATAGAACTAACACCAAAGAATTTTCTGTTTGGGATGAGAATATGTATGTGTAATAGTAAAGAAAGTAATCTCTCCAGTCAGTACTGACTTTATACATCAGCACTGTCTCCAAGACTGTACTGGACCCAGCAGGTGTCACTGACAGCACAAGAGACACAGCCTCCCTGCTCTCTGTTCCAGGGTCCAGTCCTGGCACAACCAGGAAGAATTATTTAAACAGTAATTCCTGAAGTTGATACTCAATAGGTCCTGATACTAGTTGTTTTTGTTCATGATTCTGAGGCAAAGCAAGAGGTGGTGAATGGTCACTCCACCTTGGTGGCTGTAATAATCAGTGATTTTGGCACTGATTTTAATGAGAACAGGAACAGGCCCGTTGAGTAAAATAATATAGTGTGAACTTTCATTATTGGTGTGTCTAAGACTCAATAAGTTTAAAAAATACTTTTTGGCACATCAATTAGACAGGGCTGCTAGCACTATCTGCTATTAAGGTTACCCAACACTTCCCACTATAAGACCTTGTTTTCAGTTGCCTATAGCTTTACCAAACTAAAATCTCCCCAAGCCAGAAGTTGGGCTATTAAGCCCTTTTACACCACACAAAAGGGCTGGAGCAGTGTAAAGGGGGGTAGTGTGTGTATGAGGATCTTAACCAGTGTGTTTGTCAGCTTCAGCCCCGGCACATAAATTCCAGCAAACATGCTCTGGTTATTCACACAGTTGAGAAAACTGGCAAATTCCCTTCCTGTATTGGGCCTCCCACATTACTCCTTTCCTCCCTAAACAAGTCCTAGTCATTTCCAGATGGACTTTAAGGTAAGAAAGGGAATGTTGGAACATCTTTGGGGCACAGAAGGGCGAGCAGTTGCAAGTCCTAATATATTAATAGATTTTAATCCCAGATGTGACCATCATAATCATCTAGTCTGACTTCCTCCATATTGAATTCTAACTGTCAAGTGAACCTGAAGCGTTCGCTCAGACCTAACTTTAATTCTGATAAGATGCTTACAGAACAGTTTCAGTTCATTCTAAAGTAAGCCAAACAAAACTAGAAACTAGAGGAGACACAGAAGTACCTGATTCAGAGGAACAGCCGTGTTAGTCTGTATTCGCAAAAAGAAAAGGAGTACTTGTGGCACCTTAGAGACTAACCAATTTATTTGAGCATGAGCTTTCGTGAGCCACAGCTCACTTCATCAGATGTGTACCGTGGAAACTGCAGCAGACTTTATATACACACAGAGAATATGAAACAATACCTCCTTCCACCCCACTGTCCTGCTGGTAATAGCTTATCTAAAGTGATCAACAGGTGGGCCATTTCCAGCACAAATCCAGGTTTTCTCACCCTCCACCCCCCCACACAAATTCACTCTCCTGCTGGTGCTAGCCCATCCAAAGTGACAACTCTTTACATAATCAAGTCGGGCTATTTCCTGCATAGATCCAGGTTTTCTCACTTCCCCCCCACCCCCATACACACACAAACTCACTCTCCTGCTGGTAATAGCTCATCTAAACTGACCACTCTCCAA
Organism: Caretta caretta; assembly: GCF_965140235.1. Taxonomy (NCBI): domain Eukaryota; kingdom Metazoa; phylum Chordata; order Testudines; family Cheloniidae; genus Caretta; species Caretta caretta. The sequence goes on from NC_134217.1 coordinate 17,757,603, forward strand.
GTTTAAATCCAAGTTAAACCAGAATATCTGGGGGGAGGGAGGGGTAGGAAAAAACAAGAGGAAACAGGCTACCTTGCATAATGACTTAGCCACTCCCAGTCTCTATTTAAGCCTAAATTAATAGTATCCAATTTGCAAATGAATTCCAATTCAGCAGTTTCTCGCTGGAGTCTGGATTTGAAGTTTTTTTGTTTTAAGATAGCGACCTTCATGTCTGTGATTGCGTGACCAGAGAGATTGAAGTGTTCTCCGACTGGTTTATGAATGTTAATCTCTTCAATCTCTCTGGTCACGCAATCACAGACATGAAGGTCGCTATCTTAAAACAAAAAAACTTCAAATCCAGACTCCAGCGAGAAACTGCTGAATTGGAATTCATTTGCAAATTGGATACTATTAATTTAGGCTTAAATAGAGACTGGGAGTGGCTAAGTCATTATGCAAGGTAGCCTGTTTCCTCTTGTTTTTTCCTACCCCTCCCTCCCCCCAGATATTCTGGTTTAACTTGGATTTAAACTTGGAGAGTGGTCAGTTTAGATGAGCTATTACCAGCAGGAGAGTGAGTTTGTGTGTGTATGGGGGTGGGGGGGAAGTGAGAAAACCTGGATCTATGCAGGAAATAGCCCGACTTGATTATGTAAAGAGTTGTCACTTTGGATGGGCTAGCACCAGCAGGAGAGTGAATTTGTGGGGGGGGGGTGGAGGGTGAGAAAACCTGGATTTGTGCTGGAAATGGCCCACCTGTTGATCACTTTAGATAAGCTATTACCAGCAGGTCAGTGGGGTGGGAGGAGGTATTGTTTCATATTCTCTGTGTGTATATAAAGTCTGCTGCAGTTTCCACGGTACACATCTGATGAAGTGAGCTGTGGCTCACGAAAGCTCATGCTCAAATAAATTGGTTAGTCTCTAAGGTGCCACAAGTACTCCTTTTCTTTTTACAGAAGTACCTGCAGACCTGAAAATCCACAAAGCTATCTTATTCCTCCTTTTTCTGTGATGCCTACTGAAAACACTGACAGTACGGCTCTGTGAATGATGAAAACATCCATCACATAGCATAATCTAACTCAGAGCCAAAATAAATACAGAATTGTACTAACTGTCATCATTAGGGATGTTGCCTCAATGCTACTGTGTTGTATCTATTTACGGTTATTCTCAGGGCTAGTTCATGACCCCAATACAAACATGTGAACACCCCCATTTTGATGTAAACAGGTTACGTTTTGCTTGAAAATAGGTCTAATTTCATTCAGAAAAGAGCCAACAAAATTTGGATCTCAATCAAAGTCCAAATTTGGACTTCTCCAAAGTTTACAGGGAATTAGATTCAAAGTTTTGATTTCACAAATTTAAACTTCAGGTACTTGAAACTGAAAATGGGTGTTCATTCTCCTGATTTACATAAACTAAACATGCTACACCTACAAACATAGGCCTGTTTATATGCCTCATATACAAATTCATTTCTTCCTTTGTGTTCAACAATCTGTCCTCAGCAAGAAGAGTGACAAGATACAATGTTTTATTGTGGAAGTACTAAATTAGAAATATTTGCTCTTGTACAGATGACAGTGCAGCATGCAAAATACTGTGTATGGTCTATACACATGGCCGTGGTTATTACAGTTACACAGGAGAAATAATTGTTCCCATTGTACATGTTCTTTGGAAGTGTATGGCACATACACAATCAAGCATGACATGAGAAAATTCATCAAAGGATATTTAAAGATACCTTGGGGAGACACTGAGTTCTCTGATGCCTCTACAGAAAGAGGACTAATTGCATCTGCATAATGCAACCATTTTAGATGGTTTGTTTTCCAGTGCTTTTATCTTTTTCTTCAGTGTATTAAATATTTACTGTACGTAGAGGAATTGGTAAAGGATGTCAGATAATTAAAGATTAATCAATCAGAAATGATTGAATGGTTTAAATAAATACAACACTTTTCCATTTTACACACTTGTTTATATTGATACTCTATTATGACCGTAATGCATGGTTGCTCCAGCCATGTTAGGGGCCAATTGTTCCAGGTGTTGCTGTACAGACATCTAGTAAAAGACAGTTACTACCTCAAACAGCTTACAGTGGTATCAGAGCTCCTGTGTGACATTTAATTATCTGATCAGTGTTACAGCTGCTTTTTGAAATACTTGCATTTAAAATTGAGAGTTAATGTAAAATATTAAGTAATAGCCCAAACAACTGATAACTGTTCCAGTATATATTTAATATTTATAGTTATAAACACAATTGATTTTAATGCAGATACAAAGATTTCCTTTGGAATTGTGTACACACCATACCCACCTGAATACATCCTTAGTGAGACAAGAAAAATCAGTGGAGTTAATTGAGTAATAAATCACACCAGGTGGTGTGATTATCATGTGGTAAACACACCCATTGAGAATTAAGAGGCACAAGTTATAGTTTAATTCCTTCAATCCCCAGGTAATCAGAGTGTCTCACGTTAACAGTGTGAATTGTCTGTTCTTAATTACTAAAAAGTTAATGATAATGGGACAAATATGTAATTTCCTACCCGAAGGTGATGCATTTTCTTGAGCAGAGATGTGATATTTGTGCTGGTATGTGGCGGTTTGTTTTTAATTTGTTTGGACTTTTTTTGTTTGTTTGTTAGTTTCCTTCTTTTCCTCCCAGGAAACATAATAAATTCTGACAAGTTTGAGGCTGATTCTCATTGAAAATCCTTTTTCTTTTTTTTGGAAAGTGTGTAGAATGTACTAGCTTAATTCTGTTCTATTAATATATTCTCATATCTGTGTTAGTTTCAGTTCTGAAACAAATATTTACCATAACTCATGGAAGGATTAATACAACACATGTACTATGGATCCAGTCCTTCTCTCACAAAAATCTCCTTGGGAGCAGAATCAGGCCCTGTATGGTATTATTCATGGCACTTCTGAGAAAGTTTCTAGGGCCTCGATTTTTCCTGGTGCTGAGCACTCTGGCCTCAGCCAAGAAAGTGCTTAAGGATTTGTTTAATTTTAGGAATGTGAGGAGTTCCGTAGGCTCCCACATGGGCTTAAGGATTTTGTGCGATCAGGGCCAGAATACTTAACACCTTGCAGGATCAAGCCCTAGATGATGATGCTAGAAGTGTGTAGCTTGGGCAAAAAAGTTTTTTTTTTTTTCATCATGTTTTGAAACACATAGACTGCAAAATGACTACTCATCTATCTCTCCGGGGTTATATAAGGGATGTGCTGCAATCAGCAATCTTGTTCTGCCAAATTTGACATTGCTTGGCACTTTTTTAGGCGTCTTTTGATGGTTCATAAAAGAATTCTGGAGTACAGCTTGCTGGATTATATGATCTCATTTTACTGTTTGCTAAGGATTCTTTTAGGCAAAGTGATTTATTGATTAATGATAAATTGGAAACAGGTGATCCTATCACTGATCTGTAGACACAATGAGCATGAGTCTTCTCTCATTTAAACTTGTGGATGGGCCTGATACAAAGTACATTGATATCAATTGGATCACACTCCAAATCAGGAGCAATTCCTTTGGGATCAATGAAGTTGCACTGAAGTAAGTGAGGGGAGAATCAGGCCCACTGTTCACAGGGGTACGTGGACAGCGGTGCTGAAACTAGGGGTGCTGGGGGTGCAGCAGCACCCATAATTTGAAGTGGTTTCCATCATATACATGATTTACAGTTTTGTTCAATGACTTTCAGTACCCCCACTATAAAAGTTGTTCCAATGCCACCACTGTATGTGGATGTATCAAAATAGAGCATTATCCTAAAAATGTCTAAATATTTTAATGATTAACTGTTGGAATTGTCAAAGGGTTTGTAACAGCATTAGGCTGTGACTCAGAGAGCAATTCTTTTAAAGAGTTTGACACTGAATATAGCTCTAATGAATGATGCCTTCAATGACAAAACTATTAATGTGTTCTGCTTGTCCCAGAGCCTTTTATGGGGAATAAGCCTCAACACAAAAATGACAAGAGGCATTAACGTTTGAAACTTTATATCATGGCAATGGCTCTAAAAGATGGAAACCCAAATCACCCTATTAGTAGAACAGTTGATCTAACTGTGGACCCTGAGGCCTGATTTCCCCATTTACTTACACAACGGTGTAAATCAGAAGTAACTACTGAAGTCAGTCAAATCAAAGCAGTGTAAGTTTGGTGGTATGTAAGAGAAGAAACAGGCCTTAATGTTACAATGTTCAATATTTTAATTAGTCTGTTGTTATCTTTACTTATCTAATTGTCCAGACCAACTTTTAAAATGGAGATTTTTGTTGCCGTGTGGTAACAATGTGTATTTTAGGATGGGTCATCACAGACACTAAAATATTGGATTATCCATACAGATCACTGGTCTGTCTACTCGTCTATTCTTCTTCTAGTCCCTTATGATCCACTACCTCATATTATTAATTTGTTGGTAAATTATGCCTGCTTAGTGTGGAACTCTGTCCCCCACTAATAGTGGCTAGGACAAGTAGAGATTGAGCCAATTATAGTCTTGGCTGAGAGAGCTGGGTTTTTTGCTCAAACAATAGAGGCTCATGTATTGACAGCCAGAGGTCCCTGCTTCAATCTGCACTGCTGATGGCCCATGCAGGGGTGGCAGCATTACAAGTGCTTAGCCAAGGTTGCTCATTATTGAGGGTGTCCTTCAATACTTGGGCCATTCATACATGGTTCACTCTCTCCAGTCAGAACACTCAGTTGAGAACACCCAGTCTGTTCATTCATAGTTTCACAGGGGATTCCTGTTGCCATTAAGGATTTTCCTAGCTCCAAGCCTTCTGGTTTGCTCCAGTCAGAAAGGAAAGTGCTTCACATCTTGTAATTTACAGCCTGCTCCATTAGGTGGGACTGAACTCACTGCTTACAAGCTGACCAATAACTTGTGTACTGGCACTCCTTGTAAGCTAATGTCCCAGCGGTGCCCCCCAAGGAGTGGCTCAAGCATGCTGCCTTCTACTTGGAATGACTTCTCTTCCCAACTCACATTGGGTTGAATCCTGGGTTATTTTTGTGACACCTGGTGCCTCCCCCCAAGGTGACTCCTCATTATGCCTGGCCCACTGGGGGTACTGTCCCTTGGGAAAATGAATAATGCTACCATTGCTGGCAAGGTGTATAAAACCAAACATACAGGAAACAATAAAGTACATCAACACAAACCCCAGCAAAGGAATGACACAACCAAAATAACAATTAAATTAGTTGGAACTATAGTGGAAATGGGATCTGGGGAAGGGAAGGAAAGGGTTAGGGTTAACTAATAAATACTAAATATCAATAAATCTCCCAATGTTCACAACTTATCCCCACCCCCAGCTCCTCCCTGGCACTTTCCTAGGCAGATGATACATTGAGGATGAGTCTGGAAGTGAATGCTGCTGTGCTCTGAATGTTGGCCAGATTAAACAGAAAAATGTGGTCCCCTTTACAGCGTCTTCAAACCAGTGTGTCTCCCTGGTCTGGAATCCTGTTGTGCATAATGGGAGGGCAGGAGAGCAGCAGCTCCTGATGCCTCACAGCACAGTCCAGGTGGGAAAGTGATCTGGATGCAGGGAGAGCCTTGCTCTCCCTCTCACAACCCCCAAGGGGGGCATGGAGGAACATTGAGGGGGAATGTGTAGAGTCTGTGCACCACCACTCGCACCCCTCCCATGTTCCTCTGCCGGGAGGAAACAGGGAGAAATCTGTGACACCCCCCCCCCCACCATACACATACATCACCTCTGCACGTTTGCAGCGCTCCCCTGCCAGACAGCAGCATGCACCTCTGCGCTGCCGCATGGTGCCCCCCTGATCACGGCGCACTGGGTAGTGACCTCGTGGTCCATCCCTAAGGCCAGCCCTGCTGTCTTTGCTTATTAGCCTTTCCAAAGTAAACAACGCTACTGCCAGATCTTCAGCTGGTATGAAATGGTGTAGCTTCAATAAGGCAAAGAAACGACACCAGTTTGCAGCAGCTGAGGTTCTGGCCCATAGTCTTTGCAGTCTCTCCTCATATGTAAATCTCACTGTACATCTCACAACCTTAGTTGGCTTTTTCTGAGCTTTTACAAATCCCCCTTCTATTTCCTTAAGGCTGATTGACCAGAAATTGGAAATAGTATTCCAGAAAGGGGCTGCTGTGATTGCGCAGAATAACGACATGAAATATATCAAACAAATAGTGATTTGTGGTATCACAAATGGGAATAAATAGGAAAGAACTTCATGTTGCACCAATGAAACAAAGAACACTTAGTCTTTCTACTTAAAATCAAATGGCTCCAGATGCACACGCAGTAAGCCTGAAAAGCTTCTGGAAATTCATTTTCTGTTTAAGGCCCTTTTTTTATTTTGTTGCCGTTGATCAGCAAATAAGTTAATTCCTAAAAAATAAGTCTTCCATTGTGCCATAGTTCTCTGTTGTAATGCCTGCGGCAGGGAGCACTGAAACTAGTATTGATCAAATAACAATGGATAACATTTTTAAATTCCTTGCTTCACTAATCAGTGCCCATTTCTCTGCCATCTAAATGTGAGGTCACCAATATGGTACATGCATAAACATCTAGGCTTAATGAAATAAAATGGTATTCTGGAAAGGCAGTCTGGCTAATCATTGATCAACTGAGCAATTAACACTCTTGTTCAGATCATTGTTCCTTCCTGTTACACTGAAAGCTATTCCATGAGGCACTTCACCCTAGAAAAAAATGATTCAATATTCCTCTTAGTTATAAACAAGCTAAGGACTTGTGCAATCACAGGCTGCCTTTTTAACCTTATGTTGTTAAAATACTCGAGCCTGTTCTCTGGATTTTCCCTGGTCAATTAAAAAGGTAATTCAAAAACCTACTTTTCTTTATCCTTCATTGATCGCCTTTAATTGCACATTTGATTGACAGACACCAGTAATGATTCAAATTTAAGAGCAACTCTATGACAAACTAGATTGATCTGAAATTGGGACTTAACCGGCATTGGGTTGGTCCTCTACACAGAGGTGAATTTCACTCTAAGGGCTTGTTTCTGCTAACACTGACTCATGCTAACTATTGCTTTCCCCTATGAATAGGGTCAGTGATTTTTACCCATAATAATTTCTCACCACACAGCTATTCTGAATTTCTTCCCCTTAGTTTATATACCACAGCCATTTATTTCCTTGATCACAAGTCCTTTCATTGGTTACATTTATTCTTTCTTTCTCTACTTTACTAGAGAAAGTATCCATCTGAGACATACAGGAAACTTTCATCAAAGAAACCATGTCTTAAAATATTAAATTCACAATTATTCATTTTTGTAGAAAAATCTCAAATACCACTTTGAACTCCCCTCAAACACAATTCCCCATACTTCCCATGTGTACAAAGGCAATGTAATTCCTCAGAGTACTTTAATTAAATTAGTGACACTGTACATGGGTCAAATATTGAATAATTTTATTTACACCACAGTCTCCTTATAACATGAGATTAATAGCCATAATCATGTCTCTCTAATCTTCAGTATGTTTCTCTTTCCAGTTTCCCCAAATCTTGAGGAATTTTCACTGCCTTTGATCTTTACCAGTTCAGTATAAATATATGCTGGCTGATAAATATTTCAGTTAAAGCAACGTATTCTGTCATTTAAACAAAAGCTCAAGCAGGAGAAATAAAGGGTGAAATACTGCTCATGTTACTTACATGAATAGTCTCTTGGAACATAATTAAAAGCCAAAAGAGACCACTGTGATCATCTAGTCTGACGTCCTGCATAACACAGGCCACAGGACTACCTCGCAAGTAAGGCAACTAGATTTTGGCCCCAAATCTTTTTTCCCCTAGTGTGTCATTATGTAATGCCCTGCAACTTATGGGACATTACTTACAGCACCGGGGTAAGTACAATCATTTGCAGAGCATGTATATCTACAAGGAAGGGACTGGGACTTTTAAGGGGCAAAGGCAGTCTACAGGAGAGTGGATAAAGAGGATGCAGGATCAAGTGCCCTTATTATATGTGGCAACCCCACTGGAATGAAAGGTGTTGCACTGGAGTAACCAAGAAAAGAATTTCTCTCCCACCCTCTACCCCCAAGCTGGGGAGAGTCAATTTGGGAAGACTCCCTTTTCTTTCAAAAAGAAGTAGAGACGGAAAGATGTCTGACTGAGACTGAATGAAAATACATTGGATGGGATTTTTAAAGAGGACAAAAATTTAGATACAGAAATTCCCATTGATACTGAATGGGTGTTGGATGCTTAACTCAGACTCTTATGAAAAATCTCAGCCATTGTATTCTGTACATTCAAGGAACTGCATGAAAGCATTGGTCAGATGGCCACTGCCACTGTAGCTGCTATTGTACAGTTTAGGCATGATCTGCTTTGAAAACCTTTAATATTAAGGTATGTAATTTGTTGCCTACACATCAAAAATAGAACTTGTTTCAAAATATGCAAAAGAAGTCTGACACCATTCGGGTGGCAACACCTATTAAATGTAGTACAACCGTGAAAACAATTGATTTAGCACAAAGTAGCATTACAAAAACTGGGTTGTCTTTTTCTCTGTGATAATGTACAATGGCGGCTTCTTATCCCAGGAGGCCAGATTCTGCTATCTTTAGTCATGGGGAGTAGTACCTGACTGCATGAAAAGCCCCAATACCATCAATAAGACTCCTCATCTAACAAGGTACTGCTCAACATGTGTAAGAGTGGTGGAATCTAGCCCCATGTCAGCACACTGGAAAGTCAGGTTGAGAGCAATTTTTGGAACTCTGAATTCATGACCTTATAGAAACTAGGGACATTATGACGGCTGATCTCTATGAAGATGGCACAGTGCTACTTTCATGGCTCCACTGGACATGTGTCTTTAATGAGTTTGATGGTATCATCAAAAGTAATTACTGCATCCACTCTCATCGCTTGAACTAATGTGCCATGAAAGATGTTTGAAATTAGTGGATGAATTGTGGGACAGAATGAAGGGCAATCACCCCATTGTGGCTGGGATATTGACAGGGTGGTTCATGGGGAAGTTCATGCTTCAATGAGGGGTACCTTAAAAACCATGACAGAAAGCGAAGGCAAAGGGGAAAAAACCTAAAATGAAACAAAAAATGGAAAGGATCAGTCATACACTAGGGAGCAATCCAAGTACAAAATGGATCTGGCATACAGTTCTTTCTAATGCTGCCAGTATAAGGGAAAAGAACTGTTTTAAATGTGGTGTGGGTCTGAAACCAGAACGTGTAAAGTTGTTCACTCTTATTTCCATAAAGGTTCAACTGGTGACATTTGATAGCAAATGGTGACATTCATTGTCCCATGAAAATGAATGCATTAGAAGAGTTCTATATTAAAAGTGACACTTGGGTTGTAAAGTTAAATGGCATTCACCCCTTTGTGACAACAGGAAAAGGGCCTACAATTAATGAAATATTAATTAGATTGCTCACCTATTTAATAGTTGCCTTGGAAGCTATGCTGACTAATCAATAGCAAGGCCTTTTGAACTACAGTAAAAGCGTAAGTAATTTTGGAGTTTTACATACTGTAGCATTTAAATAGTCCTATTGCCCTGATGATCTATTATTGGTTCAATACTTTTCATTAACTGGAAATGGCTCAATACTTTTCATTAACTAGAAAGGTCCTGTAACATTTTTTAAGGTCTGGGAAGAAGGTACACAGCTTCAAAATAGCCAGAAAATAGCCAAAATATTAGGGATATAGGACATATATTATGAGTACATTCAGAGGTACCTGACAGCCCGCTGTTAGTCATCTACAAGACTTCAGCAACATTGAACTCAATGATCGGGGTAATTCAGGTATCTTTAAACATGGAAGTAAGTAGTATCACCAGTCTTTCTGAGAATTACCTATGGGCAGTAGGTATTTTAATACCTTATTAATCCCTCTTTTAAAGATGCAGAAATGGTTATTAGACTTGGCCAAAGAATATGCAAAGGGTTTCCTAAATATTTTCATGGCCAGAAGTAATACATTTGGAACAAAAACAACAAGGAGTCCAGTGGCACCTTAAAGACTAACAGATTTATTTGGGCATAAACCTTCGTGGGTAAAAAAAACACTTCTTCAGATGCATGGAGTGAAAATTACAGATGCAGGCAAGGCTGGACAAGATTTTCAAAAGTGGTTCGTGAATGTGCATATGCCTAGCTTGAGAGACTTTCAAGGGACCTTATTTTTAGAAAATGCTGAGCATCCACATTGAGAAAACCAGTCATTCCAAAGTGTCTCAAACTGTGAAACCAAAGTCACAGTCATTTTTAAAATCTTGGCCTTGGTTCATAATTATCTGACATATTCACTGTTCATAAGTTTTCAGAGGCCTTCCATAGATTTACGAAGGGATTCACAAATATTTTTGTGACTTTTAGCACTTTTTACATTACATATAATCTTCTCCAGGAACTCCTTCTGTGGGCTTTTGTGCAGGAAGGAATTGATCTGACCAATTAAAAATAGCACCAATAAAATGCAGCACAACATTATGGCTTATAAAAGAAAACTCTACAGTTATAACAATGCTAAACAAAATATGAGAAATAAAAATGGAAGAGATCACAGCTCGGATTAGACTGTCCTAAGAGTGGTATTATCCATAGCTGTAAATGTCTGGATAAAATACAAATAAGTGGATTAGCAATAGAAATAATTTTATATCCTACTAATTTTCTGGTCAGTGATATGGTAATAACTCAGGGTTGTGGTTTGAGCTACTATTTTGTGTTCATTCCACTGCATATTCTACTGATTGATTTTTAACAAGCTTTACTTCAATACAAACCTTTTCACTTGAAACATGCCACAAGAAGGAACTAGAGAAAGAATTGGGGAACATAAATGCATTGTTTTTGGAGAATCATTGCTACTTACTTGAGCCAAATGTGTCATGATGAAGCAATAATGATTATTTTGAACCAATGTTGTGTTTCTTCCTCTGCCAGTGGGAATCTAAGCCAGTTCAATGTCATGCAAAAATAAAATAATTCTAGCCATTCTGGAAGTACTTTACTTTCCAGAAAATTCCACTATATTCTTATTAGACCTATTTGAATTACAATTAAAAAAACCCTGGTATGATTTACTTGGTAGAATATAATATTCCATCATGTCAAAGCCTACTGAGAATTTTTAATTAGCTGATCATTAACCCAAGGGACTCTAATGACTCTGATAATGCTATTAGTGTCTATCGGGTCAATGCAGATGCTCTGCATGCGCTATAAATCCATAAGCTAAAAACCCTTATGAATCTGCTTATAACCTGTTCTGAAGACTGACTAAAATTCTCTCTCTAGGGAATTCCAAGTTGTTGTTTTGACTTTAATTCATTCTACTGTGCGTAAAAAGTGAAATCCTCTGAGAAACCTTAAATGCAGGAGTGGCTAAGGGAACTGGAGAGCTGAGGGGACTGGTAATGGACTATGGAGATTTTCACATGGTTTAAATCTGTTCTAGGTCAGCCGTAACTGAAATCAAGCAGGTTAAATGAAATGAGTTGACAAATGTATTTTGCACTGAACAGGAGGCCAAAACCACAATCACAAGTTGCACCCATGTTGGCAGTCCTAGCAGAAAGGTCCAATGGAGATCAGATTACACTCTCATCCCTTGAAACAGCCTCTCCAGGTCAGAATTCTTGTACAGTGAGAGGGGAAACTTGTGCTGCTATCTAGTCTTTAGTCATTCTACTGGTAAATAAATACAAGACTTAATTTTCAAGGGCTCTTAATCTGGCACTTTATCTAAGCATTGCAGTCACACAAATTTTTCTACATAAACAAAATAACACAACAGTGTGAATTTGGGTCAGTCTGTCACTTACAGCCGTATTGGCTTGTGTCATTAGAGTCCATCAGAGCTTACGAGCTAAGCAGGTTTGTGATCATATTTGAATGACAGACCTCCAAGGAATGCCATTTATTCTGAGAGATGTTACAAGAGCGTTCTACATCTGTATACCTGTAAATAGTTACTTAATAGGTATGGTGCCAGTAGCTGACACTTAATATGTAGCATGGGTCCTGAGTTTTGTAGTTTTGTGTGCACTGTGAATGGATTCCTTTGTACAGCTCTTTACATAGTGCTCATAACAGAGGAAGAGGTGTTAGTAATTCAGATGTTTCTTTTCTCAGTGACTCACTTCTGAACCAAAGCCAGAGAATGGTGATGAGCAGTGAGGTGTTTTATCTCAAAACCAAGGTCTTGATTAGAGCTGTGCAAAAGTGGCAACATTTTTGTATTAGAGAGACAAGGTGGGTGAAGTCATACATTTTATTGGAGCAGCTTCTGTTGGTGAGAGACACAACCTTTTGAACTTACACAGAGCTCTTTTTCAGGTCACACATTTTTGTATGATAATTTTCATTTTTTCATTCCAGGCCATTTTGTCAACATTGGTTTCTGTGGTATTCTTTACTTCCTACCCTCAGATTGTTATTGCTGTGCTGTATTGTTCCTTTACCACATCCCATCACAGTCAGAGGGTATTAAAGATTTATTACTAATTGTTGTATGCAGTGTTGTTATAGCCATGTTTGTCCCAGGATATTAGAAAGACAAGGTGGGCAAGGTACTATTGTTTATTGGACCAATAAGGCATATCTGAGATACACTGTTGATATTTTCATCCTCTAGACGTATGACCTAAACATCCTCATAGATTTCCACCACAACTTCAACCACCACCACCCATCTATTAAATTCTCTCTAGAACAGAGGTCTCAAACACGTGGCCCGTGGGGCGATTTCCTGCGGCCCGCGAAGCAGCCTGCGCCCCCCCCCACACCCCTGGCCTACCTCCAGGCCAGGGGTGGGCAAACTACAGCCTGTGGGACAGATCCAGCAGGCGGGATTGCCCCCTGTGGCCCTGTGAGCCCCGGCACAACATCTCTGTGGCCTGGGGTGGGGGGCAGAGGGCTCTGTGCATTGCCCTGGCTTCCAGGCACCGCCCCCCGCAGCTCCCATTGGCTGGGAACGGGGAACCGCGGCCAATGGGATCTTCGGGGGAGGTACCTGGAGGAGCGGCAAGGCAGCGCATGGAGCCCTGTGCCCTTGCCCCCTTCCTCCCCCAGTCCGCAGGGACATGGTTCTGGCTGCTTCCCGGAGTGGAGCAGAGCAGCACAGAGCCAGGGCCGGGGCCATCCCAGAACTGCTTTAGGTAAGCGGCGCAGGGCCAGATCCCGCACCCCGAACCCCTCCTGCACCCCACACCCCAACCCCCTGCCATGCCCCACACCACTCCTACACCCCAACTCCCTGCCCTGAGCCCCCTGCCGCATCCCACACCCATCCTGCACCCCAACTCCCTGCCCTGAGACCCCTGCTCTAGAACACTACCACACTAGCATCAGCTTCTTGGATACCACAATCAGCTTTAGCAATGGAACCCAGTAATGCAAATATGTACAAAGAAACCCACACATCACCACACCTATTTTCTGAGATCCAGTAATGGTATTAACAAGCCATTTCATCTTGAAGTGTCCCTTGAAATATGTTAACTACTTAGGCTAAACAATCTGTTCCACCTTCTATTTCGCTTTGACACCCAGTACTTTCCCCAGACCCGAAGAGCTCAGTGTAAGGTTGAAAGCTTTTCTCACTCACCAATAATCCAATAAAAGATATTACCACACCCACCCTGTCTCTCAATGACCAATTGTAGCATTTATCACTGTGGGCTAAGGAAGGAAGGATATAACAAGAGCAAGGGCTATATAGATCTACTGTAGGAACAACACTTCATATATACAGGAAAAAACAATAAAAACAACTCCTATTCTGCATTATATATTAACACTTCTGGATCCTATTGAAAATTCTACTTTCTCTATTATAAATACACTTACCTACACAATATTTCTGATTACTAGAGAGATTTACTTTAAATATCTGACTGAATGAGTGATTTGGAACTTCCAGATCTTTCCCTCAAATGCTATCAAGGAAGAAATCCCTAATATGGATTCTTGAGGCTTGCCAGACCATTGTAGTTATTTTTCACACAATACTGCCACTCTAACAACACAGCATGTAACATCTCCCTGGTAAGATACACCTGGTCAGCATAAGGTCAAGCTTCCTACATCTCTGGGTACATCTGCTCTGTTCAGAGTCAAGGCCACAAGTGAACTATATAAGCATCCTTCTATTAAAAAATATTTCCAATTCACTTGTCTGTCCTTGGGAATTCCCATGATTACTCTTATTGTTGTTACTGAAGTGCCGTGGAGTCCCAGGCATGGAGCAGGACTCCATTGTGCTAGGTGCTGTCACCAAACCAGAACAAAAAGGCAGCCCCTGATCCAAAGAGCTTATCTTGCATGATATTCCTGCACATGGTGAACCCTAACACCATTTTCACTGGCAAAGATTGTTTTTTAAGAAGCATCTTTTACAAAACATAATGCAGGACAGTAGAAAATCATTTAAATATTAGTCCTGTTTTTTATTTGAGTGGGTTATTATTATTATATTATTAAACTAAAATGCCTAAACTGATTTCTTTCCTGCACCTCCCAACATCAGCAAAAAACACATTTTCTATAGACTCAGAGATCTCAACTGCCAAGTTGTATCTCAATGCAAATTTTAACGTCCAAATTATAAACCCTGAACCTCGGGGTTTATAATTCCAGAAGATCTTTACTATAACTACGTAAATAGTACTGCTGTAATAAAACACATCTTTGATATTAAATTGTATAAGGCATTAAATACACATTAAATAAATGTTTTAAAGCTCTTTCCTGTAAGTGGCAGATGTTATGAATAATAATCCATAAAATCCTTCTGAATTCTAAAAAGGTGTATTCCATAAAGCTTTCATATAAATCTTTAATAGAACTGCGGCACATTGAACAGTGATTATGGTAAATCTCTAATAGTATTACACTATTAGAACTAACAGAAACAGGATTTGATACAGTAAAAGCCTTATTTATGGTAGCAACGTTTTTCATCCAGATCATTTCACTGTAACTATTTTAGGCTAAGCAAATGTATACCATGTAAGTATTAAATCACTGCAATTTTTGTTCCACAAGCAGAAGTTTATGTAAATTACCAAACATTCCTTTGCATGAAGAAATGTGCAACATCTGCCCTTCATTTAAGCAACAGAATGTAATGTAGTCACCATAAGATAGAGACTCAGCAACAATGACCTTATCCCTTTTATTCTCAGAGTATCTATAAAAAACAAATAAAATAAAATATAAGTTACTAGAAAACTAAACAGCTTTGAAAATATTGTCCCAGTGGATCTCGGTGTTCAGTGGTTCAGTAGTGTTTAAGGATGAAGACAAGAGCCAGCTGTAATAAACTGCTTCAATAAAAGTTAATTAACCCCTGGGGCTAGCAGTTGCAGACTGCCAACAATGTGATGTGCACTGGGAGATATCATCTCCAACCATTAAGGGGTTAAATGAATTCTACAAGAGTATTTACCTACAGTGACAATAATAATTGGTAATGTACATGTGAGAGCAAATTTTGTGCTACATTGTCATTTCAAAACCAGATTGCAAATACAGTAAAGGGTGTCTGTTTTCGTTCCATACACACACAACTCCCATTAACAATACTGGGTAGGGCAGACCTCCGGAATAAGACATGACTCTGAAAAAAGTATGAAAGGGTATATTGACGATGATTTTTTTTCACACTGGCTAGCAATAAGGGCCTGTGAATAAAACAAGGTGCTGGAGTCAAAGATAACTGGGAAATGGTTTACACTGCTCATATTTTAAAATTAAAAAGACAATAAGTAAGGACTAGTTTAAATGAAACTGGAAAGTTTCTATACTTATAAGCAACTGATATATACTATATGAAGCTAATGAAATGATTTGATATTTACTTAATGCTAATTTTCTATGTAGAGATCAGTCAGATAGCATAAGAACTCTTTTGGCAAATCCTAATAATAAATATAATTTTAGTTACATAACACTTTCCACACTAATTAATCCTAAAACCTGTCTTTATGCACTACCTATAGAGATAGGGAGAGCTATACTTGATCTGATTCTGAGATATGTTCCATTGCATGAAACGCCCACAGAAGTCAATTGTGATGTAGTTTTGAACCACTTCACCCACAAAAAGGTGACACCACCTCTGAGGTATATCTTAACAAATTAAAACTCATGAATATATATATGAATATATATATTTAAAGCCCTTAGATTGCAACATGGCCAGGACACCAGAAATTCCATGCCTACTGTAGTTTTCAGGAACTTAGTTTTATGTCTTATAACTGTCAACACCTTCAGCAGCATAATGATCCTTGACTTCATGCTGGGCACTGGTTCAGCTTTGACTCAGGTGTAAGGGTGCCACATAGTGAACCTAGGATAACCAGATGTCCCAATAGTATAGGCACTATTGCAATATTCGGAGCTTTGTCTTATATAGGCAACTATTAGTCCTCTCTCTTCCCCCTCTCCCCACGCTCCAATTTTTTATACTCGCTATCTGATTGCCGTAACTGAACCATGAACACTAACTTCTTTCAGCCTCCTGGATTTTCATTAATGGTCTCCAGTCTGTATACTGATGATATCCTTCCTTGCTTAGTCTCAGAGTTAATAATACTGGGTAAAACGTTTAAATATTTTCAGCTAAAAATCAGATTTTAAATCATATTCTGTTACTGGTGCCTACAATTGATTGCACATGAAAAAGAGCAGGTACAAAAATTGGGATCTTAAAATTGTGGGTGCAAGTTTATAGGTATTGTTGAGTCCTTTTTCAATGTGTACCTCAAGATAGTTAAACAGTTAAATTCTTTTGCTATTTAGCCATTATTAAAGGATGATGAAAATCATTCAATTATCCCTGAAACTGGACTCCACAGCCATTTATTTAAGATCACCTTGCAGACACCTCCACACATGGAGGCTGCAGGATTGGAGGTTTAAGGTAGAGCAGCTACACAATGTGATATTGAATGCAGTTCAAAGAGGTCAACATTATATTGACTTTTGCTAATTTATTGCTCATTAAAGCAACAGCTTCAAGAGCTATGTGCCTGATCTCTGTGCTGTTAACACAGACCAATCTCAATGCATGTGGGAATAGTTTGCCTCTCACTTGGTAAAATGCAAATGAATTAATTACTCCAGTGGCTATATTGTTCTTATACAATCAGGACTAGATTATTCCTTCAGTTACCTCAATTTGACCCCAGGTAGTTCAGTGGAGATGCACAGATAGGGTGACCAGACATCCCAGTATTATTGGGACTGTCCCAATATTAGGGGTTAGTTGCCTATATAAGACAATTATTGCCCCCACCCCCGGCCCCAGACCTCGAAAAAGAAAGTGTCCCAATTTTTCACCTTTGCTATCTGGTCACCCTATGCACAGAGATTAGTGAAGGGAGAATTTGTCCCAGTATTCTTTTTCATTTCCTTCTGGATGTAACTTAAACAAAACTCTGTTCTGAATTGCATTTGTGTATAACTGGAGTAACTCCAGGGAATACAACGGAGCTACCATCCTAGATTACATATAACAGAGCAGAATTTGGCCCTGACTATTCAATAATAGAGATGACTCTTGGTCCGGAGGATCATTTCGTGCATTCTCTTTTTTGACTTATTCATTAATCAGAGTGAATGAGAGAGATGAGTGCTGCTTTAGAGATTGGTGTCACCATTGTGGGTGAATTTGACCTTAAGAACTTAAAAGGACAAGGGTGGAGGGGGTTAAAACCAATCCATGAAATTTCTGACAAAAGATTTTCTTTCAACCTAAATGCAGTGGGGAAAATATTGTTCTTAGCAACACTAAGCCACTGTAGTGAATGAGATTGTAATGGACAGCGGAATGTGGCTCGTGCTGACCATTACACTGACAGCTCAAAACATTCGCTGTTTTCCCTGGACAACAAAGTGGAGGTCATAGTATAAAATAAAGGAGATAAGGAAACAAAAACAAATATGCATGTTATATATTCCTTCTTCAACAGAACAATCGGGACAAACTGACACTGTCTAGGTTGAGAAATGGAAAAAAATCAAGTTTCCCCAGCAAGCTGGGAGGATACAATCCTAGCCACTTTTAGCACTGCAAGTTCTCTTTCATGAAGAGATTACCGGTGGAAAAAACTAATAAGAGATATTTTTGCACATTTTTCAGAATAAAATAGACATAACACTCATAGCAATATGATGGAGAGAATGTTAGGATATAAGGAATCATCTTAATATCTCCTGTCATTCTCCCAAATTGAAAGCCTTCTGTCTGAAATTAGTAAATACATGCAGGAGTTATTTCAGTGAGAAAGTCCCCAAATATATATAGTATTTGAGTATAAAGCAATGTCCATAATGTGAATAATCCTAATGAGGAAAAAAATTGGGTATGTACCAGAAAAAATGTGTCATAGAATGACAGCTCACGCCATCAGATTCTTGAAAGCCTACTTAAGTTCATAACTGCCAATATGTTCCAGGGCCCAAACCACAGAAGGCTTTTTATTGACTTCAAAGAAATTTGGATCAGGCACATAGTTATGGTCAGGAACAGTCTGAATATAAAAAAAATCAGGAAAATAAAATTGTAACCCTTTAGCATGTGGAATCAGAGCTATAAACCTGTGCCAAGACACACTTTTCTAAAAATGATTATATATATATATAAATGTGCTAGGAGGATCACTTTAACACAAGGCTACATGTATCTAAATTTAACATGTAACAAATTTTGGCTGCAAATATACCATTATGGCAGGCATCATGAGGCGGCACTGTTACACATAGACTTCCGAGTTCTTTTTCTTGGTGTTCAAACAAATGTTCAGTCTTGCAAAGACATGTGCATTGTTGTTAGTTTTAGTTATGCAGGGTTTTTGGTGTAGAAGATGTGGTCTTTGGAGAGGAAGCTGTGTGAGCAGCAGGAGAATTTGCTCTCTGCCTTGGTCTCTAAATAGAGACAATTCTTGAGGGACAGCTACTCTCTGGGCATTGGGCATTCATTTGGGGTTCAGATTCTTGCAAGAAGGGAGAGAGTACGTGCTGTTTGTGACCACCTCTGCCCAGGCGTACATGTGTAAATAAAATAAATCACATTTAGAATATACCCCACATCCTCATATCACTGATTTTTCTTCCACTGGGAAGTTGACCTTCAAGATGCCAAACATTTGTGATCACCTGGCAGACAGGCCATGCTGGTGTCAGAATGGGACACTGGTGTTGGAAGAAGAGACAACAGTACAGACATCGTGTGTCTATACTAGTGAACTGAACCCCTTACATTGAACACATTAAACAATTCTGTATGCCAATGCTATCTATGTGGAAACAAATTAAGAACTGTTGCAGATTTGCACTGCATCCACACTAGTGATGTTCTAAATTGTTTCAGTTGTAATTCCCTCTCCTCCCAGAAGCAATGGACTTTGGGAGGTATCAAAAGGGTACCAGTGCACTGTGAAGTAGCAGCAAGAAGATGTTTCAGGTTTTCTCAGTTCACTTTGGCACTAAGCTGCTTTAGAATGAATTGGGTCTTAAAAGCCTGCAGAAAGCCAGGTCTACTCCAAATGGTTTTTAGAATGTTTGCAAATTGTTTGGAGCAAATGGACACAAATCAGATGTCAAGAATTATAACATTCATAAACCAGTCGGAGAACACTTCAATCTCTCTGGTCACACGATTACAGACATGAAAGTCGCTATTTTACAACAGAAAAACTTCAAATCCAGACTCCAGCGAGAAACTCCTGAATTGGAATTCATTTGCAAATTGGATACAATTAACTTAGGCTTGAACAGAGACTGGGAGTGGCTTAGTGATTATGCAAGGTAGCCTATTTCCCCTTGTTTTTTCCTACCACCCCCCCAGACGTTCTTGTTAAACCCTGGCTTTGTGCTGGAAATGGCCCACCTTGATTATCATACACAATGTAAGGAGAGTGGTCACTTTGGATAAGCTATTACCAGCAGGAGACTGAGTTTGTGTGTGTGTGGGGGGGTGAGAAAACCTGGATTTGTGCTGGAAATGGCCCAACTTGATTATCATACACATTGTAAGGAGAGTGATCACTTTAGATAAGCTATTACCAGCAGGAGAGTGGGGTGGGAGGAGGTATTTTTTCATGCTTTGTGTGTATATAATAAGATCTTCTACACTTTCCACAGTATGCATCCGATGAAGTGAGCTGTAGCTCACGAAAGCTTATGCTCAAATAAATTGGTTAGTCTCTAAGGTGCCACAAGTACTCCTTTTCTTTTTATGTGAATAGTTTTACACACATTTTAGGAATCTTAGAGAAGTAAATTTCTCTAGTGTAGACAAGGCTCAAACCCTTTATCAATCTGGATCAAACCATGAGTCCTCTGTATAAAAGACACACAACTCTGCTACACGGGCCAAAGGAGAATTCTGTTAGCTGTGATCAAGTCATAGACTGTTTTGTCACAAGGACCAGCCAGTAGTGGGGATATGATCACACATGCTCTTAGCCACTGTATCCCAAATGCATGTATAAAAAAGATGCTAGGTTGTGGAGAACGCACTTTCTAGATACCTGGAATACAGACCATTGATGTTGCTTCATTTTCACACTCTAAAGGCAAATGCTGAAACTGCGTTTCAAGAGCTTGCTCTAGATAAGAGTAACTGACGATGAGGGATGGTGGGGGTGAACTTGAATCATCCCTTAGATCATATATTGAAGTATTCTACTGAGATACCAGATCACGCTTTTCTGCACCTTTCTCCTTGAAATATACTACAGACTAATTGTAGACTACTCCACCATTTATCAGTGGAAGGCAAGGGTCTGAGAGCAGAGGAAACAGTTTCTTCTCCCTCTCATCAGTCATTCTCACCTATTGATTTTTTCTTTATCCAAGGAGAATATATTCACAGGATCAAAGCAAACGATTAGTTTTGTAAAATCTCTCAGATTACTGAATTAAAATCCAATTGGGAGGCAGAATGAGGAAAACTGAGTGTTAGCAAGTCATTTTATAAACATTCGCACTGAAGAATTGTAATTTTTTCTTGAAGAAAAATGCTCCTCATTAGCAATACCAACTTTGAGGCTTTTTTAAGGGTCAAAATACATCTGGAAGCAAGCACCTTCTCAACCTGTTCTAAAAGCAAGTCCACAAACTGTTTAGAATAAAAAAGCTTATGCTCTTTCTTGAATTTTGGCTTCATTAACAAAGGGATTAACAATAAAATAACAATGTTTAGTTCAAGCTTTCCCCCCAAGCTTGGCTAACCTAGGTGAGGTTAAAAATTACCTTGTTTCCATGAATTAGCAGAATTCACTTAACCCTTTCCCAGCAGAATCAACACTTGCTAACAGGCGGGAGAGTTTTTGACAAACCCTTCCAGCCTGTAACAGTCTCATACCCTAGTAACAGCATATTTGCTGTAACAGAAAACAAAAATAAGGATTTCTTGGCAGCTAGATCTCAGGAGGTACAGTTCTTACTTCTCTAAATTAAGCTAGACTAGACTATAATAAGAATATGGGGGTAGAGGGAGACAAGCTCAAAAGTTAATAATCATATCAGAACAGAACATAGTTGAACAGGGATGCAAGAAAAGGAAACTGTTTGCCTATTTGATCAGAAAGGAGGAAAGCAATAAAGTCATTAGCTTAACTACAGGGCAAGACAATTTAATGAACCATCACTGGCAAAATAAATTAAACATTTCGAAGATATTAAAAAATGCATATGAACTCTAGTGTAATATTGATTCAAATAATGCTTTCCAGGGCCAAGGCAATCTAAGCGGTCTTTTTTGATCAGCAAAAACCCCAGAATGTTTAATAGAAGAAGACTTCACCAAGGATAAAGCTTAAAAATTCTCTGCAGCAGAGGAGAGAGGCCTCTCATTCTAAAGAATCTTACAGTGGAACCCAAATAAACCTTATTAGACTTTTTCTAGCTATTCTTTTACAAGCACTTAACTGTCCACTCTGGGGCAAATCCTGCCCCTCCCTTATGGGTACAGGAAACCCCAGATGAAGTAGAACTGGAACTGGTGTGGTGAAAAGCAGGATATAAGGCAGATGTGCAAAAAGTGTATGTTATACTTTCCTTAGGGTTCAGAGAACGCTGTCCTGCAGGGGCTAAGAAAAGCAAGGGCTATGGTGCTGGAGCCATCACTATTTGTAGATTGCCCACTATCTTCTATGGAGCAGGAGCACAGGATGACTGTAGCCCTAGAACTGCAGCAGCGGCTTTGTTATTGCAGGAGTTCTTCTTCCTCAGATCCCATGGGGAATCCCAAAGTACTACACAGGGCTGGCACAAAAACGGCTGTCAGAGAGGGAATGCTCCCTGTATCACACAGACTGACACTCACCTCAATTGCAATGATCCCAAAAAGACATGTATCAATTGGGGATCATGGGAATATTCATGTTTTACAATCTCACAGTGTTTTACACATTTTATAAGCTGCGGACCGAGTTTGTTCCATGAGTGGAAACTAGATGGCTGGCTCCAGCAGCAAGAACTCTGCTTGGCATTATGGGGAAACAGCCAGCTTCTGTGTTGGGGAGCCCCGTATCAGGCCTGATCCAAAGTCTACTGCAGTCAATAAAAAGATTCCCATTAACTTAAGTGAGATTTGCATAAGATCCTTAAAAAGGCTCCTGAGTCATACTGCCATGAAGCAGAGAGGGAGCAGACAGGAGCACAGAGCCAGCAGAAAGGCACGAGGCCTTCATATGAATAGCTCTGACCTCCTGTTGATCTTCTCAGATCTGCAGGGTAGAGGGTGGCTAATGGCATCTCCCGATGGAACAATTCAGGAGAAAAGTCTACAAGAAAACCTCACCGTTCTCCTCCCCACATCTGTCCCGTAGTCATTTATAGGCACATATCACATCTAGCATTGAAATAACAAGGCCCACTGACTGTGTGAATAGTGCTTATTAGGGCCTGTTGAATTGTTTTGGAAAGACAGTGTGACAGGGTTGGGCCGGATGGCTACAGGAGAGTAATAGATGGCAGATACATTAGCCCCAGGTTAAGTAGGTCCCTTTCCCCCAGGAAAAGTAACAGGGAAGGTTCCAGAACAATCAGGAACCTTCTGGAGACAATTAAGACAGACAGGCTGATTAGAACACCTGCAGCCAATCAAGAAGCTGTTAGAATCAATTAAGTCAAGCTAATCAGGGCACCTGGGTTTAAAAAGGAGATCACTTCAGTTTGTGGTGCGCGTGTAAGGAGCTGGGAGCAAGAGGCGCTAGGAGCTGAGAGTGAGAACACAGACTGTTGGAGGACTGAGGAGTACAAGCATTATCAGACATCAGGAAGAAAGTCCTGTGGTGAGGATAAAGAAGGTGTTGGGAGGAGGCCATGGGGAAGTAGCCCAGAGAGTTGTAGCTGTCGCACAGCTGTTCCAGGAGGCACTCTAGACAGCTGCATTCCACAGGGCCCTGGGCTGGAACCCAGAGTAGAGGACAGGCCCGGGTTCCCCCCAAACCTCCCAACTCCTGGTCAGACACAGGAGGAGTTGACCTGGACTGTGGGTTCACGAAAACGGCCAAACTGAGGGCTGCCGTGACACTCCAAGGCGAGCAAATCCTCCAATAAGCGCAAGACCCACCAAGGTAGAGGAGGAACTTTGTCACAACAGATAAAAAAGAGGATAGCAAAGGTTACTGTGATGGATGGATATGCAATTATTTCTGTTAATATGGCTAATCCTGCTCCATAAACCTTTCCCCCTGATTTTATAAAAACAGTATTTAGCTACACCTATCTGAGCCAATTAGCAACATAAATGTTTGTTTAGGTTAACATACCAGGAAGATTGCCCCCAGGCAATAATTTTGAGCTAAAAAAACATCCTACAGAAACTAGGCTATGACAAAGAGATCCACAGTCCTTTTGATCTGTAACCAAGAATATGTACAGAACTAGAAAGACAAAGTCAGAGCTGTAGTTCCATCTCTACAAGTGTAGCAGTTTTAAGGTAATTTAAATTTTTTTTTAACTGCACTTCCCCGGGTCAGCTTCTGGATCCAGCAATGGATGCGGCAGCTTAGAAGACTGAGCATCAGACAGAATTATTTCTAATATTATCAGCTTGTGGTTCTTTATTCATTAAGAAGTCCCATGTCTTGCAAATCTCTGTCCACCCATCTGGGATACTTAGAGGCAGAGAGACATAATCTGATAAAGCATAATATTATTTTCTGCCAGTGCATAAAATTTTAAGGTAGCATATAAGAACACATCTAATGAAATCTACTACAATAAATGGCAGGGTAATGCGATATTGTTCTCTGACCAAAGGCAAGAACCAATAATTTGCCCTTCATTTACCGGATAAGTCTATTTATCAGCATGGTTTTTCTGAGGACTTGAAGTGTGTCTTATCCAAACATGGAAAGCAATTTTTGCTAGTTTTCATAAAACAGATTTTGTGATCTAATACTTTTATGTAGCTTTTAATTTCATTGTCCAGTACAAGCCTTGAGGAAATTAGTCCATCCTCCCCCAAGGAAATTTTGCACCCACCTCATACAACTCTGTTACAGTTATGTATCAGAATATTGGAATTGGAAGAACTACACCATCATGCTGAAGTTCTTTAGAAACACACGCTAGTCACAGGAGCATCCATAACCCATGATCTTTTGTTTAGAAACGTAAAAGATTTTAGGATTTGCAATTACAATTAGATAGTTTTAATTTGGGGAAAATAATTCTTAGACTAAAATGCCAGTTTAGAGATCCAAAATAATTTGCAGAACAGGTATGTAGAATTACAGCCCTGATTTTTTTAAAAAAAGAACTCTCCCACTTTCTCTCCAACAAGATTCTACAAAAACAGTGTGCAACACCAAAAAGTGCCTTTCAAATGAGTTGGTATTTGGTAAATGAAATGAATATTGACAGATATAAGGCTGAAGACACTGAGTTTAAAAGCAATATATCTACATAAGTAGCCAATGAATACTAGTGAAATACAAGAATGGAAACTGAGGCAAAGTAGATGCCTTTTAAAATGTCAAGGATATCAGACATATTAATTATAATTACAGCTTGCAATATTTTAGCTGTACAACTGAAACTGTATAATATAAACTAATATGTTGTTTTCATTCCTTCATAACTTTTAAAAATATTTTCCTTTTGACATGAAATTGTATTCCTTGCAGGAAATCATATCATAGATACATTTTTCAGAAACATGAAACTGACTAGGTGGATTTTACTATTCGGCTGACTAAAGAACCATTTTACTCTCTGAAATACTAAGGTAAAAATACAAGGGACTGTCCAAAAATTAGGTAACACATTTGTTGGTGATTGTAACACTTCGTAACACTGAAACAAACACACAAAATTAAGCACTCGCCTCTTTCCCTCCTGCAGCCTAATGCATTATATAATTTATGGACAGCCCCTAATTCCTTACCTGAAATTTTACTTGACTTACTTTAAATTACAGTGTTCACATTTATATTTATGCATATTTTAATTTTGCAGAGGCTTTTAAAGTTTAATGCAGGAGTTAATTTTTTTGCCAAGCTTTTTATTCAGCTTACTCAATTTAAGGCCATTGCTTATAAAACACACAATAAGATGTATATTCAGTTTTATGATTTTCCCTCAGTTTAGATATGTGAGTCACAATTTCTGCATTAATCCAGGATCGTATGAGCAGGCTCATAAAAATGGATGACATGATCGTATCTGGAATTTATACAGGACCCTATTCAATAGAGCATATTCTGCCCTCACTGTACTAGCATCCTCCAGAGCTTTAAAGTCCTTCAAGTGGAATAAAGATGTTACTATAATGACAGTGAATGTAATGAGATTAAATGTAGTTGGGAGCCAAGGTAAATGGCCTTACATTGGAAACAGTGTTACAACAGAGGTTCTTATAATGAAGACAAAGGCTATTATCCACACAATTTTGCTGCATTCCCTTAACAGAGTAATGCCACAGCAGGACATGCCACATGATATGGATTCAATGCTCCTTGCAACATTTGTCATTTAACAAAATTTAACAAATTCTTAGAGATCAAGAAATAACTAAAAAGGGGGATACTTTCAATGAGCATAAAGGTCTGGGGAATGGTCTGTATTAGCAATATGCAACCACTCTTAAAAATTAAGTCATGGATAGTAAAGCAGAGCTAAGTGTAACGGGGAATGTGCACTCTCACATGGCAAATACTAAGGCAAGTTAAACAAGTCACTTGGAACCCAAGTAAAGCGCATGCATAAGTGTATGCAAACTCATACTCCTTACACAGGCCTGTGTTCCACTGATAAATTCCCACTGACTTCTAGGTCTGTTTTCGTTCCCTCCTCTGAATTTAGAGTTCCCATTGCTAGATTTATGAAGGATGGAGGCCAAGTTACTCATAGTTTTGTCATGTTTAACTTAAGATTTTACTCTTTAAATAAAATACAATATTGAAATGGAGACTACACAGTACACTTCCTTTGCCACAGAGCAAGCAAAGTTCACTTAAAGTGATCACCCAGAAAAGTGTCATTGCAGTAATGGTACCCCACTCACAACATTTCTTGGCTGCTTTTAGGAAGTCATGAAGTTATGCATCTGAACAAAATTATAAAGTATGGTGGTTTTCTTCTAAACACTAGGAAACATAGCACAATATAGGTCTGCTTGATAGTTCTGAGTGATTAGATTGAGTAGCTAGACAAGCCAAATACCAGTGATGTCCCAAAGAAATATTATCAGGTGACCTATTTCTTAAGAGAACTTAAGGTGCTAAGCATAAAGTTTCATGACAGTTATTTAGTGGTACTTTGCTCTGATTATTTAGTACACCTATTTGAATCGATAGACATTTAAGCTGAGATTTCTCAAAGCAGTAATGGGATTTTAATGGTTATTGGGTGTCCAAATCCCCTAGATAGCTTTAAAAATCTCAGCCTTAATGAACTGGCATTATGTCTGACAGGGTCACATTTTCACAACTACCAATTTCATGCACTAAAAATACATGCACAAAAATACCCCAATAGATATGCATGGACATTGGGTAATTGTGAGTGCAAGCGGGTAGTTAGGTCTCTAGTTTTGTGTGCAAGTATTTTCCCAGTGAATTCACCTCAGGACTCTGATTTTGGCTAAGTGGGCCTAAATATCCCCGACGATGTATTTAAACAGAAGGCAATTTGTTATTGTTTCTGGAACTCTTGTATTCATCATCTGAAATAAAAATACAAGCAGAAAGAGAAAAATAAGCAAAGTCTACAGAGGAGCATAACTGCTTTTTAAATTAGTAATATGCTAATGTTTATGATATCTGCATGTCACCTTAATTACTATATAAAATCGTGAAAGGGAAGTGATAAAACAGAAATTTAGTCTTAACTGATTATAGTCTTATGATACTTCTGTAAATACAGTTGATCAAGGAATTAAAACCTCCTCCATAAAGGCCATGCATTCTGGCAGGAAAACACACTTTGATATATATTTCCTTCTCAAATGCTGTGACATGGCACATGAATTTGCTTGTCATGTAGATCTAGCTAACCCCATACAGGATGTCATGGTCTGCATTCAGGGGCGGCCCTAGACTAGCTGCCAGCAACTGGTGCCCTAAGCGAACCATGCAATCGGCGTCCCCCACCCCCAAACCCCAAGCAGATCTAGGCTGAGGTTTTTGGTAAACTGGGAAACATTTTGCCCATTTTTTCCTTTTAATGTTTTTTAAGCGTTTGTTTGTTTGTTTGTTTGTTTGTTTGTTTAAACAGAAGCTTAATTATTCGGTTTGTCCGTCTGTCCAAACAATGTTTCTGAGATCGGATAAAATAGAGACATGAAATTTTCAGAATAGATTTGCACATGACAGCTAGATGATATTTCAGTCAATTTCAAATTAAAATGCATAAAAATGTTAAATATAATTTTTATTATTACAAATCCAAAATTATCCATTACACTATCCTGCTTTAACTGTCATTACCACCACATCCAATATAGAAGAAATAAGAAAATTCTTCAATAAACTTTAACCTGTATTTACAAAACACTCCAAATAAAAAACACTCTGTGCTCTTTTCTTGCATGACTTTTCTTGCTTTAAGTTTTGAAAATTCAGTCACTAGTTCTTTTAGATCCAGTTTTCCAGCTATTTCATGCTCTATTGACATTGTGGCAAGTCCAACAAGTCTCTCTTGCACCATTATTGAACGCAGATATGTTTTTATCAATTTTAACTTTGAGAAGCTATGTTCCCCACTAGCTACGGAAACTTGCAAAGTTAAAAGAATGTGTAGAACTATAAAAATGTTTGGAAAACTGTCTGTGAGTTTATTTTCACAAACAAACTTCAGTACTTCTTCAGGAGTGGAATGTTTCTTAAGTCGTCTTGAAAAAGCCTGAAGCTCACTACACAAATCTGTAGCATCAATGTCTTTTGAATTTTCCCAACTCTAGTTTTATACAAAATTCTCTTATCTGTTTTGCTGTTTTCTTTTGAAAGCTGTGGATCTCATATAGAAAGCCAAATACTGCCTCTAGCTGCCACATCTGTTGAAATCTTTCGTCAACCGAGTGAATAGCAGTATCAAGGACTGCGAAGTAAAAATTTACTTTGAACCTTTGTTTTGGGTTCTGAATCGGGGTGTCTCATCCTTCATACGAAAACTGCTGTTTCTTTTTCCGAATGTGAACTGGCACTGGTTCAAATTCTGTCGGAAAGTCTATTTCTTCAACTTGAGAAAATCTACCAGTGTTCTTTCGAACCCTTCATCACTTCTGAATTCCTCCAGAATATTTTTAGTTTGCTGCAGTTTTTCAATAGCAGAATGTATGTTCAAGTTCTTTTCCTGAAGTGGCTCATTAGCGAGGTTAATCTCAAAAAGGATATTATACCACAAAATGAGTGAAGTTACATATTTGAACTTGGAAAGGCCATTTGCAAGAGCTTCTGCATCTGAACATGTGTATTGCCAGATGATCCAGTAAAGGTTGTATCATCAGAAATTCCAATTAGAGCATCATAAATGTTTCCAAATTCATAGCGAAGAGGCTTCAAAGCATCAGTGCAACTCTCCCATCTTGTCTACTAAGTGGTTTCACAGTTAGAGAATTCACATGGCGAGTCAGAATCTCCCAACGGTGTGTTGAGCCTGAGAAAAACACATACACATGTTGCACCAGGTCAAAGAAACTGCTTGCTCCCAAACAACATCTAGCAGCATCACTGACAACCAAATTCAGAGAATGCGCACTGCAAGGAATGAAAAAGGCCCTACGATTGATTTCCATCATTCTCCTTTGCACACCATTGTCTTTACCCTCCATATTACTCCCATTATCATAGCCTTGGCCATGTAAGTTCTCAACAGATAACGACATTGTTTCAAGCTCTTGTAGAATAGTTTCAGTCATAAATGCTCCAGTCGTCCCCTTCAGTGGTACGAAACCCAAAAAATGTTCCTTTATGAGCACCTCAACGTTATCTTCACCTGCAGACTTTTCCATATCCACAAAACGAATGATCATCGTCCTTTGTTCAACATGACTCACATCTGGTGTACAGTCCAGTATTATTGAAAAGTATTTTGCAGAATGGGCAGCTTCTACAATTTTCTTTTTAATGGCATTTGCTAGGATTTGAATCAGTTCATTCTGCACATTTTACCTGTGTTTCATGACCAGTTATTTTACGTAGATGTTCCTTCATGACTGGATCAAACAAAGTGAGATATTCAACAAATTTGAAAAAGTTTCCATTACCTGGAGTGTATAATTTTTCATTTCTACTGCAGCCATGGAATGCTAAATTTTGCCCTCCAAGAACTCTCACTAAAGCAATCAGACGCTCTAATATTTGTTGCCAATACTCTTCTTTTTCCTTGATCACACGTAAAATTTTTTTTTTCTAAAAAAATCAATAGTTTTTTCTTTTTTCAATCGTAATTCAAGTTCTTTCCAATTTTGACAATATTCCAAATGTTGTGTACTTCTTTCATGCGAAGAGAGAATTGAAGATATGTTTTTCCAGTCCTTCGAACCATTTTCAGTAACTGATGTACCAATTGCTTGATTTCTAAACAACTTGCAGCAAAAGCAAAACCCGGAGTCCTTCGCTACTGAATATTGTAACCAGTTTTGATTAATTTCTTCCCATTAATGAGTTTCCTCTTGTCATGGTGAGCAGAAAATTTTCTTTTATTTCCATCCTTAGGGAAGGGAAATTCATGAACTTGTTTGGGTCCATGTTCCACAAGAATTTGCTGCACACTGTCATCACATTTGGGCCATGAAGCTGGGTCCCCGTACTGTAACTTATTTGTAATTTCCTCATCCTTTCTTCCTTCTACTTCATTTACTTCAATTTCTGCATGTGTCTCTGAAGGTGAATAAATTTTCTCCACTTCCATATCAGTCTGATGCTGTGAGCTGACTTCATCTAGAAGTAAGTTTCCATCATCTTAAGTTTCCAAACTGCTTTTTCGTGGATGTGAGCTACCCTCATGTCGAAGTAATATACCTTCATCTTGATGTTCCAAACTGCTTCCATGCGGATGTGAGCTAACCTCCTCTCCAAGTAAAATTCCTTCATCTGGATGCTGTGAACTGCTTCCATCTTTATTTGGATTAAAGAGAAGATATTTCAGGAAGGATCCCTGCTGTTTTGCTTGGTCCTTTTCCTTCTTAGCCTTTCATTTACGATATTCAGCTCCTGAGGGTTTTCTTTTTCCTCTTTCTGCCATGGGGCATTTGAATATTGTTATGTACTGTGCTCCCAAATGCAAGCATTATAGTCAGTGGTGAGCTGGAGCCGGTTCGCTAGAACCGGTTGTTAAATTTAGAAGCCCTTTTAGAACCTGTTGTTCCGCGAGGGACAACCGGTTCTAAAAGGGCTTCTAAATTTAACAGGCCAAGAGTGGCGCCTTAGGCGCTGAATCCATGGGTGCTTCAGCCCTGGAGCACCCAAGGGGAAAATTTGGTGGGTGCAGAGCACCCACCGGCAGCTCTCCACCCCACCCCCAGCCCCAGCTCACCTCCACTCTGCCTCCGCCTCCTTCCCTGAACAAGCCGCCCCGCTCTGCTTCTCCGCCTCCCCCCCCCAGCTTCCCGTGAATCAGCTGTTCGTGCGGGAAGCTGGGGCAGGCTGAGATGCAGGCTGCGGCTTCCTGCTCAGGCCCAGGGAGACAGAGGTGAGCTGGGGCGCGGGGGGGGGGGGCAGGCAAGGAGGGCCACCTGGGGGTGGTGGTGCAGGGGAACCGCTCCCCTCTCCAGCTCACCTCCGCCACCCTCGGCCTGAGTGGGAAGCTGCCAACTGCTTCTCTGCCCTCCCCGGCTTCCCGCCAAACAGCTGATTCGCGGGAAGCCGGGGGAGGGGGCGGAGAAACAGTGCGGGGCGGTGTGTTCAGGGGAGGAAGAGGAGTGGAGGTGAGCTGGGGCCGGGCGCGGGGCGGGGAGCTGCCCGTGAGTGCTCTGCACCCACCAAATTTTCCCCGTGGGTGCTCCAGCCCCGGAGCACCCACAGAGTCGGCGCCTGAGGTGCCACTTTTGATGTGATCAGTGGGGGAGCGGCCGCTCCCCCTGCTCTCCCCCAGCTACGTTCCCCTGCCCCTAGGAGCCAGAAGGACCTGCTGGATGCTTCCTGGGAGCTGCCCCAGGTAAGCACCTCTGGGACTCCCCACCTCCCCTCTGGCAAGTGCCTCTGGCTCTTAGGGGTGAGGTGGACACCCACTACAGTGGCCCACAAGACCCTCCTGCCCAGTTCTGGAGGCAGTCAGGGGACAGGGCAGGGGTGCTGGGGGCTGGGGGGGGGGAGTCAAGGAACGCAGGGGTTTGGATGGGGCAGGAGTCCCGGGGGGGGGGGCGGGGGTAGGCAACGACCCCCTCGTGGGGTGAGGAGGGAACCCGTTGTTAAGATTTTGGCAGCTTATCACTGATTATAGTGTTAAGGGTGGCTGACACACCCACCACATGGTTGGCGATTTAAGCCACATTGCAGCCATCCCAACACGTCTTTTCACAGCTTAAAGTTGCAATGATTAGTAACATACACTCACTTACCTATTAAAACAGTGAGTTACAGCATTTACATGGAAACAAAATGATCTTTTTTGACCTTATAACCCGACACTGGTTGTTTGGAAAGTAATCCCCTTCCTCACGGTTACCCGCTTGGAGTGTGATGTCATCACTTTCATAGTCTATTAAGCGTTAACACTGTTACTTTTCTTTTATGGACCTTATTTACTACATGTGAACCAGTTATAACAAAGAAAAGTTCATAATTATACAGCCTGATAATAACGCTAAGGTTTAATAATGCTTAAAGATACTCATATTTTGGATTTATAATGCTGAAATTATTCTTTATTCTTTGGCACCAAGAAACACAATTTTCCAAAGTATTAGCTCGATTCTTAACCATCTACCAGCGATGTGTGTTAAAATGACCGTTCGACATGTATCAACTCGCGATATCTCCGCTCTACATGAATTTCCAGCTATGTGATCTTGATGTATATTCGAGTTAGGTGTCACTACCATTGCAGCTCTTGCTGCTGGCGGATGTGTTTCATTGTGGCTGAGTTATTACTTATCAAAATTTCGGAATGGGTCATTTTGACCCTATGTTGCAAATTGAAATTTTTTTTTGCTAAAATATTATTTTTTTTGCAGAAAATAAAAGATTTGACATATTACTACATTCTCAGAAATGTAGAGAAATGAATTATAATTCATATTCCCTCCGTATGCGCACAGGAATTGAAATAATGACATCTTTGTTATTTTATTTGTATTTTTTTTCATCTTTTTAATTTTTTTCTTAATTTGATTTTTTTTCCTTGACTCCTGTTAATTTCTTCCTCTGTGACCATATCTCACAAGTCGCTGTTAATTACATAGCCTTATTTGGCCCAGTATTTAATTTCTGTTGTTCCCCACTGAAAGCAACCCCTTGATAAATGTATGACATTTATTTAATGTTACTCAAATGCCCGTGCTTTGATATAGAGAAATGAACGACATGACTGATTATGACGTTTATTTTATTTTATGTTCTGATCACTAGGGTTGATAGTTTATCTACAATCTTTCTTACTGATAATGGGTTTAAGTCCCCTCCCCCATCACCATCTTTATAGTCATCCCAGGATGGCATCTGGGATCTTTTAAAAATATGCTTTCTGGGAGGCGCCCTTATACGATCATGTCTGAAGGGAACACTGCCTACGGCAGCAACAAGCTCCAATTCAGCTGACTCCCTATGGTTGAGCCAGCCTCTCTGCTGAGCAGCCACTGTGATCTCCAACCACTGAGGAGCAGCTCAGCATTGTGACAGGCAGCAGAGTCCAGGGGACTAAGCACAAAACTGAGAACCAGGATCTCCTACAGTCAGGGGTGCTGGAACAATGTGTATAGTGGGGATACTGAGAGCCATTGAACCATACTGTAAACCCTGTATATGATGGAAACCACTTCAAGCCTGGACGTGCACAAGTCCATGGGGCCGGACGAGTTGCATCCGAGAGTGCTGAAGGAACTGGCGGCTGTGATTGCAGAGCCATTGGCCATTATCTTTGAAAACTCGTGGCGAACCGGGGAAGTCCCGGATGACTGGAAAAAGGCTAATGTAGTGCCAATCTTTAAAAAAGGGAAGAAGGAGGATCCTGGGAACTACAGGCCAGTCAGCCTCACTTCAGTCCCTGGAAAAATCATGGAGCAGGTCCTCAAAGAATCAATCCTGAAGCACTTGCATGAGAGGAAAGTGATCAGGAACAGCCAGCATGGATTCACCAAGGGAAGGTCATGCCTGACTAATCTAATCGCCTTCTATGATGAGATTACTGGTTCTGTGGATGAAGGGAAAGCAGTGGATGTATTGTTTCTTGACTTTAGCAAAGCTTTTGACACGGTCTCCCACAGTATTCTTGTCAGCAAGTTAAGGAAGTATGGGCTGGATGAATGCACTACAAGGTGGGTAGAAAGCTGGCTAGATTGTCGGGCTCAACGGGTAGTGATCAATGGCTCCATGTCTAGTTGGCAGCCGGTATCAAGTGGAGTGCCCCAAGGGTCGGTCCTGGGGCCGGTTTTGTTCAATATCTTCATAAATGATCTGGAGGATGGTGTGGATTGCACTCTCAGCAAATTTGCGGATGATACTAAACTGGGAGGAGCGGTAGATACGCTGGAGGGGAGGGATAGGATACAGAAGGACCTAGACAAATTGGAGGATTGGGCCAAAAGAAATCTGATGAGGTTCAATAAGGATAAGTGCAGGGTCCTGCACTTAGGACGGAAGAACCCAATGCACAGCTACAGACTAGGGACCGAATGGCTAGGCAGCAGTTCTGCGGAAAAGGACCTAGGGGTGACAGTGGACGAGAAGCTGGATATGAGTCAGCAGTGTGCCCTTGTTGCCAAGAAGGCCAATGGCATTTTGGGATGTATAAGTAGGGGCATAGCGAGCAGATCGAGGGACGTGATCGTTCCCCTCTATTCGACATTGGTGAGGCCTCATCTGGAGTACTGTGTCCAGTTTTGGGCCCCACACTTCAAGAAGGATGTGGATAAATTGGAGAGAGTCCAGCGAAGGGCAACAAAAATGATTAGGGGTCTGGAACACATGAGTTATGAGGAGAGGCTGAGGGAGCTGGGATTGTTTAGCCTGCAGAAGAGAAGAATGAGGGGGGATTTGATAGCTGTTTTCAACTACCTGAAAGGGGGTTCCAAAGAGGATGGCTCTAGACTGTTCTCAATGGTATCAGATGACAGAACGAGGAGTAATGGTCTCAAGCTGCAGTGGGGGAGGTTTAGATTGGATATTAGGAAAAACTTTTTCACTATGAGGGTGGTGAAACACTGGAATGCATTACCTAGGGAGGTGGTAGAATCTCCTTCCTTAGAGGTTTTTAAGGTCAGGCTTGACAAAGCCCTGGCTGGGATGATTTAACTGGGAATTGGTCCTGCTTTGAGCAGGGGGTTGGACTAGATGACCTTCTGGGGTCCCTTCCAACCCTTATATTCTATGATTCTATGATTCTATAAGCCACCTATGCCTGCTGTCTAATCCCAGGTCACGCTCCATCTGTGGCTTCTGTCAAGACACAGCTTTTCTACATTAGCTTTCCCATCTATAAAATGGGGATAGTAATTCCTACCATCCAGGGTTGCCATGCCTATTAATTAGCTGATTTCTTTGTAAAATACTATACAAGAGCTAAAGTTCAAGGGAATGTATACAGATTCATCCTCTGCCTGAGACCTCAACCAGTGGTTTTTTCAGAACATTTCCCCTTCTAAACTTTTTAATAAATGTTATCAGATTGGGTCTCAACCCAAACAACTGGGCTCCACTTCTTGGGGGGTGGGGGGCAGGCTGAAGATCCCAATACCTTCTATATAACATTCCCTAGATGGCTTGTTTCTTAATTAAACCTTGCTCCTGTAGGAACTTTCCAACCTGTGCCACTTGCTTTTGGAAAGTTGTTTTATCATCAAAGCAAACCTACAGAAATGGACTACAGGATTTCACATAAAAGCTGAAGTCCCTCCACCCCATCATCAAGTGATATTTGTAATGATTTTACATGTGAAAAGCTAGTGAAGCTTTGGAGTCTAATGGGGAAATACTTTTGGCATTTGGTGTTTATTAAAGCCCTTATATACTGGTTTATGCATGTAGCTGAGATTACATCATCTCCCGGAGAGAGTCTTCATTGTCTGCAGTCATTCATAACCATTATAGCTTGAAAGCTGTAAACTAGTACAGATAAATACCAAAAAAAAGCACAGCAAGCGGAATCTAGGAATGCAAAGAGATAGCCACACTGGAGACACTGTGCTAAAGATTGAAGCAAAGCACGAAAAGGCAAATGCTGCAGTCTCAAAGGGCCCCTTTTGCAGTGAAACCAATGAAGTCCCACTGCTTGGGAAGGCAGACCTAGGGAAGACCATGCCTGTGGCTTGCCCCCTACGTGCTGTGGAACTCAACGTCATAGTGGCTCCAGGCACATGAGAATGGACATGAGACACATTCAGAACCAGATACAAAACTCATCTCTCCAGCGTGGCTTTCCCTCAGTAAGTTCTTGTCACATACAAAGACACTCGTGATGTAGCTAAGTAACATATTTCTGTTGGGAAGGAGAGAGAGAAAGAGAAAAGAGAGAGATTGGTATACTTTTTTATTTTTAATTTTTGGATCATTCTTAGATACTACAGCAATGAACATCTCATAAGAACTTAGAATAGATTAGACAGAATGGGTAAATGGTTGCAAGATATGAGCTTTTCAACTAGGCCAGTAGAGATCATGGGTGTGTCTATACTGCAATAAAACACCTGTGGCTGGCCCATGCCAGCTGACTCAGGCTCACGGACCTTGGGCTATAAAATTGCTATAAAATTGAAGGCTATAAAATTGAAGTGTAGATGTTTGGGCTTGGGCTGAAGCTGAAGCCCAGGCTCTGGGACTCTACCCCCTTGAGGGGTCTCAGAGTCTGGGCTCCAGCCCATGGACAAACATCTACACCACAATTTTGTAGCACAGCAGCCTGAACCCTGCAAGCCCAAGTCAGTTGACATAAGCCAGTCATAGGTGTTTTATTGCAGTGTAGACATATCTTGTGTGACTCATAGAAAGCTCTGATGAACACAGCTTGTCCTCACTCTTTTTCTTGGTGATGCAGTGCTTGAGTTCTTGCATCTTTTGTAGTTTTGTAAGTAAAAAAAACAATGATTTGTTACATGGCCATGAATGTTCTGTGAATTGGGTTTGTTTGAACGATTTTGAGAAGCAGATGTGAAAAATAACTACTGTACCAACCTGCAATTTCCTAGAGATCATTGTAAAAGTTTCAGCACCTCTCTTGTGTACTATGACTAGCATTCCTCAAGAGCGCTATCAGAACTTCTGTGAACCGAAATAGTGCTCTTTCTTTTTAATGTTCTCAATACTGTTTTCCCTTCTCCTATCAAATTATCATTACAACTATCCTAGCTTTCTCTGCAGTCTTGCTGTTAATAAAGTCATAGCTTTTCCTACAAATTCTTGCATACATTTTGTGTGGATAGTCTTTAAAAAGAGAACAAAAGAATTCTAGAAAAGTGCTGTGCTTTCCGTCATGAAAGAGAGGGGGTTTTTTTGTAGCAAGATGACAGATTAATTCTGAGGCTTTTCTCTGCTTCATGATAAACAAAGGCCAAAGGAAGAGATGGGCAAAGTTAAAAAAGTTACCTATTGGGATAATTCTTAGTAACATGTCTTGTTGAATAAATATTTCATATATTTATATATAATATAATATATATAACCTTGAAGACAAATTTTTAAAATATATGTGCAATTTTGTACACGCATATCATTTGCATGAAATATTTTCTGTGTACATCTGCTTACGTGCATCTGAACTGAGTGCAAATAGCAGAGGAAGTGGGTGTGCATCTGTAAATTCTGTCACAGGAAAGTGAGTAAAATTCATCCTTGTGCAGTGCACCAGCACAGACCAATGTACATATTTAGTTCTCAGAACTTATGTGAGATATAAATGGTGCATAAGCCTTGCACTTGTTCTCTGCACAGTACTGAATTTCATCCTGGGAGCACAAGTGAATGTTAGTGCAGAGAGACCAGACTGAGGTGCTTTTGAGAATATAGTCTCAATATGGCTTTCCGTAACCCTTACTAGCCTGCTGCAAAGAGATTAAAGCCCAAATGTCCAAAAGTGGACTCTAGTTTTGGATGCCCAGGTTTTGACATCTGACAAAATTAGTTACAGCTGTGGATGTAGAGCACCTCCAAAAATCTGACCCTAAGTGTCTCAAAGCTGGGTATCCAAAAGTGGAGGCCACTTTTGGAAATTAGGCTTCAAACTGCTTCTTTGGGGCTTTCAGTTCAAAGTACTGTGAAGTTATGTGGCTATAGGCATGTTTTACATGTCAGTCTGTCCTCTCTTATTTAGGAAGGAAAGCAATTAAAAGTATTTCACTGAAACAACAATATCTTCTCTAAATTCCTCTATGACTTTGAATACACCTGTTGAAGGATGCATGCTCCCAGAGGTCTCAGAATTTAGCAAATGTCCCTTTCAACAAATTCTAATTTGGAGTACTCTGGTTGGCTGCCTGTGCTGGGGGTATGCGTAGCTCATTTGCTTTACACTCTCTCCTTTCCATTGAACTGTCCTACCAGTAATGAGAGAGACAAGGTGGGTGAGTTAACATCTTTTATTGGACCAACTTCTGTTGGTGAAACAGACACACTTTCAAGTTCCACAGAGCCCAGACCTGAAGAAGAGCTCTGTGGCGAGAGGCAGATGTGGGGCAGGGCCAAATTAACCCATAGGCTAATAAGGCTATCGCTTTAGGCCCTCCTATTTTTAGGTCCTACTTTAGGCCCTCCATTACATATAGAAGTAACAGCTGAGTGACAGTAGCGGGGCCATCGGAAGTTGTTTGTCTCATTAGATATTGTTTTGTACAAATTAATTCATCATAAACATCACCAGCCACACAGGGGAGAAACTTGCCTCATACCTATTCAATTTCCTCACCAAAAATGGGTTTGACATCAACCTTTGTCATGGCCAAAGCTATGACAATGAAAGTAATATGAGTGGCAAATAGTCAGGGATGCAGGCAAAGATAACAGAGTGCAATGCTTTGGTTGATTACATACCATGCGCTGCCCATGCACTCAACCTTGTTGGCCAGTCTGCCGTGGATTGTTATGTTGAAGCAATTTCTTTTTTTGGATTTGTCCAAGAATTGTACAATT
The DNA here is from genome assembly GCF_965140235.1 of Caretta caretta. Taxonomy (NCBI): domain Eukaryota; kingdom Metazoa; phylum Chordata; order Testudines; family Cheloniidae; genus Caretta; species Caretta caretta. The sequence continues at coordinate 17,796,394 of NC_134217.1, forward strand.
TTTTCTCTGCATCAGCCAGTCATTGGATGATTCCTAGAGATTCACTACCAAAGGGATGCCCAGTGCCCAAATCACTCTCAGGGACATGGTGGAGTGCCAACGCTGAAGCTGTGAATGCAGTTGTTCTGGGATACCCCAACATCCTTGGAGCACTAGAGAGCATCAAGGATGATGAATCTCAAAAATCAGCAACAAGAAAAGATGTGAAGATCCTGAGTGATGCAATGTGCACTTTGGAAACTGGTATTTTGTGTGAGGTCTGGAATGATATACTTCAGCCAATCAACAGGTGCAGGATAGTTTTAATGAGTATGAAATTCAGGGGGCTGCAAGGACTGCTAACTATAAGTATAAGTCAGCCAAACGCCGCAAAAGACAGAAGACATGAGACGATGCAACTGCCCACTCATTCAGTGACAAGGAGGCCTTCACAATCATCAACAAACTGAAGAGTTCATTAGAACATCAGATCTAGGCTTACGAAAATATTGACAAAACCTTTAGTGTACTGACAAATTCTTCACCTAACATTTCAAGTTCTGGATTCAGTGAAGGTATCAAACGTCTGTGTCAGAAGTATCCAGACAATCTCCCAGTAGATTTTGCTAAAGAATTTCTTCAATTTGTTGAATTCACATCACTCGCAGATATATAGAGAAAAGATGATGAAAGCAAATCTATTTGGATATACCGACTTATCACTGAATCCAATGTGATAGAATATTTCCCAAATGTTGAAACTGCATTATGGCTGTATTTGTCACTAATGATCACTAATTGTAATGGAGAACGTTTCTTCTCTCTTCTAAAAAGGACCAAAATGTCCTCCGATCCACTAAGACTCAAGAGCATCTCAGTGCTTTGTCCCTCTTGAGCACTTCGAATGAAATCGTCAGGTCTTTCAATTACAATGACATCACTCATGACTTTGCCACAGTTTAAGCTAGGGAAAAAAATTGTTTGGTTGAAGAATTGAGTGTAGTGAGAGTAGAATAAAAACGTTAATTTTACATAAATAAATAATATGTAAATATATATGCAGATAAATGTTTGATGACTTCATAATTTTTTTGTTTGTCTCTTTCACCAACAGAAGTCGGTGCAATAAAAGATATTACCTCACCGCCCTTGTCTCTCTCATATCTTGGGACCAACAGAGCTACTACAACAATGCAAGCAACCAGTAATGGCCATACCACTGAACCCAATTGGATCCCTCAGATCCAGCAGCGAAAAGACACACTATGGCCCTGTTGCCATTACTGAGAACTTGTGAACCATTCTGGATTATTGGGCTACCTATAAAGTGCACAGCCCCTATCCCTGACCACCAACCGGGGCACTGAAAGAAGGAACTGATGGTTCAGTGAAACAGTGGGTCTTTATTGTCACCTCCCTCTGCAGCACGGTCATGAGCTACTTCTTTTCATCCTTTATCCATGGTTGAGGTGGGGCAAAGGGTTTTTCTCCCTCTACGTTTGCATGATGAGGAGAAAAGAGCTTGGTGGCTCAGATACTGCAGAACAGTCTGACAGAAAAGCAAGTTTTCAGCTAGTTCTGCCTAAGACTAGGATCACCTGGGAGAGCACTAATCAGTGTGCTCTGTACATCAGAGGGGATGCCCTCAAAGTGTTTTACAGTATTAAGTACTCTAATGAAATACTTTTATGAGGGTCAAACAGATCTTTGTTACACTCATGAAAATGAAAGTGTGATGATCTCATTCTGAATGTTTCAATTCTAGCAGCCCTGTTGGATTCTACCTTGGGAACAATTTAACTTTGACTTTCCTATGGGCGTATCACCAACATGCTCTTCGAACATTTTTAGATTCGCTTATAAGTGTACGCCTGATCATAAACCTGAATGTTCCCATCAAAGTGTTCATACCAGGCAAATGGCAATAAGCACCCAAGCAAATAGCTCATTCTTTGAAGAGCTTGTAAGGTACATTAGAGTTTGTTGTAGATCTAGTATGAAGTGAAACAACAAATCCCAATGGAGTCAATATCTCTCTTTGAAGAGGTTTCTACATTAACCCACCAAGAATTCAAAGACCCTGAATGATCCTATAACTTACTTGTCAGAAACAAGGAGTTCATAAACATGCCTAATCCCTGAGGTCTTTCACTTTATTCCTGATTAGAATCAGGCTTCAGTTTTAAAGCTTTGATAGTTGACAGTTAAGCTAACATGTTGACATTTTAAAAAATTATTATAGCACCTTATTCAACTAAGACTTTGAGGGATACTGCAGTCACAGCAATACAGATACTCTTTCATTTTCTGTTCTTTCTGTTTGATAGGAAAGAGGACAATGACTGTTATGCTGGCCGTAACCTACCAAGTATGTCACCTTGGCGAGCTGCCATTAAGACAGACATTATTACATGGGTTCATTTACTGAAACAAAAACAAAACAAAACAAAAAGAGTGAGAGATGTGCCGTATAGTTTATCTAGCTGCTGCCTTTTCTGTACAACTTCAGTCTCCTCAGCTGTCAATCATACATATATTTATTGCAGTGTTGGCTCCAGGATACGAGAGAGACAAGGTAGGTAAGGTAAGATCTTTTATTGGACCAACTTCTATTGGTGGAAGGGACCAGCTTTTGAGCTTCACAGAACTCTTCTTCCAGTCTGGCGACAGTAACCAGAGTAACCAAGCTAAATACAAGGTGGGACAGATTGTTAAGCATAAGGGGTTCAGACATGCTGTAAGCGACCACTTAAAATGAAGTGGGCAGTTAAGAATTGGCAGGTAGTAGGGTGTGTTACAAATTGTTGTAATAGCCATAAAACCTGAGTCTATGTTAAGTCCATGGTTTTTAGTGTCCAGGAGAGTTGTGAATTTAAGTTCCCAGGTTCATCTTTTGAAGGTGTTGTGCAGGTTTCCATTCATCTAGGAGTGCTATGATGTTTTTATCTTTTATCATTTTTCTGTGTGAGTTCATTTGAGAGCATAGTGACTGTCTGGTTACACCCACATAGTTGTTGTTGGGGCATTTGATATATTGGGTCAGGTACACCAACTGAAGTTCATTCAATAAAAGATATTATTTCACCTACCTTATCTCAATCATACATATAGTCACTTGGCAGTGGCCATTTAAGCTTTTTCTTTTCCACTCATAAATAAAAATTGCTAAAAGTACAGTCAGAAAATAACCTGATTATAAGGTTAAAATACACTTAACTGTTAAGGTTACAATAACTGCAGAGCCATTGCCATTTTTTAGAATTGAACTTGAACAAAACATTTTTTGAGATTCTAAAATGTTCAACTAATTTTCCTTCCTTTTTTTTGTTACTTATACTTTATAACACAGGCACAGCAATGATAGTATTATAGAAAATAACATTTTTTCCCTCCAACTTTCTTGCTTCTAGATAAATATCCCACGAGAAAGTCTGTTCTACAAAGATTCCAGCTCAGTTTTGCAGAGACTCCGGAGGTAGTCCTGATTAGCTACAGACAGGCACCTACACTTTTGAAGATTTATTGTAACCAAGATTTCTATGGCCACATGGCATATTTCTATGGCATATTTTTGCCCATGTTAAGTTTTAGGAAAACTCATGCATCAGCAAATTCCAAATGTCGATAAAAATCACAGATTTGATTAAAATTTACTACATCTATACATCATACAAAGTTGTGGCATCTGATCTTTCCCTCACCTTCCTCCCCCCCCAGCCTCTACTTTTTTAGGGTTTAATATAGGCCCAATGAAAATCAATGCAAGTTTTGCCATTGACTTCAATGGAACAGGATTTCATTCCTATTTTACACCGCTTCCCCTTCCACAACAGCCCCCATCTTCATTTTCAAAGACTGGGGGACTCTCTACCTCCCTTGGTATCTTTACATTGTTCTTTAGGCGTGAGGATACAGATACAAGTCAACTGGTCCACAAAGCCAACCATCATCTTCGTGACCGTCTGAGGATGGGAAGATATGAATGCAATCTTTCCCAAAAACCTGCCAGTCTGGCCAGCATGGGGCTATGGAAACCCAGAGTTATAAGGCTGGCCAATTTGACCAATGCCATGATTTATGATTAAAAAACTGTAAGAATGATCAGTTTTGGCATTGAATTCATAACCATGACAAAGCCACTCAGCTAGTCGTTGCTATGTATACAAGCTACCTATGTTAAGTATGGAATACATACTATGTATATATTTGAATAGCAAATTTTATATAACTGCAATGTGTTAGGTTTGTTTCCTAAGATACGTCCTTGGTAGTCTTCTTTTAATTATTCAGGCAGGGTCAGGCAGTGGAGAAATGGGACACAGTTTGCATTGTAAGGTGGAAATTTCGCAGCATCTGCATCTCTTTATAGTTTTTTCTTTCTTGTACGCATTGTAGACATATACTCATTATTGTTCCAGGAGCCATGGGGTTCAAGGGGAGTATGAAGAGTCAATTAAATGTTTAAATCTGAAATACTGTTACTGTATTTTAAACTAGTTTCTCTGAGCACACACACACACACACACACACAAACCTCCTGTTTATGTAAATAATGCATAAATCCCCAAAGGCATGGGTAAACTCGAGCAGGCTTTTGATATCAGAAAGTGAGATAGCACTTTCAGTTGAATATGAAAGAAAAAGTATTTTCAATATGAAAGAAAAAGTACTACAAAGTATATTTAAGTAGAAAAGAACTTAATTTCTATTCGCATTTTTGCCTCTTCTACTGAAATAGAAAACAAAAGAATTCTCAGAGTGTGTCTGGCTAACCTGTAAGGTTTGTCAGCAGCACACAACCCATTTCTCACTTGAGTCCTTTCTACCAGTTCCCTAAATTTACGGTTCAGACTGGAACTGTGGGTTTGTCTGATCTGAGCAGGTGAGACAGTTCTTACTTTGGTGTACACACCTGCCTTATATTGTCTTTTGGATTCCAAGGGTCAGCATTGTGAAAAACAAAAGCCACTGATGGCAGCCACTGCCCAGGCTACTCCTGGTTATACTGCTATTTTTAGTGCCCCAGCTCAAACAAAACTAGCATTTGTCTACCCATGCTGGGAAGCATGCTCCCAGCTACAGTGTAGACTTACCCTGTGGGGCTCAGTGGGCAGCTCTCATCAAGGCTTCCACATCAGAAGAAGAATTATGCAGCACCAGGGGAGACCTAGAGCATGACAAATTATACACTCCTTGATTGCATTTTCAAAAAATCATAGACCACCATGTTAGGCACTTAGCCATGGTGGTCATCAGTCTTGTAGTCCCAATCTCCAGGAATGCACACATCATCAGTCCTAGAGAATCCAGTTAAAATATGGATTTCTTGACATTGCAGAACTTCCTCATTCCCTCTGCCAGCACGAAAGGTGAAAGTAGCTGGGAGGGCCAATTATTTTTGGTTTTGTACTAAGTATGACTTCTTCCTTCTCTCTTTTGACTTTAGACAGTCAATGCTAAGGCAAAACAAAAGCTATTGATGTTCAAATCAACACTTCTAGCTACGGCACTTTGTCCTGAACACTACTATACTAAATAATTGCTCTTCCTGCTTTGTGCATGCCATTTACACAACAGATCTTGTTTGGGGTGGCATGGAAGTATATTTCCACCGGGAAGGACTGGGTCCCAGGAAGTGAAATCCCTTCCAGAACTCCCTAGAATGAAGGGGGATTGCATATCCTATAGCACATTTAAGAATGGCACAGCATGCTTTCCCTTTTGTGCCCAGCCAACTCTACCCAACAATGCATGGGGACATGATGCTGCTTCCTTCCCATCATCATTAGAGTAGTTGGTGACTCCAGGGCACTAGAAAGGAGCAGTTCCTGTTCTCCAAGCATAAGGGAATGTGATTGTCCGTGGGAGAAGACCCAGAGAGAAGGCTACTGTGCCCTCCACTCTCCTGTGCACCTGCCCAAAGACCAGGGACAATCTAGCCCTAAATGTGTTTAAACAAGAAGTTCCCCAGAAATATCCTCAAAGCTATTTCACTGTCCTCCAAATCCTTCCTTAAAACTCCTCTGGCACTGCCACGGTGTCTATAAAACTCTCCTCAATGGTTAGGCAGCTGGTATGTGTCTCATACTGCCCTGCATGATCTCTTTGTCTTCTTGTGCTCCTCCCCAGTTCTTTGTTGTATCTACCAATTTTCTATAGATTGTCTTAGATTGTAAGCTCTTTTGGGTAGGGACTGTCTCTTTCTTGTATGTTTGTACACCACCTAGACCCAAGGGGCCCTGGCCCCTAGGTGTTACTGTAATACAAATATTAATAACGTCACATGTACAAACATAACACTTTATGGGTCATCCTATATTTTACAGTTCATAATAAAGAAACCGATTCCTTGACTACAGCTAAAAACAAATTTTAAAAAATCCTATTTTTACAATCACGTAATGTATTTCAGTGTCCCCAATTCCCATCAGAAGTGGTTAGTTGGGGACAGATTTAACCACTCTTACAATGCATAGTATTACTATCCTTACTCTGCATGTAATCCCATTTATTTCAATGGATCTGCATGTGTAGTCAGGCACTACCCAAGGTAAGTAAGAAGTGGCAGAATCTGGTGCTTATTAATTTATTAAAATATATACTTGACCAACTAACATGTAGTAACTGAAGTTAGAGTCAAGTTGGATAAGCTGAGTACACATATTCAGGAGGTAATATTCAGACTCTAGTCCTGAACTGAAATACTTAATATCCATATTACTTGATTACATGAAAATTTTAGGACTTGAATCAATTTAAACCTAACTTGCTGTGAACATCTTAGTAGCTACATGCTGGGACTGTCTCACAACCTAATCTTATCTTTGGTATACACTTAATTTCACGTATCAGTCTATAATTTTCATGATATAGCAAAGCATGGATCTATGCTGTGTATAGCTGAAAGGAAAGATCTAGCATGTTATAGATGATCTGACGTAAGTGGAGATGGCACAAACTTTTACATTTTCATTTGCAAGCACAAATAATGAAAATAATTACAATAAACCTAGGGTTCTTTCTTTAGTTGACGCAGTCAGATGTCAAACAAATAGAAAATACTCAGTAGGTTCCATAATCAGTAATGTACTCCTTGTTTTCTTAGTTGGAAAATGGTCCATAAATTGTTCATGTACTGGATATGCTGCTCGTATTGACACTGGAATCATTTAATTCAATAAGCATATTTTCCTTTTCTGGGATTCAAGGTAATGCAATGTGTGTCTTCACTGTTGCCATGGTTTCATTTGTTTGTTTTTAGTTTTATGTAGGTACAGTATTTCAGACCTGCAACAGCCAGTTATATTTAAAGATTTTTCTATTATCTGTTTGGGAACAAGAAAGCAAAGAACATTGCTATTTAGCTGACATTCTTTGTGATAGCAAATCAACCAATTGAGGAGACTTTACTCTAAATCCAATAAGTGTATAACCTTTTAGGTGTATGGTAATTACGCTCCATATGTCATTAATTTCTTATATGCCATCCATCAAACAGTGAGCTGCTATTAGTAGTGCAAAGTGTCGACATCTATTTCTTTCAAGTCTTATAAATAGGAAACTATCAAGGTTAACTAATGTTTAGGAAATATTGTTTCTGAGTTCATGACCAAATATAAGCCCTAAGCGTCAGAAGATTTAGAGGGATGGAACTCTGCTCCCTCTTTAGGGAAGAAGGAGAAAACCCATCTTTGGCCAGCTTCATTTACATGAATTAGTGTTGCTTACCCATAATTCCCCCTACTGGTGATTGCTTTGGTTGGAATTTGTTTGTTTTGATTGTATAAATGACAATAGATTAAGATTATTACTGTACTCATGAAACAGAATAGGAATTGTGCAGGATATGTCCTGGAGTGGGTGGGTAACCCTGACTTATGAGTCGCATACTTTGGTTTAGTAACAGTAACAAAACTTAAGGTCAACAGAGAAGAAAAGGCTCTATCCTATAATCAGAAGCACTTTCCCAAGAGCAAGGGTCTTGTTTTGCTCTGTGTTCCTCACCCAGAGATTCTGTTCCCTGTGTGGAGTGTATCTGTGGGATTGGACCACACTGAGTCAGTGATGTTGTGGAGCTGATTTCACAGCAAGACTGGCCTGGCCTAGTGCCCTAGAGCTGACTTTGCAGGCCTGACCAGTCCAGCAGTGATGCAGAGCTGACTGCAGTGGTGCAACAGACAGTGGTAGAGCTGGGCTGGTTCCACAGTTGACTTCTATCAGTCCAGCAGAAACAGAACTGATATAGAACTGGACCAGGCAGCTGCACATTGGAGTGGGACCTGGCAAAGTGGTTCTTGCTGGATTGGAGCAGACTGGGAGAGGAGAACTACCTCTTGATATACTACAGAGACTAACTGGACCAGTGAATGGAGTAGTAAGTGGGTGGAGTTTGTGGTGGGACTAAGAGTGCTGAACCTTCATAAGACTGAGGGGTTGACCAAACTATATGTAAATATATAGAGAGCTTTCATGTTGCTTTGATTTCCCCTCCCCCCTCACACACACACTTTTCCCCGAATAAAAAGATACTTCTGGTTCTGTGTTCCCAAGGAGTCTGAGGGTATGTCTACACTGAAATAAAACACCTCCGGCTCGCCCATATCAACTGGCTCAGGCTGCGAGGCTATAATAAAATTGCAGTGTAGACGTTCAGGCTCGGCTGAAGCCCAAGACATCACAGGATCCCAAAGCTTGGGCTTAAGCCTGAGCCCAAATGTCTACTCTGCAATTTTATAGCCCACAGCCCGAACCAGCTGATGCAGACCAGTCACGGGTGTTTTACTGCAGTGTAGAGAGACTCTGAGTGACCAGGTGACCAGGGAGATTTTATTTTAATTTCCCAGAGCCAGAAGTAAGAGTGGGCATTGGCACCTGGAACTGATTAACATGTGTGTGATGTTACAGCCCATATTCTTCATAGAAATATGGTTATGATATGAAAATGGTATAACTAAGAGATACTTTATGCAAGGTGGCTTGTGTAAGATGTCATTGGAAAGGTTATGATTTACTGAATGTGATTATCCTATTTGTATGCCTGTATCATTTCTGTATCTAAAGTTAGGAATATTGACTATGTAACAATTACAACTGTGTGTGTACTTCGGGGGAACGCCCACCAGACAGTAGGCAATCCTCCTGAATGACCCATTTAAGAAGGACAATAGAATTCTCAAGATACTAATCTCTCTCCTCCCTGAGAGATGTCCCCGGACATAGCTGTGACACTACAAGGTCAGGTGATAATGCCACCTGATGCAAAATATCCCCTTGGTACTTTTCCACTGTAGGGGGTAGGGATCAAACAAAGGACCAGGGTCCAGTCTGTAAGAAGAAATAACTGGACCTCTGAGCTACAGAAACTCTGCATCCTACTTAATTCAACATTTAGGGTGAGAAATTGAATTTTGTAAGCTGTTTCTTTAGCGAATCAAGCTTAGTTTACGTGATTTGTTTTATTTGCTTAGTAATCTGCTTTGTTCTGTTTGCTATCCCTTTTTAATCATTTAAAATCTTTTTTAGTTAATAAACTTATTTCTTATTTATAACATAACCCAGTTTGTTCAATTAATATCTGCGGGGGCCAAGAAGCTGTGCATATCTCTCTTCACATTGAGGGAGAGGGCAAATTTTTATGAACTTGCACTGTGCAGATCTTTCTATACAGTGTAAGACCATATTACTTTGGGTTTATTCCCCAAAAGGGGTGTGCATGTGAGTGCTGGGTGAATCCTCTCACACAGAGCTGACTTCAATCTGTGTCTGCAGCTGGGTGTGGCCCTACCTGTGTGTGTGTGCGCGCTGCAAGACACTGAAGAGCCTAATTCAGCAAAACAGGGAGAAGGAATCCAGGCTGGTAGAGCATGAGGGGCTCAGTGGAAACTCCAGTACATACAGTGGCATCCCAAAAGCGGGGGTTCAACGCATCACAATGTGTTTCACTTTTTCTACTGAGCCATGACTATTGTACGGAGTGTGTGATACATTTTGATAGGGACTGGAAGATAGGAGCTGACTCAGAGCTGGGGATGAGAGGTTTGGGGTGCAGGAAGGGGCTCTGGGTTTGGGGAGGCTCAGGGCTGGGGCAGGGGATTGGCACATAGGGTTGGGGTGCGGGCTTGCTTTGTGCAGCTCCCGGTCAGTGGTGCAGAGGAGATGCAGAGGCAGGCTTCCTGCCTGTCCTGGCACCCTGGACCAAGCTGTGCCCTGGTGGAGCACCCCCCTCAGCTCCCATTGGCCAATTCCTGGCCAATAGGAGTGCGGAGCCCATGCTCAGGCCGGGGACAGCATGCAGAGCCCTGTAGCCCCCTCATTTAGGAGCCGGACCTGCTGCTGGCCACTTCCGGGGTGCAGCGTGGTGTCGGTATAGGTAGGGACTAGCCTGCCTTAGCCGGGCAGCACCGCCAATGGGACTTTTAATGGCCTGGTCGGTGGTGCTGATTAGAGCCACTGTGATCCAGTCCCTTCCATTCCGTGACCCAGTTCTGGGTTGCGACCCATGGTTTGAAAACCACTGCAATAGATAGTACACATATCCCAAGATCCCTGGACAGGGGTGAAAGTAAGTTAGAGGACTTACCGGTACGCCGGAGTCCTGAGCAGGGGGCGTGGCCTCAACTGGAAGAGGCGTGGCCTCAACCGGAAGAGGCAGGGGCTTAAATCCCCGGGCCCTTTAAATCTTGATTTAAAGGGCCAGGTCTCCAGTTGTGGTAGTGACGGCTGGGAGCCCGGGGTCCTTTAAATCACCACCGAGCTACCAGCTGCAGAGGCGGCTGGGAGCCCCGGGGCTCGGGGGCGAATTAAAGGGCCAGGGCTCCAGCTGCCACTACTGCAGCGGAGCCCTGGGCCCTTTAAATCACTGAGGAGCCCTGGGGGCTCCTGGCTGCCACTGCTACCCCGGGGCTCTGGGGTCTGGCAGAGCTTTAAAAGGGTGGTAGCAGCTGCCGGAGCCCTGAGCCTTTTAAATCCCCGCCTGAGCCCTACTGCCCGAGCCCTGGGGTAGCGGTGGCCAGGCTCCATCGGGGATTTAAAGGGCTCCAGAGTTCCAGCCGCCGCTACTGCCCCGGGGCCCTTTAAATCCCCTCCGGAGCCCCGCCGCCGCTACCCCATGGCTTTGGCAGCAGGCTCGGGGGGGGATTTAAAGGGCCCCGGGGCAGTAGTGGCGGGCTGGAGCTCCGGGGCCCTTTAAATCCCCGCCGCAGCCCCGCCGCCGCTACCCCAGGGCTTTAAATTGCCCTCTTGGAAAGCCGGTCCTGGTACCGCACACCATCTCTTACTGGTACACCGTACCGGGGCGTACTGGCTTACTTTCACCTCTGTCCCTGGGGCATGTCTTACATTGTGCACGCTGATCAGCTTAACAAATGTTTGCCTGCACATGATCAGTTTTCAAAAGATTCCAAACTTTCTTAGAACAAAACTGTTTTTTTTCCCCCAAACTAAACAAAAGCACTCATCCTCTCAGAAGACTATTTCCACATCAAGTTTCATTACTTCACCATTTTTGCTGCAGGCCTAAGTGTAGTTAGATTATTATAAAATGTGATTTTTTTTTATCCTCCTGATCTTGGATTATATGAAGGATTTTACTTATGCTTCTAGCAAAAATATCATCTGCAGACAAAACACAAGCATTCCAAACTGTGAACATTTCCAGAAGTTATAAGCATATGAAGACAGAGTTTATAATGGTACCTGTTATGCTACAACCTGCTGTCATAACTGTGTGTTACTGTAGTAATTTGTGGATTAAGAACCTCTTCCCAGTTGTGTACTATGTACATAAGGTTGGGACAGAAAATATTTTCAGGCTTTACGTAGGTTGAGGAGAAGCTGTTGATCTCATTTTCTGGGGCCCAGTCTCACCCATTTCGATTCCTCTCAAATCTTTTATTTGCAAAAGTATGAATCAGGATAAAGAAGAGATGGGGAAAGAGAGTGTGGAAGATGGGGAGGAAATGGGGTGGGAAAGGAACATGGTGAAAGTTTAGCATTATCATCTCCCTCGTCTCTTCTATATTCTAGCCCTTGTCATTCCACCACCTAAATGTTTATAAATCCAATTCAAAAACCTGCAGAATCAGATTTCTGTCATGTGTCCTTCATCTCACTTCTCTTCCACATTTCCTGATGTTTCTGTCATCTGTTGTTTTTCAGTTGTTGTTAAATGCTTTGCTGAACTGGGGCCTTGGACTGTAAGAGCCTTAGTGCAGGGATCTAAGTTCTAGAGATATCGTCTGTGAACAGCCTCGTACATGTATGGGTACACTAAATAAAATCATCTCTCTCTCTTTCCCAACCTTTCAGAACAGCCAAGCAAGCCAGTTTTTCAAAATATTAACAGCAACTGCTGGGAAACCCACCCCAATATTATGGGAAGCGAACTACCATACTTAAGATCCTGTTGATTGATAAATTACTAGAAATTCAGGGTTTGGACAATGAAAGCTAGAATTACTCAATGCCAGAAGCACTTTGAGGGTAGATGGGCCATAGCAGACCAATTGTTTACTATATGTGAGAATAACAGTAATGCAGCTTCAATCTTGAGTGATATCTCTTCCAAGGATCTGTCTATACACTTAAATTATATTCTATGTGCTTAACAGATAATGTTTTTACACCCATAACTCCCATCATTTGTGTGCCAATTGATACTTAACAGCTATATAGTTTCAAGCCACTGTTCCAAATGTAAAGCTGTGTTCTACACTAACTGATATTTAGAGCCTACATAATTATCGAAATATTTAGGAGACACTATTTCTAAGCTCATATCTAAATACAGAAATTTCAAATACTGGCATCACTTAATGTATACCAACTTGCATATACACCTGTGTCCCTATTTGTAGATTGTATACCATATTTGCAGTCCCTGTAAATTATCTTCTGAAATACAAATAAATGGTTTTAAGAGAAGACAATTACTCTCTTCTTTCTCATATTTTCTTTAATGCAGCAGCACTGTAAAGACTTTCAAGATGAACTGAAAGCATTTTCTATTCCTTATAATTAAGGCTAATTATGTGTCGCCCCCATGTGTGGCCCATTGCTGGAACCCTGAGGAGGGCCCCCTCGGGAGCCTGTCACCGGAACTTTGCAGGGGGCTCTCTGTCGCTGGAAGCCTGCCAGGGGCTCCACTGGCTGCCAGCACCGGAGTCCCGCAGCCTCTGGGGCTAAAGCAGTGAATGCCAAGGAGGTCTCTGAAAGTCACGGATTCCGTTACTTCCATGACCTCCTTGACATAAACTAGCCTTATTTATAAGCTGTCTGATCAGGATATCTATAGAGGTATTAATTTTATGGAATCAATGCAACAAAATTCAAATTAATGTATAAAGTGACATATCCTGATTGCCTGCTGCATTATGCTTTGCAATCAGTGCTTCTCTGGTGACCATATGTTTAGCTCAGAGAAAATCTTTAAGATGTACATTTTCCATCCAAAATTGTTTAAAATGATTTTTGGCTATTTTTAATGGCCTGATTTCCTTTTCCTCTTCCTTTTCTCGCTTCCCAACCACTTGCTCACCAATCAGCTATTAGCATGGGTCCTGATTACCCACTGCTTTGCACCATGTGTAGTTGTGTGCACCTGTGAAAAGTGGATGCAAAACTACCCAATCAGAATGGCTGTATTTCACAGACACTTTGCACAAGTGAAAATGAAAACACAAGTTTCAAGGAAGTAGAAAAAATGAAACCTATCATAAGCATGAGAGAACTTTTTCCTAACATGAGTTTCCTGCTCAAAATTCCCCCCAAAATAGAATGAAGAAATCTTGTGAATTAAAAAAAAAAAAGTTAATATTTCAGGGTATTTTTGAATTTTTCTTCCTGATTCTGCTGTTCAAATTTCTGCATGCCTGCAAAACAGAAGGTCTGATTCTGTAAGGTGTTGAGTGCCTGCAATGCTCACTTTACTTAACGCGGCTTCTCCTGGTAGCAAGCATTGTACTCAGTAGTAAAGCTTGGTGGGCCATTATTTCTTGTTTATACAGTAGGAATCCACCTTGAAAGTAAATCTTTGTTTTGGCTGTATCTTGTAGTTTTACTAGTAATATAAACCTGAAGCTGTGTTGTCTGGGAATTACGAAGAAGTGTGGCTTGTCTTGCACATATGTAAAACTTCACTTTCACAATGTAGAATATGCATGTTCACAAAGACTATTATTTTCTGAAGAAAAATGTAACGTGCCTTAGGCTGTCAGACAACAGATTTTTTCAACCTGCATCTGCACAGACAACATTTAAAGTTGCCAGCATATTAGAAATTTCTGAAATTCCTTTTCTCAGAGCAACCTAAGAGCACAAATATTTTTTAAAAAAACAACCTAAACCTTTACATGCTATTTTTCCATTACTTTGTAGATTTTTTCCTCTTAAATGTTGGCATCACAAGGAAAAAAGAAAATTCTATTTTGCTTTGACAACAAAATATCACAATGCATTTTTATTCTTGTGTTTTACTTCTTGTGTCATTGATCAATAGACTAAAATGCCATACCTCCATCAAGGCTACAAAGTTTGATTGCACAAGCTGTCTCAGCCCGTTGGAGCTTATCTGTTATATCTCAGACTCCTAGAAATGTCACAATGGAGAAGAGCCTAAACCAACATATGTCAGCCTTCCTGTCAGATGAACAGGGGTTCTGAATGAGGGTCATTTTGGCATTCTCTATCCATCACACCCAATTGGTGCACCAATTCATTTCAGGGCAAACAGAAGAAATAAAAGACTTTGTAGGCCACTGCTAAGTATGGAATCAGCTAGTGACATTACTACACTGAGCAGTAGCATGGCTCAACTGCTATCCTCTGATGCTGGTAGATATTAGTTTATATCAGTTTACCTTATATGATTAAACTACTTGGTTCCAAATCTAACACTCAGAAAAATTGAAAACCAAGTAGTTTTTCACTTCTCTTGTCATACTTCCAGATATTTTTTAAAGTGTTAGGTGAGTTGTAAATCAAGGGTAGCAAATTCCACACCATATGGGCAGCATAACGAAGGCACAAGTTCCTTGCCTTAAAACTCAGTGGTGGGATCGCTAACAGTTGAATCGTGTTGGGACACATGCAAGGCAAAAAAGGAGCCTACACTATCAAGGGCTTTAAAAACCAGCAATGTCAGCTTGATTTAAATCCACCACTTTAACAGGAGCCAACACATAAAAACCCAGGGCAGATGTAATATGATCACGTGGATGCTTAAATCAGTGAGCAAACATTCTCCTGCAGTCGGAACAAGCTTCATGTGATGGAAAAGCCCTGCTGAATGCCCTACTAAGAGGGAATTATAGTATCAAACCTCTTGGCCACAATGGGTTGTGTTGTGATTCCATGGTTGCTGAAGGATAAAGAAGGGCAAGTGTCTTGTACAGCATCGAGCATGCTGTCAGTGCTGGCCAAATAGCAAATAACAACTTTCCCTCAACTATTTTACATAGGAAGGGTCACGTTCAGTGCCCTATCCACAAGGAAGCAAAGACAGTCTTTCGGAACTGAAATATTTTAAAAATAATGTAACATGTTTGAGGGAGCCCCTTGAAAAAGCTTCAGACTATGCATTCATGAAAGCTTATGCAAATTGTCATTGACTTCAGTGAGTTTTTTGATCAGGGTCATATTCCTGGCAAGATGAGATGCTTCTCAGAATACTACATCATACTTACCATCTGAGTTCTGATGGGTAGTAGTTAGCTTCCTTTCTGCATATTTTAAGTCTTGAGCCATAAGTACTTTATGCATGCTAAGCTCCCACTGATTTCAATGGCAGATATGCACATAGAAGGCTGCAGGCCTGAGTCCATTCATGTTTTGTATTTCATATTTTGATTGTTACACCATGCAGTTTGAGTCTACTATGCTAAGCATGAGTGAGTACAGCCCATAACTTCACACTAGTACTGTTTAGTGCAATAAAACTCTTGCCACACCACTCTATAAGTAAAATTTCTGCCATTCTACAGCATGTGTATGATTTACTCATGTTTATGTGAATAAATGCACAGTTCACAGCATCTTCATCCACTTTCTTGGTGAGACTTTTAAATCAGAATTTAAGAAATATTCTCTTACTAATTTGCTTGAAAGTAGTATTTCATGTAGCCTACTCAGAAAAGGTATATTCTCCAAACTTACAGTATGATCACTTAAAAATAACAAAAATCAATGGTCTTTCAAGAAAATTAACTATTGTAAAGTTCTCTTCTTTGAAGATCAAGGACTTATTTATCTCTGCTGTTTCCTTGTAGAGCTAAATTAATTTAGTTGCTTAAAAAAAGGCTTTTCGCATAGTGTGGAGAGTGTACCCAATTCTTTGTTGTTTTTCTATTATGCCACAAAATAAGCATCTTTTTTCCTTTTCTGCATTGTTATGCTTAATTGGACTTCCAGAAGTAACTTATCTGAAGGCAGTGAAATTGAATAGCTCAACTTCTTCCAATGGGTTAAATCTATGAGGTCTTCAGTGCAGTAGATGAATCTTGTTGGTAATTTTAATGCTCTTTAATTCAGCAGAAGCTAATAGGGGTTGCATCTTCATATTAAACTAGTCAGTGAGGTAAGACTTTGACAACTGAATATTTCAAATATAAAAAGAATTTAGAGGGAACAGTGCCCTGTGTACATACTCAGGTGGCTAGCCCAGGCTGCCACAGTGTCACTGCTATTTTTAGCAACGTAGTTCAATCAAAGCAAGCAGGTATGCCTACATGTATTGCAATCTCACCTTCCAACTGCAGTGTAAACATACCCAAAGTAAAATGTGATGTTCTTTTAAATACATAGAATGTTGGGATAAGAAGGCAGCAAGGAGGGGCATTATGCTAATCTGTAAGATTGATCCTGGGACTAAAGCAGAAGATTGGGAGTCAAAATGTGCATTCTATTCTTGGCTCTGCCCAGACTCAATCTACGACCTCAGGCAAGCCACTTGGAGCTTGATTTCAAAAGGGTCACCAACCTAGTTTCTTATTTTCCAGACACAAATAATTATGAATGGTTTCAGAGTAACAGCCGTGTTAGTCTGTATTCACAAAAAGAAAAGGAGTACTTGTGGCACCTTAGAGACTAACCAATTTATTTGAGCATAAGCTTTCGTGAGCTACAGCTCACTTCATCGGATGCATACCGTGGAAAGTGTAGAAGATCCTTTTATATACACACAAAGCATGAAAAAATGCCTCCTCCCACCCCACTCTCCTGCTGCTAATAGCTTATCTAAAGTGATCACTCTCCTTACAATGTGTATGATAATCAAGTTGGGCCATTTCCAGCACAAATTACAATTAACTTAGGCTTGAATAGAGACTGGGAGTAGCTAAGTCATTATGCAAGGTAACCTATTTCCCCTTGTTTTTTCCTACTCCCCCCTCAGACGTTCTTTTTAAACCCTGGATTTGTGCTGGAAATGGCCCACCTTGATTATCGTACACATTGTAAGGAGAATGGTCACTTTAGATAAGCTATTACCAGCAGGAGAGTGGGTTTGTGTGTGTGTGGGGGGGGGGGGGTGAGAAAACCTGGATTTGTGCTGGAAATGGCCCAACTTGATTATCATACACATTGTAAGGAGAGTGATCACTTTAGATAAGCTATTACCAGCAGGAGAGTGGGGTGGGAGGAGGTATTTTTTCATGCTTTGTGTGTATATAAAAAGATCTTCTACACTTTCCACAGTATGCATCCGATGAAGTGAGCTGTAGCTCATGAAAGCTTATGCTCAAATAAATTGGTTAGTCTCTAAGGTGCCACAAGTACTCCTTTTCTTTTTGCAAATAATTATGAATGTAATTTAGACACCTAGCTACCTGATTTCTGCACATGATGTAGACATCTAAATTACTTCATGATTCATGCCCATAAAATCTCATTTGCAAAATGGAATGCACCTTTTAGATATTCAGAGTAGACCCTTAAACATTTTGTGCCTCAGTTTCCTTATCTATAAAAGATTAATCTTACTTAGCATTGATATAGTTTTTACAAAGGATCTCAAAGTACTCAAAAGCCAGAAAACATTATTATCCCAGTGTCACAGATGAGGAAATTTAGGTGCAGGGAGGTTAAGTGACTTGATCAATTACACAATAAGTCAGTGGTATGCAGGTCTGGCTGCCATTCCCACACCGTTTCCACTGCACCATAGAATAGAACTTTCCTGCCAGACAGGATGGTTATGAGACTTAGCCCATTAATGTTTCTAAAGTGCACTGAGATCCTCAGGTGGATTGTATTATTGTTCTTAAGGAAATACATTTTATGGGAAGGAGAAAAGAGTAGAGATGGTGAAGAGTAATAATGTCCCTCACTTTTTCTTCCTTTCCTTTAATTTATTTAAGAATTCTGATCCTGGTAAACTTTCTTGTCTCTGCTAGGTAAATAAGCAAGTAGCAGCAGATTTGTGGTCAGAAAGCTTTGTCTGTATTCTCAGTGGACTGGCTGGCTATGGACTATTTATTCAGCATGTACAGCACTTCCCCAGAGGAATTTGGAAAGAAATGGGCTCCTTATGTGGACACACATTTAAATGCAAATTAAGGTTTTTGGAGTCAAATTCAGGCTGTATTTGTGGGAAACAGAGGTGGTGACACCGCACCCTTTCCCAAAGGAGTCCACTATCACTTTAAAAAAAGAAAAGGAGTACTTGTGGCACCTTAGAGACTAAGCAATTTATTTGAGCATGAGCTTTCGTGAGCTAGAGCTCACTTTTGTAGATGCACTATTATCTTGTCTGAGACAGGCATATGTATATACATCTTATACATTCTATTCCTGCTAACAGTAGGAATAATTTTTTGTGGGAGGAGGGGAGGCTGTGTGAAGCTATTTCCACCCTAAATTAAGACATACAGGATGGGACTACTCACAGTTGTGTAACGTTAAGCATGAGTGTAAATCTTTGCAGGATTAGGGCCTAAGAAACCACAAACTAATCATAGATTGGAGAACTGAGAATATTTTATTTCATTAAAGCTGTCAGTGCTATGAAGCCTCTACCATATTTTTACCAGTAAAATATCAAAGGTGATTTGGGACAAATGATCTATGTTTGGTGAAAGTATCTGCTCTGAGAGTTTAAAAATTGTTTCCGTGCCTTCTGTGTTAGAGCTGGATTCTTCAATTTGCTCTGCTGGTGCAGGGGCTGGTGCATGGATTTCCTGATGCAGGATTCAACCCTTATTTGATATCTTTCTGATTTTGCAGGCTCAGGAGGACATGAGGGCCTCCTCAGTTCTCCTAATGACTCAACAAGAAGCATCCCCTCATACAAACCAGGGATTGGTTTTACAGGGAAAAATATGCTATTAGTTTTAGAAAAATTCTATTGTAATCTTTTATCAGAATTATAATGTTGTTCTGATACAAGAATTCTCTTTTATATTTCTGTGATGACTATACAATGTCCAGGATAGAACATATTAACATATAAATATATTATTCATGAAAAAAAACTAAATAAAAAAGACACACAAAGCACATCCAGTGTAACTTGCTGCGATAGTGCTGAAAGATCACTATAACAGTTGGGGGCAGCGGGGGCGGGGGGGAAATAATGGAAGTATGTTGTTTTTGCTCTTTGTTTTCAGAAAGTTTTACAATTAGTGTTCGGGCACGCTGGACACTGATTTCATTTCACAACATCGCACATAAGAGCGAGCTGAACTCTCAGTGTATAACCAACCTCAAGCTACCTCGACAACAAGATACCAATAACCCTGTAATTTCAATTGCTCGCTCTTTTTTATGTGTTCTGTATCTCAGTGAAGTCTCATCTCTCCAGCCCACTGCCATAGGCTAATAGTCTGTAACAAAGCTCACCCTCAAAAATGTCAGTTATAATGAAAAAAGCAAGATCACAGATGAGAAAGTTGGCCTTAGCTAAATCCTATGGGCCCTACTTGCAGGTTCTGAAGTTTCTTCTGTTTCATCCACTAAACCTGAATTAGAAGGATGTGTTAAATTGGATCACCACAGCTTCTTTGTCCCATATCACTCATTACCCATCAAAGGACAATGGACAAAGGACAATGAACTCCCAAAGAATGCAAAAATGCCACTGTCAGCTGCCAAGCTGAGTAAACACCGTCCCCAGCACTGCAAAGCAGGAATTGAGTAGTCTGCCTTTTAACACTGGATGAACTATTAAAATATCACTGACTGCTGGGCAGCAAGCAATAATCAGAGAACTTGTAACAGCGGATCCCACTCAATCCATTTCACTCTGTTCCAGCCCAAATGGTTTGTCATCTAGGGCCCCATTTCACCATTGCCTTATACCTTGGGCAGTCATTTACAACAGTGTAAAGAGGATGTAAATACTATTGGTTTCATATGGTAACATTTTAAACTGTTATACATGACTATGCAAGATACAAAGCAAGGTAGAATCTAGCTTTAGACATAGCAAGGAAAGGTGAGATGCACTGGTGGCTCAGGCTCAAATTGGGATAATGAGAATAAGGAACATCTTTTTTTAAGGGGTGGTTATTATAATAATTATCACTATTGATCACAGTCCCTCTCTCCCTCTCTCTGAAAAAATAGTGTTTAATCCCTAAAGAAATCTAGGTAACAACTGATTAGCTACTTGGTAAAGCAGGGCTATGCATATTGGGTTCCTCTACTTTCGGTACATCCCACTGTTATTCCAAAAAAAGTGCCATTTCTTAATATTTAAACCATGAAATGTTGTTTGATCTGTCAACAGCCCATCCCACAACACTGAGCTACAAGCATGGGGCTTTGTGAACGCTGCTTGGGGACACCCAGGATGTTCAGATTAGTTCCAGGTTTCTGAGTTATTTTATATATTTCTGTAAGGCCCTTTTCAGCTGACTGCACCACCACTGCATTGCTTTAGTGGGACTACAATGCTGATATACCCTTGGAATATTTCAGTCTGATAACTTTTCCCATTAGAATTTTAATAACTACTCCGTCACATACCTACATCTTCCATCTCCTAGGGGACTAAGGAGAAGTCTACACCACAGCTGTGAGGTGCTTCCCAGCTTGAACAGACAGATACGCACTAGTTCTGCTTGAGCTAGTGTGCTCGGAATAGCAGTGTAGTGACGGCTTGGGCTAGCCACCCAGTACATTCCCAAAGAGTCCAGGTGGGTTTATACTCAGGTGGCTAGGCCAAGCTGTTGCTCATGCCACTGCTGGCTACACTGCAATTTTTAGTGCACTAGCCTAAGCAGAACTAGTGTGTGTCTGTATACCTGAGCTGGGAAGCATGATCCAAATGGCAGTACCCTATATGAAACCAGTCTTCTTGTCCACAAATAATACATTCCAAATTGTGCAACAGTGGGAATGATTCCTGCATTGTGACTAAATCACTAGACATCCAGGGGCTGAGTCTAATCACACTTACACTGGTTTTACACAGATGAACTTCACTGGAGTTACTCATAAACTTACACCAGTGTGAAAATGGTAACATATCCTAATGTGCAATTTAGTACATCACTGATGAACTTAGCCCAATCACTCTTTAAGGTTCTAAATGAGAGTGTAAGCTAGTGTTAAAGAGATACTGTAAACAAAAAAATCTGTGAACAAGTTTCTTTAAATAAAATAACAGATCCCCTTCATTAATTTTCTGGAGGTCACATATTCTGAATCAGAATTCTGGAGGTCTTTGGAACTAATTTGAGTGTGGAGATCTGGAAATCTCTATGAAACTCTCATGGCATCCAGCTAATGCCAAACTTTTGGGTTTTGTTGTTTATGTAGCGCATTCATCTATGCAGTTAAGACATTAAAAAAATCATTTAAAGGCCTAATCCATAGCTGGTGTAAATCAACATAGCGACACCAATAGCTAAGAAGTTGGCTATAATTTTTCTTTAAAAATACAAATGCTGATGAATGGCAAGTGTGACAAAGTTCCTCCTCTACCTTGGTGGGTCTTACGCTTATTGGCGGATTTGCTCGCCTTGGAGCGTCACGGCAGCCCTCAGTTTCGCTGTTTTTTGTGAATCCACAGTCCAGGTCAACTCCTCCTGTGTCTGACCAGGAGTTGGGAGGTTTGGGGGGAACCCAGGCCCGCCCTCTACTCTGGGTTCCAGCCCAGGGCCCTGTGGAATGCAGCTGTCTAGAGTGCCTCCTGGAACAGCTGTGCGACAGCTACAACTCCCTGGGCTACTTCCCCATGGCCTCCTCCCAACACCTTCTTTATCCTCACCATAGGACTTTCCTCCTGGTGTCTGATAATGCTAGTACTCCTCAGTCTTCCAACAGTCCGTGTTTCTAACTCTCAGCTCCTAGAGCCTCTTGCTCCCAGCTCCTTACACGCGCACCACAAACTGAAGTGATCTCCTTTTTAAACCCAGGTGCCCGGATTGCCTGCCTTAATTGATTCTAACAGCTTCTTGATCGGCTGCAGGTGTTCTAATCAGCCTGTCTGTCTTGATTGTCTCCAGAAGGTTCCTGATTGTTCTGGAACCTTCCCTGTTACCTTACCCAGGGAAAAGGGACCTACTTAACCTGGGGCTAATATATCTGCCTTCTATTACTCTACTGTAGCCATCTGGCGCGACCCTGTCACACAAGACAAAGGAAACCATTTAGAGGATTCTCATATTATCAGCAGGAAAGGGAAAATATGCACAATACAAGTTTTCCATGCACTGTACCACCTCTCTTCGGCAAACACTATTTCTAGGGATGAAAAAGTAATTCAGTATCCATGTCCATTTGGTCCTTGACCTCTGTACTAAGAGTCTACCAACAATGTCTCAGTTAGAGCCAATTGTATTGGGAGTATTTGAGATATGAACATTTGGCCAAAAAAAAAAAAAATGAAATGAGGCCAAATAGCTTCCATATAGCAATAACTGTCCAGTTATAACTAATGTAGGCCAGATTCTAACCAGTGACCTGAAGATGAACCACCCAGATCCTATTTCATGAGTTCCTTGATTTCAGACTTTCTAAACCTTGCAACCACTGAGAAAGCCCACAGAAGTGGACCTGGAGCCCAATATCCTCCTTAGTCTGGAAGCTCCGCAGTTTTTTTTGTTTTTTTTTACAAAGCAAGAATGACACATTTTGAACTGGAGCAAACCTCCCCCCTCTACAGGTGTGCTATTCTGAAAATAAGTTTGATTTAAAATGTTCAACTGGCATGCCATTGTATTAATTATGTTTTGGCATAAATCAATGTGCCATGTTAACTGACTAAGTAACATGCCTCTGGTGTAAATTTGATGGTTTTCCATGTTACATTTGCTATTTCAGTGGATTGTTAAATGTCAAGTGAATGTTTTGTGCTGCCTTTAGACCTCACCTTTCCCAAGATATCCCAAAGATAAGAGTTCCTGGCCCTCATTCACATCACTCCTTTGTACCACAGAATATATAGCTGGTAGCAATCTGATTTCAGTTTAAATTCCTCCCCGTCTCCCCAGTAGAGCTCTGTAAAAGCAATCTGCAGCTGGGACTGGGTCTTGTTACCTCCCCCCATTTCCTTCCTTGTCTCTGCCCATACTCAAGGCCCTCCCCAAATAATAACAGCCTGTAAGATTATCAGATCTGACTCCATCCCCTGATGTTGCTCTAATGACTCTTGTATGTGGTTGAGCAATTCCCTCAGCCTTTGCCTCCCACCAGAGAGCAGGGATCAGGAGGTAGGATGTACAATTAGAGTTGAAGTGAAAGTCTGTATACAAATCTTGAGGAGCGAGGGGTTCCTGATTGAAAAGTATATGGGGAGGTGCAGTAGGGTTCCTCTGCTGACCCACCCTGTAAGCAGCTGTTTGAACACTCCAGGCTCACTCCTTGTGGCAGGTGCAGCTTGCTAACACTACCAGGTTACATAAAGGAGGTGAGAGCGACTGTCTGGGCAGAGAGAATTACGGTCGGAGACAGAGAGGTTTCTGCAGAGAAACCACAGAAACACCCAAGGCTGGAAAGAACAAATAGGGTAAGGTTTCTGTCATGTTGTGGTTTCAACAGCAAATAAATTCCAACCTCAGGAAGAGGATACATTTGCACCAGATTATGACTGAGCATGGGCACAATCTAGCTCCCTCTGAATTCAGTGGGGGTATTTCCACAGATTTCAGACCTGCTTCAGGTAAGACCCCGCTTTCTGTTCAGAGCAAGGAGGGAACCTCCCTTGAATGGAATCCATGCACTGTAACCAAGCCGTGCCTCTATTTTTAGACCAATTCACAGCATGTTCACTACTTAGCTTTCTCACTTGCTGACACAATTAGGTACCTAGGCATATGAAGCTCACTTCTGCCCTCAGTTAAATGGGTGCAATTTCTACTGCATTACCGAGGGATGATGAGCTCAGGTGTGCCCTCAGTGTCAAGCGGGCTGTCCCATTGTTTCATTGGGCTGGCCGGAGTGTCACTGAGGGCAGAATTAGAGACATTTCATATAAAGCGTTACCAGCTTTTTAATCATAAAAACAAATTAAAAGATTAGGGTCTGTCCATGCCTGGGGCCCCGAGATGCTGCTGCAATACAAATAATTACTAAGAATTATAATAAGATAAAATTATAATTAAAAAGAAACCGATTTGAAATATGAGCACAGTTTTCTCGGGTTAAACATTTTATTAATAATGAGGAGGCCATGGGTCTGCCATCTCTGTAACCCCTCACTTATTTCCGAACACTTTTCACCTCTTGAAAAGTAATCTAACATTTGTTCCTGTTTAGAGCAGTCTCTGGAGTATTTAGACATGTCATCAAGTATTGAGCCCTAACTCTAATGGCATTTTATCTGTTCTGAATTTACAAAGACATTTCATTTTTTTGAGTTCAAGAAATTATTTTCTGTCTGCAATATGAAAAAAAAATCCCTGGTTTGCTCTTGGCTCCTTCCCTGTCTAGTCCAAACACTGAAAATGTCAAGTTTGCTCACTAATTAAACATGTCTGTCTTGGACTACACTTGTATCCTTCACCGTGATGGTGCAGAGTCCCAGGGAGACATTATACATTCATGTTTTGAAATACAGCATTTAAAAAAAAATTGTGTGACACAAATACAAACTTATTGGAACAATCTTTTAACAGGCAAAGCAATCATAACCTGGGAGAAGCGGAAGAACAGTCAAGCTGGTAAGTTCCAGTGGAGATCTGGATGGGAATTTCCTCAATATTTGGGGGCATTGGGATTTCACAGTTTTGGTTCAGACCCATATGTATTTATCTTTCCCTCACCCTACTAAAAACAAGAGTTTGATGTAATTTCAATTTCTGGTGGCAGTGAAGGGGAAAGGTGATTAGGGTGGTTGAATCACCAAAGGTTCAAAGTTCAGTTAGAACAAGCCACCAAAAGCCTAGCTGAACTATTCAGATGTGAGATGGAAATCTCCCAAGAGAAGGATTTCTTGCGGTTTTGTGGCATTTCTAATTTTGTTCTAAAACACAAAAAACAACATCCTCATTTACACAATCAATTCTGAACTTGAAAAAAATTATTCTTTTCAAGTACAGTTTTAAAAGTGGTTGACGCTTCACATGGTGCTTGTGCGTCTGGTGTTTCCTATTTTATTCAAGCCAGCTACACATTTCTAGTTTAAAAGTAACATTTTTCTATTGTCTGCCATTTCCTTTGAGAGTTCTCTTGGGACAGCGGTTTGTAAGGCAGGATTACCATAAGTGATTGAAATAAACAGGATCTTAACTGTGTTCAGGACACAAGGCCTCCCACGAAGATAGGACAAAAAAAAAATAAACAGCTAGCACCTCTCATGAAATGAGAAGGGAGAGAAAAGGAAAAGAAGGAAGAATATTTAAAATAGAGAGGAATTGTAATTTATGGTAACATATATGGAAAGTGCTCTAATACAATAATGAGCTGTGTGGCATAAATGCCTAGAGAGTTTAGATTATAACAGGATGAGAAGGGGAGGGAGGTTAATTTAAAAACTCCATTAAATAAAAGTGACAATAACAAGGTGAATTGAACAGTGTTTTTTAATGGATAATTTCTTTGTGTTCCCTAAATGTAGCTAGCACAAAGATGTCACAGTGAGGATAGGTAGGTCTATCACATTAGCACTGTTTTGCAGGACTGGACCCTCTCCTGCACTGTTATACACATTTAAATATGTATCACAGAGAAAAGGCCCTCTGCATCTGATAATACAGTAGGTTCCATTTTGTACATTTGCACAAAACATACATATTGCTATTGTGTGCAGCCGTGACCCTGTATAAGAAAGTAAAAGTGAGCATAGCTCCATAAATAGCCATTACGTACACCACACTGTAGGCCCATGTCCTGCTGAGAGCAGACAATGCAAGCTTTCCCTGCATGGGATGCTTCTTTAACCAATCATCAGTTCTGACATGAGTGCTGGCTGCTTGCCTCTAGCCCAGCCCACAGAACACAGCAGTGCTGTCAGCGCAGCTGTGTCATGTATGCTCGGACACGCTGAAAACTGAAAACACAGATCTGGAAAGATGCACCTGGAAAAACTGGCAATGCTGGCCAAACACTATGCAAGATGTTAACTCAGCATTATGAACAGAAATATGGCGCATGACAAAGATGACAGTCTCAAGATTACAGGATACACATGCATAGTATTGTAATTCTACAGTTGTACCCGATGATAATAATCTGTCTAATTGTGGCAGCAGTTTACTACTGGAATGCAATAGTCCAGAACTGAGTACCATGGAGGAAAAAGTGACATATGACTGGCTTTCTTGTCACTTGGTTTCTTAGCTCTCGAAATGTTCCTCAGAAGTAACGACCTGTACTGAAACTGCAGTACTATGGAGGCCTGACACACACCTTTTTCACCCTTCCCTGCCCACTTTTCTGCTTACGCAGGCCAAAGCAAGTTGGTAGCACAGAGTGGGTGTGTAAGATCTGGCCAACTTTTGCAAACATGATGATATGGAATATGCTGAGCAGGAGACAATGAGAAGAGACTGGAAAGAAAGACAAGTGCTTGGTGGGGAGGCAGCTAGGGAGGGAAAACTGGGCGAGTGGGAAAAGAAATGGGGTTGGTTTGGGTTAAAAGGGAGAGAATGAGGGATTTGTGGAAGAGACTGAAGAATTGGAAGGAGAGCGAGGGAGAGGCTGTTTGGGAAGGAGAATGGAGGAGGAGTGATTCAGGATATGCTGAGGGAGTAACAGTTAGAACTCATTGGAACTATTACTTTGCTCATTGCACTAAAATGGGAAGATATAAAGACTTAGTGAGAACTACTTGTAGCACTAAAGTAATTCTAAATCAATTAGCCGGATGCTTACTTGAGCAATTTAGACAATGGATTAAATACTTTTCTAGCTATATATCATGAGGCTTTTTTTTGGCCAGTTTATAATGCCTGCTGTTCTGCTCAACACTATAATTCAGATAAAGATATGAGAATATTGTTTGGGTGTGCTACTGTCACATACTTGTGTTTTGGTAAATGGAAAGTTAGCAGGACTGTGCTTTCTGAACACATTTTCAAATGTGCAGGATGCTAAATTAATCTTTTTACACACTATGCAGGGATTTCTTGATTCTCCCCATTATAACTGAATTAAACCAAAAGGTAAACTTTTCAAAAGCTCTAATGACTTAGGAGCCTAAGGTATGTCTACGCTGCAGCAAGTCTCAGAGCTCAGGTCGACAAACTCAAGCTTGCGCTATGGCATTAAAAACAGCAGTGTAGCTGCTGTGGCTCTGGCTGGAGATTGGGATCTGAAGCATGGGATTGGGGTGGGCATCAGAACCCAAGCTCCAGCCCCAGCTGCAATATCTACACCACTATTTTTCATGCCGTAGCACTAGCCCTGCGAGCCCAGGTCTGTAGACCCACATTCTGAGCCTAGCTGCTGCGTGTTTAAAGCACAGAGTAGACATACCCTAAGAGTTCCATTCTCAAAAGTGTTATAGGCATGTAGAAGCCTAAGTTTCAATGAAAATCAGTGGGACTTTGGTTCCTAGCCACTCAGGAGATTTGAAAGGTAAGGGCAAAAGAGATGAAGGAGGGAATGCCAGGGGGGAAAGGCATTATTAGAAACTTTGGCTACATTTCCATCCTAAGCCTGGGTGTTAACTTTAAAAACAATCTTTAAAGTTATATATATTTTAAAGTAGTTGGGGCAGACGAGTTTTTAAATTGTTTACTGCCTAATTTGGTCCTCCTCATTTATTTATGAAAGGTCTGAGTACAGGGCCCAGTAAAGGTAAAATGAATTTTTCCTCTAGTTAATTTTGTACTTTTCATTATGATGTTGGATGTCCACACTGAACATCTTTACTGATAGTGAAATTTACTCCCATGCAGATGGTCCACACAATGGCACTCTATCACTTTGACCCTAAATTCAGGGCTTTGGTAGGTCTTAGGCAGAGCTTATGAATTTCACATAAAGAGAGAGCCTGGATAAAGAAGGAAGAATTCCCTGCCCCATAAAGGCCTAATTTTCAGAGATGAAGTGCATTTGCAGAAACAGCAGGCTTTAAATGAAGCTGTGGATGCTTGACACCATGAAGAAATCAGAAGACATCTTTGTCTAATTATGTCATGGTTAATAGGAAGTTAGCTTGCCTACTTTGAACTTTACTGTGCTGATGACCTTGCTTATAACAAGAAGACTGTAGATGTCTGCTTGATGAATGTGTGCTCTGATAAAGAAACAAAAGTTCTGCACTGGATTTAAGAAGCTTAGACAACAACAAGGTAATTCAGACAGATTTTTCATACACGAAAGATGGGTGAAACACGGGAAAAGCCTACTTAGGCAATAAAGGAAAGTAGTATAAATCTGTTAAAGAAAGGAGCATGACAACCATTTGTGAGCTAAGGTAATGAAATAGGTTGATTTGTATTTACTTGGGTTAAAAGGGTAGACCTTAATGGATATTATACTCATTAAGTTCTGTTTCATTAATTTCATTCTACAGCTCTGTGGGGATTTCAGTAGAGGATTTTAGATGCAACATGAACATAATATACATTGTATGTTAAGCAAAAACAGTTTCAGTTCATAAAACTTTAACAAGCGGTGACTTACCTGGACTAGAAGAGAAATGGCCAGAAATCCAGAACAAGCACAATGAGAAATCCAGCATTTGCTGGGATGCTTGAAGGGATCTATTTCTTTTAATACACAATAGATCTCTCTTAGGTATTTGTAAAAGCTCCTTTCACTTTAGTATCTAAGCACCAGAAATAGGCTGAAAATCTCTACTTTGTATTGTTCTATGCTATTGCAGCAGATTTCTTTTAAGGAGCTAGAGAGATCTGAGACACTTAGATGAATAAACCATCTCATCTCTGAGGGGATGGCAAAACACCTGAAACTCAGGTGTGAAATACTTAGACCACATGAACCACAGATTAGAATACCAGAAAAGGTCAATTTATCCTTCAAGAAACAATAAATAATTTGAGTTCTGTATAGTTTATTGTACAGGGTCTTTCTAAACAAAGAGTTTGTTTGCTCTGGATGAACACTGAAGATTCCATGGCACTTTTCATAAGAGGAGAGATTTGCAGGAGTATCTTTGCCCAGAATGTCCCCTCTATCCTTGTTGTACAGTGTGCTAGTTATGTCAAAGCTGCTTTTCAGAAGTGCTGTACGTATACATTATGGGCCAGATTCTTGACTGCAGCGGAGTTCTGTTCACACCCAGGGAGGGAGGGAATATGTTAGGGAGTCATTTGCAGCTACCTCATCCTCAACTGCCAACCCCAACATAGTCAATGCTGCAAGGGAGCAGCTCAAACAACACTAGCATAAGGTTCTCCCGGGATGTTACACCAGTGGAGAACTGGGCATAGCAGAGCTTCTCTTTGCCACACTCCCACCCCACCATACCTACCCCCTCTCCTTATGGTGAGGGTTGGGAGGCAGCTGGAGTGGTGTACATGATACAAACTGAACTTAGTGGACCAGAGAATCTGGCCCTATGTAAAGTGCTTTGGGATACTTCAAACTGAAAAGTACCATATATAAATGAAAAATATTGTAATGAACTGTCTAATGTGGTCATTCTCAACCTTTTGGGACTCAGGATCCATTTGTAAACCTTGATGGCCTGTTGCAACCCAGTAAATAGATTTAGTGCCAAAAACATCTGACTTACTAAATATTTCTTACCAACAATATATACGATATTATCTTAATGCTTAATATAAGTACTAAATAAGTGCACCATGTGTACCATAGCGGTAGGTCCTGCAATTCTTGTCCCATAGGGTAGCTGGGCACAGGTTCCTGCACCGGGTGTTACAACCTATGGGGTTGCAATGTCACTCAGGTTTGGCCCAGCTAGCCCAGATGGGGGCTGGCTGGACCAAATCTGTGAGAGTGGCGTTGTTAACCTGGCACATGGGGTCACAGTGCCACGACTAAAATGTCCTCCAGCCGGCCCTCCATCATCATGATGGACAGGCAGCTGGGTCAAAGCTGAGAGGCACTGCATCTCTGTGCACCGGGTCACAATGCCTGGAGCAGAGAGCCAAGCCCAGCCAATTGTGTGTGACCAGAACTGCAGAACTGCCACCATTGTAAGGTGAATGCAGGGTGGACTCTGCAACAACCCCCTTTTCCCCCAATGGCCCCACACCGCCATCACCCCTTCTGGGCCTCCCACATGACTCTTGGAGGAGTTCTAGCAATGCAATTTTGGATCACAAGCCATGGGTTGAGAAACCCTGGACTTGCGTATATGTGTGCACCACTGCTCCCTATTGAATGAAATCAGCTCTCTTAGCAGTAGACAGACTGACTCGCAGATAAAAGATATGTTCCTTTCAGCTCAAATAGTAGGCTCCTGTGCTTACTGAGTAGGAGATCTGAGTTCTTTTTCTACTGTTTCTATGAAGCTCTGAGTGGCCGTGGTGTCCAGCATAGTGACAATCATGACATGGTTAGTGGACCATATATGTTACTATATTATGTTTGATGGAAAAGGCTCTTTACTGAATTTAGTTCAAGTACTAGAAGGCAAGCATTCATGTAATCTACTCCCTCAGTGAAGGGGAAATGTATCCACCAGCACTATACCATTGTCTTATGCAGAAGACGAGGAAGTTTATGTCCAAATTCATGGCAATTCATTGATCACCTGCTCCTATGCTAAGCTTCCCCATTGTTAGAGTTCTAATTTATCACTTCCCAATAAACAGACCAAATACCAGCGTGGTGGTCAATTTGAAAGTGGTTTGGTTAGTCTAGGAAAAGCCCAGACCCTGTTTGTTGATCTAAAACATAGCTTGTATACTGTTTATCTAATCATAGTTTTGTGTGAGGCCAGTTCTATGTTGGTCTCTGAACCATAAAAAACTGCCCAGTAAACCCAGTTAGAGTTTGGTGGTGGCAGTGGATATTCCAAGGACAAAGGATAAAATTAATTTGTACCTTGGGGAAGTTTTAACCTAAGCTGGTAAAAGTAAGCTTAGGAGGTTTTCATGCAGGTCCCCACATCTGTACCCGAGAGTTCAGAATGGGGGAGGAACCTTGACACCAAGAAAATGGTTTTGCATTTACTCTCTCTACTAGTGTCACAGCTAGTCATTATGAGAGAACAAGGTGGAATAATAGAGTCTACTATTATCATGAGACCTAGTGGTTTTAGCACACTTTCTTAATCATCCAAAGCAGGGAAAATACATGCACAGTATTGCCATCCCTGCATTCCAAATAGTGTATTAGGCCCCCACAAAACATGAAATTGGCTTAAAATCATGAGATTTTAAAATAAAATAAACCTTGTATCTTATTATTTGCCTTTGGGTTTCGAGCCTTTAGGATTCACATTTTTAACCTTTTCCCTGAAACCACGAGGATGAGAAAATTACCTTTTTTTAAAATGAAAACTGGGATTATCACATGAACCATAGGAGCTGGTGCTTGAAGAAAAACAACACATATTGTGAGACTCGTGACAAAATTATGAGCATTTGGGAGACTGTCTCTGCAGCAATAATATATTTGAAGTCAATGCTAAACAAAAGGCAATGACACCTAATAGTACTAATGGAATTTTTAAAAATAGTAAAAACTTGTCTTAGTCACCAAAGTCATCAGACCTGACTCAGAATCAAGGCAGATCATAAAAGGGATCCAACTCCCCAAAACTCAATAAAAAGACTTCCAACTAGCCTTGGATCAAACCCTTTAAAGCCAATCTAATTTAATAAGATAATTTAGCAAGATAACCCTTTCCCCATCTGTGTTATGATCTAAACACTGAAGAAGCAGAAGACTGAGGACACAGTTTGAGGTATTTCAGCACTATATGCCTTCCCTCTAACTTTGTTCTCTGTCTTCTGGTGTCTGTGCCTTGTCATGGTGGTACAGCTTGCATGCTCTAACAATCCCCAGAGTCTGTGTCGGCGCGGGCTTTTTGCTCCTGGCAGGTTCAACCATGCCGGATTGGTCTGTTGGGGAGAGGCCAGACAAAACAGACACCCTGGTCCTCCAGGTTTAGGGCTTAGGCACAGGGCTAACAACCCTGTCCTGTAAAAAACAAAATATGTTATGGAAACAGCGGCGGAGAAATCAACCTTTACTATGTGCTATGGCCTTCAGGAGCCAATGACCCGTATGACTGCCAGTGGTGAAAGCTGAAAGGAAGCCACTGGCATGAAGACTGAAGTGCTCGACACCAAGACAAAACCAAACTTGTTTTTTGGAATGTATGGACAACGTACGAAACAGGGAAGCTAGCTCAGGTCACAGCAGAGATGAGACACTACAGCGTACACATCCTGGTGGTCAGCGAGAGCAGATGGATGGGATCAGGAAGATTAACAACAGACTCAGGAGAAACTTTGCTGTATTCTGGACAGGATGATGGACAACACCATGACAGTATTGCCATCCTTTCGAAGAAGGGAGTGGAGCATTCCCTGCTTGAGTGGAAATCCATCAGCAACAGACTTATGAGAGCCAGACTGAAAGGGAAACACAATAATATCACCCTGATTCAGTGCTACACTCCGACAAATGACAGTGATGAAGAAGCAAAGGACAAATTCTACCTTACATTACACATGGAGTTAGAGAGAGTACCACGTCACAACCAAACTATCATCATGGGAAATCTGAATGCCAAGGTGGTAAGGACAACACAAACAATGACAGAGCAATGGGAACACATGGGTGTGGCACCATGAATGAAAAAGGGGAGAAGCTTATTGATTTCTGCAATATGAATGACCTAGACTTCGGCAGAACCCTATTTCAACATCGTGAAATTCACAAGCCGTCATACTGTTCTCCAAATGGCAGAGATAAGAACTGGATTGATCATATGATGATCAATGGCAAATGACAACACTCACTGACAGATGTGAAAGTGAGAAGGGGAGAAGATGTTGGCAACAACCACCACCTTGTGACAGCCTCCATCAAGCTAAAACTGAGAAGTGTGGGTCCACCAAACAAGGGACATAGATGTTATGATGTTGACAAGCTAAAGTCCCCTGAAATACAGAAAGCCTTCATTCCGCAGTTAAAGAACAGGTTTCAGGCACTTGCAGATGATGAAGAGGAGGGGAATGCAGATGAGAAGATCAACAAGAAGAAGGACAAAGTAACAACAATTTATAAACAGGACAGTGAAGCCTGTCTAGGCTACAGGCAGAAGAGAAGGAAGGAGTGGATCATACCCAGCACATGGAATGCCATAGAAACCAGACGAGCCCTAAAGAAAATGTTTTAGACACAAAATCCCAGAAGCTAAAGAACAAATACCACGAGCAGCATAGCAAGGCACACCAGGAGGTCAAATGCCTTGTGAGAGCGGACAAACGATGTTACAGTATATTGAAGATCCGGCAACACAAGCAGAGGATGCAGCTGCTTGTGGTGAACAAGGAACCACTTACAAAATGACGCGGCTTATCAGTGGTAAATGGCAGACACCAACAAACACTCTCATCAGGGACAAAACACCCCCCACTGACAACATAAAAAGAATAAGAAATGCGCTGGACACAGCATTTCAAAGAACTGCTGAACAGGGAGCCACCTAAAGAGGAAGCAAACATCCAGAAGCAGAAGAAGATCTTGATATCAACACAGACACCCCAACTAAGGAAGAGATCATTCAAGCCATCAAATCCTTTAAAAATGGGAAAGCTCCTGGCAAGGATAACTTGAATGCAGAATTGTTCAAGGTAAATCCTGAGTTAGCAGCATCTGTTCTGGCCCCTCTATTTATATCAGTCTGGGAAAGGAAAAAAGTGCCAGATGAGTGGACCAGTGGGGTTATAGTGTAGATACCAAAGAAAGGAACTCTCAGGGATTGTAATAACTTGCGTGGTATCACCCTTTCATCTGTGCCAAGCAAAGTATTGTGCAAGATCATAGTCCGGTGTATATCAGAGGCAGTTGATAGCATTCTCAGAAAAGAGCAAGTCAGTTTTCGGAAAGGGCATGGATGCACAGACCAGATCTTCACTCTACGAAACATAATAGAACAATACTTAGAATGGCAACAGCAACTCTACATAAATTTCATAGACTTTGAGAAGGCTTTTGATAGCATTCACAGGACCAGACTACGGCTCATTCTGTGGGCATATGGAATCCCTCTCTGTATAATCATCATCAAAAGCTTCTATTCCAATTTTACATGCAGTGTTGATTATAGTGAGCTCAGTTTTGAAGTCAAAACATCAGGGGTGTGTCATATCTGAAATCCTCTTCAACACTACCATTGACTGAGTAATGTGGTATACAACAGAAGACATGCCAAAAGGCATTAAATGGACACTCTTCTCATCCTTTGAAGACCTGGATTTCGCAGATGATCTCGCTTTCCTATCACGTACCCAACACCATATACTAGAAAAAACAGCTCGACTCAACGCATTCAGCCAGCAAATTGGACTGAAATCTTGGCTGTACCATCTGCTTGAAAACAAACACTACCAAGTGACAAATATCAAAGTTTGCCAAAATCAAAATATAAACTTACCTGTGTCCTTAACGCTCAAGATTATTTTCTAGAAGTCCTTCACTTTATCCCATGGAAGGCAACGAGAGCCTAGATATTTTGTTTCACAAGATAAAATGATGCCTCCTGATGAAGCCTTGGAAAGACTTTGTGATTTGATTGGTCATTATTGCCAGCTGCTAAATATTTTTCACAATAGAAATCTCTTCTTGTGCATGCATGATCTGAGACATCATAAAGTGGATTTTTGAAAAGTGAAAACTCATACCGTATTTGATTAAGATTATGATTTATTTTCTGTTATTGAAATCCCTTTCTACACAGAAGTCAATAAGATACTGTAAAATTCTAATCTGTGCAAGCATATGGGATATATATTACTTACAGTACATGCAATCCATTTGTCAGTGACATTGGCAAATCTAATTAAATGTCCTAGTTGTAGTTACGTAAGGAAATAAGTTTGTGCAGGGCATTTTCTTCAAAGAAGAATGTCTGTTAAGAATAATTCTATTGTTGTTAACAAGGTTAGAAAAGGTTACAAAAATAAACACTGGAGATGATGTACAACTATAGTAACTATAGATTTATTCAAAGAAAAATGGTCAGACTGGATTATTAAGAAGCTATCTTAACAAAAGGTTAAAGATAGTTAAACTATCAAGGGAAAGGATATAAATTATTGCATGGGGATTTAGAGGCACGAAATACATAGCCATGTAATGCACTGTAAATTAAAGTCATTTATAAAGTACAACTGGCACCCATATATAAAAGAGACTGCTTAGTCAGCAAAGGTGGGCCCTGCTATTCGTCATTACTGGAGTAATTCTGTGGGATAGCACAGTATGTGTTTATTAAATGCTCATCATTGTCAAAATATTCCAAAATATTAATGGTCACTGAAGACAACTGCTAAATTGTTTGTCACTGAAAGTCTTAGAGCCAGATCCTTGGTAGGGCTGACGAGGACAGAGACACAAGAAAGGGGTGTGTGTATGTGCAGGCACAAACCTTGTCTTCACGCTCCCCTTGTTCCCGGGGTCATTGTGAGAATGGCCATTCCATACAAGTTAATGATGAGAAGGCAGAAGCTCCAAATATAGTTATGATTTAAACAGGATTGAGAGGTAACATGGAGGGAATGAATGAATAGTGTTAAAAGAGGGTTGGGGGGAATGTAGCGGATTCTCCTCTCAAACAGGAACCATGTCTTTCCTGTTCTGTGATAGATATTTGGAAGATTTCCATGGAGCTGGCAGTTGCTGATCTCATCAGAAAAGTTTATATGAAATAAGGTAAAGACTAAACTTGTGCGCTCTCTGTGTTTGCTACAGAACAAAGTATTTTGCATCTCCCCATTCCTCCTGGGAGTCTCACATCACAGAATATGAACCAAATGTGGCTTGGCTTTCTTCAAGATGACACAAACATCACTTGTATAGAAATGGAGTTTAAATTGCGCTTTAAATTGCTGAAGCGAGCAGAGTACAGAGAGTCTAGTCCCTCCCACAGCCCATGGAGCTGGTCGGCTGCTGTACATCGCCAATTTTCTTCCCCAACCTTAGGTCTGGAATTGAGGATACAGTCCTTCTACATCGTATACATAAGCTGTTATGGCCACAGGATCTTTGTACACATGATTTCCATGGTCTCTGTTTGGCCTAACCCTCACTATTGCCCTCCAAGGTGACATTCTCCAAAGTGCAGAGGGTCTGTGTAGGCCCTTTGGCATGCCCTGACCACAGGACTTAAGGGATGCAAACAGGCTTGCATTTACCCTTCATATGAGGATGAATTTCACACTGTATCATGACTAAGTCAAACTCCCATCAGGACTTACTCAGCTTTACCTTTACATTATGTATTAACTTTCTTTAAAACATAAAGTGTCACAGTGCCGGACCTCATTACTTAAAGAAAATATAGTATATAGCATCAGCTTAGATTGCTCACAAAGAAAAGCATATATAGCCCCCATCCCAGTACTACCCATTTTTTATAACTGATCAGATTAAACAGAAACATTAAGAAGTGTATTCTTACAATATTACAGAGCCAAAATGTTAATACACAGCATGCACAGGCTCCAGATGTGCCTTGCCAAAAGTATAATTCTCAAATCTCTTTTTTTCCTGTCACTCCAATCTGTTCATTTTCTAAAAAGGTAATGAAAACCTGAAGAATTGCTCTGCATACAAAAAACTGGATCTTTTTCTCCTGAAAACACTATAAAATATAATCAACGGTTTGTAAGCTTTGAATACAGACTTTTCTTAAAGAAGGTTCTCTGCACTTCAAGGATAGCACATGTACAGTAAGTAGCAAGTGGTGCAATGGTTACCATGGTAAATTCTGCAGTTTTTTTTACTGTATGGTAAATACTTGAATATTGGTGTATACTCCAACATAAGTGGTTAGAGCAGAAGCAGCCACTTTAATGTAAGTCTTCTCCATTCTCAATTCATTTTTTCACTCCAGCCTAGATCTTCCTTTATTGGGTGGCTTTATCACCTTTTTGGCTTCTGCACACCTAGAAAGGCAAAGTAGTAATGGGAGGTTTAATGTTCACCTCTGCAAACCCTGATTCCAACGGGAGGTGAAAGAACATCTTGCAGAATCAATCTCCTAATTAATAGCAGAAGGATTCGCTTTACTTAGGTATTCCCAGTATTTTACAATTACTTGCTAGACCTTCACAAATGAAGTGTAAGAGCACTTTGTGCCTTTGTAAATTACATAAAACACAACAGCCTTGCTTGTGAGTAAATGATAATGCAGCAGGTGCCATTGTATTAAAATACGTATGGATTGATTATTTTGTGTCCTCAGAAGAAATATCTATACATTATATCAGCTGAGACAATTTGACATGGAAGGTAGAGTAATTTAGTTGTTGATTTGAAATTGTGATGAAGCAGGGATTCTGTGTTCTTGACTATAAAATACTCTTGTGAAAGGATATCTTTATTGCTTTCAGAATTGTGCTACTGTGTAGATAATAAACTATTTGGAAATATGACACTACTCATTTTGTTCTATGCCTACGGTTAAACACCTAAACCAATATTTAGGTAATTAAGTTAGTGGACTGATTTTCAGATGTGCTGAGCAGCTCCCGTTGATTGAGGGACCTGTTTTCTTTCTGATATCCAGCTGACAACAGTGAGAACTACAGGTGCTCAGCATCTCTGAAAAATCAAGCCAATTATTTAGGTCCACACTTAGGTTTCTAATTTTGAAGATTTTGGCCATGGTGCTTATCTGGAGAATAGCTCTGAATCATTGGGAACTTTCTTGTTCACATCAATGGGAGCAGGATAGGACACTCAGCTTTTCTGTGCAGTTATTTTATGCATTCAACTGTAAGGGACAAGTACCGCACCACTGTAAATGGCTCTGGAGTGTCACAGTTTCATAACTGATTACAGGAAAGGACTGTTTTTGTTAGAAATGTACCATCAAAAACAGATTCGATTCCCACTGATCTATGGACTATTATTTGCTGTCAGTTTCCCAAGAAGATTGGGAGTAATGATTAGGATATGTCATTCAAGCTGAGCATAGTACTTTCAAATAACTATATGTAAAATGACAGGTTTCAGAGTAACAGCCGTGTTAGTCTGTATTCGCAAAAAGAAAAGGAGTACTTGTGGCACCTTAGAGACTAACCAATTTATTTGAGCATGAGCTTTCGTGAGCTACAGCTCACTTCATCGGGTGGCTCATGCTCAAATAAATTGGTTAGTCTCTAAGGTGCCACAAGTACTCCTTTTCTTTATATGTAAAATGATAGTAAAGCTAGAGAATTTGGTTCATTAGCAAGTAAAACTGGCCCATTCCATCTCTCTAGAGTACGATACATTTTAAGTTTTATCTTTATTTATTTTGCTGATTAAATCTGATTTGTATACAATTAACAGAGTGCCTCTGCATTTTCATATGTAAAGCGTTCTTTAAGTGACAGGCTTTGGGGTTTTTTTACATCAGAATATTTAACATAAAATATAGTTTTTAAGGACCTACATCTCCACTACAAGTATGGAAATAAGTTTGCTATGCCCTGAATTGGTAGCCTAGATTGATTTGGGGGCAAGAGGAAAAGATACTTTTTAAATCTGTCATTGGTTTTTGTATGTATTCTGTGGTATTTGAATTGTATGTCCTTTCTGACAAAAAGGCTATTGCCTGCTGTGAAATAGATCAATGGGTGATATTGTGCAGTGATTGCTATTTGTTTAAGAGAAATCTCCCTGACTGACCCACTTCCTGTAATGCATAAAGAATAAACGACAGGAGTAATATTTTTGTTCTTGTTTCACTTTCATTCATCTTATTTGATCAGCACTGAACAAAACTGACATCTCATCAAAACCAAAAGAGTGTTTCTGCAGCAGGTTCATCAGAGGGTGGCATTTAAAACACAGACATTGCAGGAACAAATGTATTTGCCAGCTCCGTCCATCGATGTAAACCTGACCTTTATCCCGTAGTTTTATTGACACTGTGCTGCTTTGTATCATATTTCATTACTGTGCTGAAGACCTGGAAGGTCCTCCTTGTAAAACTGCTGTTGCTTCTGATCTGCAAATCTTTACATCCACAATAGGTTTAAGGAAAAGAGAAAAACTAACTAAATAAATAAAAAATAAAGTGAAATAATCATCATCCCAGAGAAATCTAGGTATTTAATGCTCTTATTATGTATGAATTTTGTGTAAAACAGAGAATTTGATTTACTACTTAAAATTATAATGTATTATTATCATTATTTTATTATTATATCTATTGCATTACTACTTAAAGACATCAGTCAGGGATCAGAATCCAATTAAATGAGGCCTTGTACAATAAAAAACCAACAATACACAAGGACAGTCCTTGCCCCAGAGAGCTAAGAATTTAAGTGAGAATGTGGGAAATCTTGTACTTTGAAATTCTATGATGTAAATAAATACATTCCATCTATAATCACGATCTAGGCTCTGGGTATTCTTTGCTACATTTAGCTACCAGTAACTATTTGCCTCGTTTGTTATGTTGTCTGCTTTCACTTAGTTCCTGCGATCATCTGAGGATTTGTGTAAACCTTTTTATGAATACAGTATTTATTTTAAAAGTTCTTATACTTGGAACATATCCATTTTAACTACAGATAAGAGCTACCATGATTATATACTTGTTCTGTATAGGAAAATTTTGATGAGAACAAATAAAAGTTAACAAAGCTACATCTGATCATTCTGAAAAAAAAAACCCACATATTCCTAACTAATTGGTTAAATAATGGTTTGCATTACTTCAGTATGTTCTTTTTCTGAATCCCTTGGAAGATTTCCAACAAGCCAGAACACTGCTGCACCATGCTGGTGAGCCCTATGTGAATCGCATCTGTGCCGTTGTTTTCAGCCTTCTAGGCTTGAACATATTGAAACAGTCAACATTTGACAGTTAAGCAAATGGGCTATTTTTCTTACAGAAATAAATAAATCTAATATCATGCTGGATTCCCAAACCCTAATATTATTCTATTCTAAAGAATGACTAATTGAGCACAAACATAAACCATCGCTGGATGCATCATGAAAATTTGTTTAATTTCTAAAAAACAGAAACCGCAAACTATCAAACTCTTCCTTTTAGTCCTGCATTAATTAAGGATAAGGGGCCTGATCCAAGCCCTTTGAAGTAATTGGAAAGACTCCTACTGACTACAATGAGCTTTGGGTCAGGTGCAAAGTGATGTGCTATAGTTTTAGTGAGGCTTTATTTAGCCTTTAGAAAATGTAGATTTTTTTTTTAAAAAAAGGGTATTCTAAAGCTTTAAAATAGTGTTTTTCAAAGTAATGTCTCAGAATGCAATCAAAAGCAGGTAGATAGGAAACTTGTGATATTAAATATAAGCCACATCTCTGACTGACATCTTGACTAGGGAAATCTCCCACTTCATTATGTGCCCCTAAAAACATTACATTCATCTTCATCAATCTGTATAGGAGCACTATGGTTTTACTTCCACTGTGCCATAATGTTAGTGTCTTTAATTTTGCAAGGTTTGTTGAAAAGTACTGCAATGTCATCTTCAGAATCAAGGTCAGTTAATATAATTTAATTGGCTCTTCTGAAACAAACACAAATGACAACTATCTCATGATCTGGGTTCAGACAGAATCCAAGAAGATGGAGCATTCCATGTTGAGCTCTATATAAGCCCCAGTACACAAGAGAAGTGTTTCCATCTTCATGAAAGTTTGAATTGCCAGATACTCATAAGAGCAGAGGTGATTACATTTGAAATTTGTTTGAAATTCCGACAAAACTTTTTATTAGAAGTGTAGTGGGAGGTTCGATAGAAAGCTCAATTTTTGACAAAAAAAATATTAGAAAACTTGAAATTCAGGAAATTCCAACCTGTTTTTCTTGGGAACTTTTCAAAAATACAAACTAGATATAACAAAGGAGGAACTCTTTAGGGGGTATTTTCTTTTTTCTTTTTTTACTTTTAGGCATGGGTCTTTCTTCTTCAGTATCACCTAGTTTCTTCACCAGCAATCAGTTAAAATGAATGACTAGCCAGGGACTGTGGAATGTACTTGCTGCTGATTGTCCAGTGGCTATGCATTGAAGTTTTGCTTCTTAGATAACATAAAACTAATTTACCAGAGGGACCACCTACTACCCAATCTCCTGTATTGTCATAACACTGGAGATTGATGTGTTTAGAATTGACTGTTCTATGTTGTTTTCTCAATAGGGCAGGAGTCAGTGACCTTGGCATGGTCTCCTTCGGAACTTAACTGGATTTTCTTGTATATGAAGCAGCAGCTGCACGGATCCCAGAGTAGCTGTAAGGAGGTAAATGAGCTAACCCAGGAAGGTCTCATTTCCAGGCATATTCTAATGCCTCCATAAGCCTTTTTCTAGGTTACAGAGTATGTGCTCGATGTGAAGGATCTGTATAACTTGATCACAGCATGTTTAAAAGTCCAAGAAAAGAACTGGGTGAATAATAGATGAAAGAAGTTGTCCATCTATGCTGATAAATGCTAGCAGAACTATAGAGAAAATGTTTCATATTGCAGTTGAAAAACACCATTATAAATGATTGGTTAAAGCAATCACATTCAGACAAATACCAGTTCCCAGCAAGGTAAATGTACGTGCTCTCTTCTTTCCTCTGTAGTTTTTATATATATATAATCCCCCTCTTTTCTTTATTTTGCTGGGATGATTGATATTAAAGGTTTGTCACAATTGCACTCTACAAGCAACTCCAAAGTACATTTTCATGTTAACCTGCTATAGACCTTGGGCCATCAAATATGTAGATGGCCATGATCTTTTCTCGTACCAAGTTAGTAAACAGCTACAATAGTTCAAATGGTGGTGACACTGCTTCATCAGAGAATGTGAAGAAGAGATGATGTCAAGGCATGCATGCCAGCTGAAAGTGTAAGCAAATAAAAAGAAACTATATGAAGAGATTGGACAGATTTAGAAATAATATCTGAATATTATGCAGCCTTCTAAAGAGATTGAATGATGAAGCCTTGTCCTTGTTATGCTAGTTTACAGAAAAGACACTTCATGTTGCTAAAAGCGTGACATGTGTATTGTTATAGGTTCATAGATAAGGTCCTACTTAATTCGTGATATTGCAGAAATTGTGGCTTCCACACTATTAGGCTTCCACTGCAATTTTGTTTTAAATTAGCTTACTTTGCACACTCCAGAAATATCTTGGAAAGTTTAGGGCAGGGGTGTAACCAAGGTGGGTGAGCAGGGCAGCCGCCCAGGATGCAAAGCAGGAGGGGGAGGGAGGAGAGGAAATGGGGCAAAAATGAGGGGGAAAAGAGTCGGGGGTAGAGCCCAGCAGTGGGCATGGTATTACCACCCTTACTTCTGCGCTGCTGCTGGCAGCGGTGCTGCCTTCAGAGCTGGGCTCCTGGCCAGCAACTGCCGCTCACCAGCCTCCCACCTCTGAAAGCAGTGCAACACTGATGTCTGTCTACTTTGGGGACAAAAGCACCCCTTGCACTATCCATATAGGCAATCTATTCCTATGAAGAACAGGAATCATCTCTATGGGGGACTTGTATACAGGGACCT
Organism: Caretta caretta; assembly: GCF_965140235.1. Lineage (NCBI taxonomy): Eukaryota > Metazoa > Chordata > Testudines > Cheloniidae > Caretta > Caretta caretta. Next base: position 17,839,388 of record NC_134217.1, read on the forward strand.
TTGCTAAATCAAAGTTTGCATGCACATAAACAGGTGGACCATATCCACAATCAATGAGCCAGACGGAGTGAGATCTATGGAGGCATGAAAGATAGTGCTGTGTTGTCAAAGGCTGGGGAGTCAAGGAGCTGATCCACAACAGGCACAGACAAGGCTCCTTCAAACTAAGAGCAGGTACTAGCAAGGTACCTCACAGTCCTGGGTATCCATGAGAAGTGTTACAATGACCTTTGAGGTCCATTCTAGCCCTTCATGTCGATGATTCTATGCCTTTCCGATATAGAAAAATCCCTCCATACCTGATGCATTTCCTCCCCAAGTAGCAGGCAACTGTTTGATTTGCTTGTCTGCCTGGGTTTCACCTGTTGTTTTTATGGGGGGCTGAAGGTTAACGTTGCTATGCTATAATCCAGAGAAGGAAGCTATCACACTTCTATAGTGCTCCACAAGATCAACTACTTCTGTTAAAATGTTGCCTGCCATAACATTTATGAGGCATTTATATTATTGTGCCTTATGTCAAAATATGTCATGTTAGTTATTTTATATTAGGCATATGCAAACTGGCATATGGAATGAGACATTTATCACACAGCAGGGGAACAGGTATCCCAAAACCTCTTCCTTAGATCCCAGAGGCAGCTGTAAGCCAGACAAAGATCTGACTATATTCTTCACAGCAAGGATCACACACGCAATTAATGTATATAAATGCAATGAGACAAAAATTAACTGTCAGCTGCGCCTCGGCAATGATTCTTACAACAGTCTAAACATTCTAGGAATGACGTCTCAGGTGAGGTTTGTGTGACTCAGAAAGGAAAATAGTTAAAACATTTTCTAAATACCCTAAGCTGCAACCTCTTCCTAAAAAAATGCAAAGCCTCAGTGGCTTCTTCAAAAATCCTTCTGATTGCAAGATTACAATCTGATTACAATCATATCGTCAGAGAACAAAACCAGCAGCATGGGCAAAATCTTGACCCCCATCGAAGTGGCAAAACTCCCATTGACTGTAATTGGGCCAGGATATCACCTGATGTGACCCATCACAACTAACCAACGCTGTTTCAGTTTCAAGTGGTATCAAATGTTCATAATAGACTAGTTCATAATCAATCCATTGAATAAAAGAAACCCTCAGAAAAATTGTCAAGTGAATCTGAATGACATACATTTGTGGAAATCATAATCTATTCATGGATATTCAAAAGCAAAAAAGGGTTAAATTAATCAAGTATTTGCTGAGCTTTATTTAAATTCTGTTAACTATTTTTCTCTGTTTTTATTAACCTGTATTTGGACATATAATATAGTATTCAATTTCTTTGCCCCAGAGCATTCAGAATGACAGAGTTTGAATAGGAGTGGAAAAGCTGGAGATTTAGAGGCAGAACTGAAGAAAGCTGTGACAGACAAGAAAAAGAAAAATGAAAGATCCTTAATGACTCCTTAAGGAGATATCCAAGAAAATGTAGTTTTAAAGGGTTTTATATTAAATTATCTATTTTCTAGTAGGATAGCTTTTCAGTTTTGTGCTCGCTGTAATATTTTAGGAGACAGCAGACGGTACTATTTCAAAAATGCTAAACAGTAACTGTTCAGTCAGCTAGATCTTGGAGAAACGTCTATTGTTAGTTGTGATGCAATTCCTTTTAGAAGCTTACTTGCACTGATATAATGTTGTTATACGTTGGCTTCTCTGAATAATTTCTAAGGCTTAGCTGTTCATAATAGGCTATACATACTCTTGCAGACAAAAGCATCATGAAGTGTCAAAGATTAAAGTAACCTTTCTAATACAAGAACATTTGCAGTGATATGGTTATTGGAACTTGCCAGCTGAAAGCTTTGTTCTATGGAAAATTTGCAACTTCAAGGCATAAGCAGCAACACTGATAACTGGGTGGGAGAACAGGAAACAACCACCATTGCTGCCAGGTGACAATTATACCTTCATTAAAGGAATGTATGCGTGCTGCAAATTACTGCAGCACTTCTAATGGAGAACGATTTAAGCAAGCTCCTATCTGTGCCTGCCATTTGTTAACAGAATTGTGATCAGTCTCCTGATAGCATTGGCTCAAGCAGGAGTGAATAAGCAATTAACAACAGTGTATAGTCCCCTGAGCACGATAGACTTCACATCCTTGGTTATGCTGACTGAAAATATTACTGTGGAAGTCCCACTTATCCTTTTCCAGCCACTGTTACCCAAACATGAACAGATCAATAAAAAATTCTACACACATCCCCAAATCAAGGAAAAATGTGTAAATACTATGAATCCCCCTAATATTTTGCAAATAAATCTTAATACAAGTAAATTTTAATACAATTTATTAACAAAGAAATAAGTAACCATTAAAAACATCTATATCTCCCAATCATCATAACTTGGAGGTGATCTCTGCTACAGCTCAATCTGGTTTTCTCTCCCTATAATCAGCTGTAAGCTGAAGGATCAATAATAAGCATCTGTAAGTGTCTGAAAGACAAAGACCAAGAAGGAGGAAGAATTGTTTAAGGTGGCCCATGGGGTTGGAATAACAGGATGAAACAAAGCAAGGGCTGAACATTAGAGAAGAAAGGCTATTAAAGAGATGTATTAGATTGTGGAATAATCTTCTAAGGGAATTGGTGGAAGCCCTATCACTTAAGATACTTCAACTAAAATGGACAAAGCACTAGGAAAACTACGGTAAGAGAACTATTCTGCAGTGGCAAGGCAATAGACAACATGATGCCATAAACAAATCTTGTTTTGCCCTACTTTCTATGATTCTGTGACCTAGAGAGGTTTTCATTGGGGAATAATAGATTCTTGTATAATTACTCTTTGTTGTGGTCTTTCTGGTCTTCGTACTTCTTTTGTTTTCTCTTTAACTACGTTTAAAAGTGTTTCCGCTGCAGTGAAATATAGTGGAATAGAACAGCTTCTGGAGGGAACAGTTAAAATGTATATTTATCCAAACCAAAACTTAGCCACTTTGTAAGTTCACTCATAGTTACTGTGAAGAATGAGGGAGTTATGTGTATTTTTTTTATAAATGTTACATGCACCTCAGTTTATTATCCTGCCTGACTGCAAAGAGTTAAATCAAAGGAGACTGCGGGGGGAGGGGCGGACAAAACAGAAACAAAACTATGAGGTTCTGTCTACAGAGAATGACAAAGGTCCTTGAGGAAACAATGGGGAAACTATGAACTGGAGAATATCCCCTACCTGACTCCAACAGGCTGGCCAACATTTATTCTTCCAAGAGCTGATCCTAGGATTGGAGGGTATACTACATTTTTAAAGATGCTGGTTTAGGGGAGTTGAGTGCACTGTCAGCAGCTGCCCGGTGAGAGGCTGACAGAGACACAGTGAGAAGGAGACACAGAAACTGCAGCAAGCAGGCTGCTAATCCCTATCCTGAGAGGGATAACTGAAGAGAATTTACAGAAGTTTGCATGGAAAGATTATGGTGTAGGTAAGGCCCATGTGTATAGGCCTTTTTGGTTTTAATCCTTTGCTCTACATGCTATTTATGTTGGATGAATAAATAATGCGTTTTGAAAATGCTGGTTTTGAGTTAAAGATTCCTGGAGAAAAAGAGCTTACAGGTGCCTAATTCAGTTGGGCCTATCAGGTTAATGTGATTGGGAAATAGGGGGCCTGCAGCCCAGAGATCCAGTCCAACAGTGGTTGAATTGCATGGTTCCACCCAGAGGCAGTGAAAGAAGCAAATCTGTTCCCAAAAGTAGGCATTCATGAAGGACTAAAAGGGGTCTAAAGCACACCTTGCCCTGTAAATGATGCCCTGTAAATTACCATTATGAAGGCCAGACACAGATGCGAGGTGGCAGTTAGAGCCTATCTAAAACATGTTCATGTTGACAACACTTTTATACCACACCAAATCAACATGTATTCATTTACTCATATTGCATCCTGCCCAATATGAGTAAGAGAGTGTATCAAAATCTGGTCCTATATTAATAATTATATGTGCTAGTCTGGAGTGGTATGAATTTGGGATGACTACATTATGGAGGTCATCCCAAAGAAGTGCTGACCACACCACTCCATGATGCATTGTCTATATGACCTGTATGCTATTGAAAAACTATTTTTGTTGTCATAAAGAATTTTAAATATTTAATTGAGTTGTCTATTTCCCCCATCCCTCCACTTGAAAAACCAGGAGCCTTAGCTACTATGAATCCAATCTCTGTGTGGGGAGGAGCCAGAAAAGCCTCTAAAATGACCTAAAATACCTTTGAATTCCTCAGAACATCAGGATTTTAAAGGTAAGACTCTTGAATACTTCAGGGCTAGAAGTGTGTCTTGCATCCATTTGTAAAGGTGGAATCTCTGCTGAGCTGCAGATATCAGACTTGACTTTAAAGTCTTCATTTTAGTACATATAGAAAAGCTGTCACTGCTCCAGGACTGGATCTCACCTGTGCTGCACCTACAGCAAATGTAATTTTGGGAGAAAGAGGAAGAACCATTTAGATGGAAGGTTGATTTTTAAATAAAGGCCCCGCAGTTTGAAGCTGCTCAGGAATTTGGGCTGTTAGATTGCATCCCAAGGAAGATGGATTAATGGATGAGAAAGCAATGCAATCAAGGATGCATAATACATTTATTACATAACTATTTCCTTCATGTATACATATAGATATCTATGCAGCCATACTTCATGTTAAAGTGAATAGCTGTGTGGCTGCTGTGGAAGCTCTATATGCATCATCGTTAATATTATGCAAAAAAAAAATGCTGTGGAGAAAATGTTATTGCTTCTAATAAAGACAACACTGCTGACATGACAGCTCATAATATTCTGACTAATATGAACTCTGTTGCTACTTCACACAAATGACTGTAGTAAGATAAATTACTTCTCTTATAATGTGATTACAACCAATACAATTAGTGAATAACATCATTTGTGGGACAGAACATTAATATTAATATTTCATATATTTATATTGATAATAAAACTAAAGAAAACAAGTTAAAAATGCTCATGTAATAAAACTTGGAGAAACTGGTTTGGTGACCAAGTTCTGTTTGTTTTTATGAAGAACTTTCACAAGCAAAGGAATTCTGCCCAATTCAAGGCAATAGTCAGGGACCTTAGAGCTTCCACAGGCCTCCAAAAATCTATCTATGACAAATTTGCTGAACAGGCTTCTGTTTTTAAATAAATTACCTGGGGCTTGATCCTGCAAGGTGCCGAGTGATCTTCTGAGGTGTTTTTGTGTGCCCTCTGCTAAGAGCTAACGTAGAGAGCTGCACAAAGGAAACCACTTGCAGTGCACACCAGAGCAAGTTTTAATGGTCCTACATCACACAGGAGCTATGCTACATACATATAGATAGATAGATAGATAGGGCCCTACCAAATTCACGGGCCATTTTAGTCAAATTCGCGGTCATAGGATTTTAAAAATCGTTAATTTCATGATTTCAGAAATTTAAATCTGAAATTTCACAGTGTTGTAACTGTAGGGATTCTAATCCAAAAAAGGATTGTGGGCAGGTGGGGTCAAAAGGTTATTGTAGGGGGGTTGCCGCCGCCAGCAGTAAGGGTGACACCTTACTGCTGTCACCCTTACTGCTGGCAGTGGCGCTGCCTTCAGAGCTGGGCCGCCAGAGAGCAGCACAGACGTAAGGGTGGCCTGGTGTGGGCACCTGGCCAGCAGCTGCTGCTCTCTCACCACCCAGCTCTACAAGCAATGCAGAAGTAAGGGCAGCAATACCGTGAGCCACATACAATAACTTTGTGACTCCCCCACCTGCCCCAGCACCCACTTTTGGGTCAGGACCCCCAGTTTGAGAAATGCTGGACTCCCCCATTAAATCTGTATTGTACAGGGTAAAAGTACACAAAAGACCAGTTTTCACAGTCCGTGATGCATTTTTCACGGCCACGAATTTGGTAGGGTCCTATATATAGACAAGCACTCTTGTAATACCCTCAACTCCCACGACTTCACTGGGAATTGAGGGTGATCAGCATCTTTGTAAGAGACACCAGAAGCTTAAAGGATCAAAATAGGGATGAGTAACAATTGCTAATATAAATTCATTTTAATGCTGGCTTTAATGAAGATCAGAATTGATGTTGTGAAGGGTAATGGATTCTTCAAGTTTTGTGGGCCAATTCATAGACTTTCAATTCAGACTTTCCGTCTCCTATTGCATTGCATGATGTGGTACGTAAGGGTGATGAACTGGTTTGGATAAATCTGAACATTTATCTAAAATACAAACTAAACCTATTCTGATGTGAAATGTTTTGATTAACGTGCTTCATCAGTTAGCGGTTACTGTTCCTCTTCATTTACAAGTTCCAGCCTGACCAAACTAGGATGTGCCAAAAATCTCACAAAAAACCTCCCATCTTCCCACAAGTTTTCCAGCCCAAATCTGCAGACTCAATATGTGTGAATAAACATTAGACAAGCACACAAACTTTCTGAAAACAGACCCTCCTAACCTTTTGAGATTTACCCATCACTAGGTATGCAGCAACCATTTAGGGGAGGAAAATTGTAATTCCTAGTGTTAACAGACTAGGAATCATCATCACGACCTTCTGTAGATCATGCACAGTAAAAGATAACCTAGCATCATGCTCCTGAAATGTGAAAATTAGCTACAATGTATGCACAGTACATTATTTCAAAATTTTATTAACAGGATTGTAAAAAAAGGTCAAAATCCATTCTTTGGCAGAGAGTTTATATGCAGCTTTAAATGATGGATCATACTGACTGGGGAAGAAATGTTTTTCACCTGCTGAGCCAAAGTCACACATTTATCATTACTTATGAATTATGGGTCAAATCCTCAGCTGGTGTAAATCGACACAGATCCATTGAGGTATACCTGCAAAGGATCTGGCTTTATATTTCTTCATTTTTTTAAACAAATTGTCTTTTAAATAACATTATGAATCAGATTTTCACTCCGGATACATACAATTGTTTGCACACACAGGACAACTATTTGTGCACATTAGCAGTCATTTATCACTGTGGAAGTTAGGTTTGCAGCAATCTGATTTGCATGCACAAGGACAAGTCTAAAGTATGCAAATGTGTGCATGGGCTGACTTTTTGCAAATAAAAAGAAATGAGGCTAACTGAAAATTTGGTCCTACAGGATGGATTTTTAACTCCAGAAAAGTTTTCTGCCATATGCAAAGATGTGTATATAATTGTGAACCTAATTTGTGACAGCAGTTACAGTAATTGTAGGTTGGGTATTTGTGCTTGAAAATGACTGGCCATTTGTGTACGCAAATATAAAATGTGCATGCACAATCACAGTAATGCTACACATAGATTCACTATGCCATTGTGTGCACACTTTTGTACAGGGCCAAAAAGGTTCTCGGGTTTGGAAATAGGCCATCCATGTCCAACTAACTCTAGCAAAGCCAATAAATTCATAGTTAAAGACAGCACTGATTAAACTCATCAAGGATTTATAGGCAAATGTAGTATGCATGTGAGATGGGCAGATTTACACGATTCCAACAGGCTGGATGAACAAGTTTACCAAAATTAAGTAGTGAAACATGACAAGACATGAGTTATGGTTCATTTATACATATCTACAGTGACTGAGTGGTAGATCAGCAAGAAGAAATGAATCATTATTATATACAGTAATTCAAATCCTGGACTTGTGTATTGTAATTGTACAAAACCCACCCTTCTAGTATGAAAGCTGGAGCTATTACAATATAAATTGAGAAGACAGACAAAAGGTTGGAGGGGAAACAAAGACTCAGAGCACTGGAATGATTTGCTTTAAGTCATACAGTAGGTCAGCGGCAGAGCTGGGAAAAGAACCCAGTTCTCCTGAGTCCTTGTCTAGAGGCCTGTCCACCAGTGGCACTGGAACACCTAATAGTGGGGGTGCTGAAAGTCAGTCCCCTTACTCCTGTCCACCTCCCTGCCCCAGAGCTGAGGGTGGGACCCTGGGTGCGCGGGGCCAGTAGCTGGGAGCCCGCGGGTGCTGCAGCACCCCCTGCACCTCTAGTTCCTGCGCCACTGCTGTCCACTGGACTACAGTGCTGCTTCTCACAAGTAAACAAACACAAATTATTTGTTTCCAGCCAGGCAGGGTGCACTCACGGGAGGAAAAGGGGAGCGAGAAATCAGGTCGACTGTCATAGCAGAAAAACAGGTCACTCAGGACACATTTTCCATTGGAAGTGGTTGTAAATCATATATAAAAACAAAGCCCAACTGATGTCCAGTAAAGTACATATCCTTTCAAATGTGAGACCGTACACAGTTGCTGGAACTAGGGGTTCTGGGGGTGCTGCAGCAACTGCTGGCTTGAAGTGGTTTCTATTATATACAGGGTTTACAAGTCTGGTTCAGTGGCTCTCAGCACCCCCGAGACCATATGTGGTTCTGGGGAAGGCTTCTTTGAAATGGCTGGTTATTGCCATGCCTTGAAGGGGTTGCTGACAAAGAGCCAGATTGTCACAAAATGGCCCAAAGGAAAAGCCATGCTGACCTAGGGCTCTGCTCAGGAAAAATTATGCATGACAGTTGTCCAGCATTGTGAAAAGTCTTGTATATTATCAAGGCTGATTAGAAAAGGAAAGTTGGTGTGATTTTCTACTAAAATATTTGAAGTGGTACAATGCCTAGTGTGGAGACAGTTATATTGTTATAAAGGTGCCTATAGTGGTATAGCTTACGCCCCGTCCCTTAAAGGAAATACCCTTTTATGGGTATAACTGCGTCCAGATGGGGTTGTGTGTTCTACCCTTTTAACTATACCAGTATTGTTAAATCGTCACAACTTTTATGTGTAGACAAACACTAAGAAAAAGATTCTACAAAGAAGAGCAAGTAGCCTTTTAATAACTTAGCACAGGACATTGTGTGCTGTCATGATCTTTGATTAAGCACCAGTAAGGCAAAGTACCTGCAGCCTCTGCACAGTGACAAAGATTAAAATGAAAGGTAAACAACCATAAACCAGCCTTAGTTCAGAGGAAATCTTTATTAGCCAATAGCAATGAAACTATTTAACACAAGCGGGTTACATGGGCAACAACAACAAAACCAAACCATAAAAGAGCTCAATTATTTCAACAGTCCTTAAGCAAGTTAAATTCCTCCTATAATTCTAAGTAAGTATCGGATAACGGCTTTATTAGCCAGGGTGATACAAAAACACAGGAGTTTGCCTTTAAAAAGGCAATCAATCTGAACATGAAAACCAGAATCACTCAGGCAAATATCTCAGGAAGATTTCAGTGTCTACAACTGGACAAATTTAAAACACACACACACACACACACACACACAAAGAAAGTGAAAAAAATTATCACAATCTAATCTTTGAGGTCCCTTGACAAACCAGCAATTGAGCGAATATAATTCATTAGAACCTAATTACAAAAAAATCAATAGTGCAATTTAGCCCAAACCAAAACTCATTGTAATGTGCTGCATACTTGAAAACTTGGATCTTTATGAACAAGGCTTGAATACCACTGTATATTATCTCACGGAACACTTCAGTACAGCAATTAGCACTGGCAGTTCCACTTTACTCAAAACGGATATTACAATAAGTGGAACCATTTATAGAGCATTTGTAAACACCCACTCCCAAAGTTCCAGTGGAAAAAAGAAAAGAAACAATACTAATGATAACATTCTATAAATCCAGTTTAAAGGCAAATCCACCACACACCATCCAAACTCCTTTCTTCATGGACTTGGCTATTGCTACCACAGTCTGGGCAGTTAGGGGCAAAATTTTGTCCTCAGCTACACGCAGGCTACTGTGTTGATGTCACTGACACTGCAAAAGGGAAGGTGTAATTTGACTCAGAATCTCTTTTTTATGAGAAAGTTAGATAGAATTTAGTAGTGGTGAGACCTAGAAGATTCCACAGAAATTATCCTAAAACATAATAGAACATAATAACTTTTCTAGGTGCTTTTAACCTGTCCTGAGAAATTTAATAGAAAATGATCTCTCTGCTATAGAAATAATTTTCTATTAAATAGGATAGGATAGTTCAAAAAACCTACATAAAGTTCATCATTTTCTATTACGTTCTCTAAGACTGTTTCAGGAGGGTCCATATTTTACATTCTCTATTTCAACAATGGGCTACACATTTTTAATCCCTAGGCATCTCTCTCAGAGCAACAGAAATAATTCACCCTCTGCAGCCACAAAACTCTATATGGACACTAGCTCACTCATTAGCACTTCTCCTAAGCAGGTTTGTATATCCTCTAATCAATCAAGCTTATTTCAATTAATCTTAATTGTCCTATTGGGGTTCTCAGCTACCAACAACACAGGCAGGAATCACAGTGCAGCCTCAATGACTTAATCTGTTCTTTAATAATACCTCTGGGAGTTTACAGTGAACTAACCCTCAGTTCATTCTGTGGCTTTCACTTCACATAAGTCATGTCCCCGCAATCAGACAATTCAGACAATTCAGTCCATTCCATATCCTTATCAGAGGTTTGCTCAAGGATAGAGAAAGGAGGAACTGGAAGAGAGAAGGCTTTGTGATCTTAATCACTATAAGCACAGGACAAGAAGCCTTTATACAGATCCCTCAGGGCCTTAAAGACCAATCAGCAACAGTTCTCTGGGATAAAAGGAAGACCAGTCTGGGAGTTATGGAGTCATTTAGGATTGACATATACCCAATACCAAGTAGACTACTCTCTGTGTCAATCATAGTATTCTGTCTATTGGACCTTGAAATGGACATTATTGTCTCAACAGCAGGAGTTTAAAGTTTGAAGCTTTGGAACCAGCCAGAGGCTGACATTTGATGGGTAACTTTCCACTCAAACTATCAGATCACTTTAGGGGTGGAACTTGAGATGAGCGCCAGCTTGAGGGGCAGGAAAGTGAGGGAAGGCAGCACTGTAGTCGTAAAAGGAGAAGTGAAAATCCCCAGAATGTGGCCCATGTGAAAAAAGGAATGTTAGACCTGGATATGAAAACTTTCTCTTGGGAGGGGAAGGGCTTGAGCAGGGAGGTCTCACTTTTTGTTACAAATTCCTAGCAGGGAAAAAAAAAAAGCTAGATGTATATGGGTGTGTTTTATAGCACAGGAGACCTGGGTTCAATTCCCTACTGTGCTACAAACTTCCTGTTTGACCCTAGGCAAGTCGCTCAGTCTCTCTATGCCTCAATTCCTCATCTATACATTGGGGTTAATAGTGCTTCCCTACCACAAAGGGACATTGTGAGGATAATTAAATACACTAACAATTATGAGGGGGTCAGATACAATGGTAGTAGAGGCCATAGAAGTACCATAGAATCATAGACTTTAAGGTCAGAAGGGACCATTAAGATCGTCTAATCTGACCTCCTGCACAACGCAGGCCACAGAATCTCACCCACCCACTCCTGTAACAAACCCCTAACCTATGTCTGAGCTACTGAAGTCCTCAAATCGTGGTTTAAAGACTTCAAGGTACAGAGAATCCTCCAGCAAGTGACCCATGCCCCACGCTGCAGAGGAAGGCTAAAACCCCCCAGGCCTCTGCCAATCTGCCCTGGAGGAAAATTCCTTCCCGACCCCAAATATGGCAATCAGCTAAACCCTGAGCATGTGGGCAAGACTCACCAGCCAGACACACAGGAAAGAATTCTCTGTAGTAACTCAGATCCCACACCATCTAACATCCCATCAAAGGCAATTGGGCATATCTACCGCTAATAGTTGAAGATCAATTAATTGCCAAAATTAGACTATCTGATCATATCAACCCTTCCATAAACTTATCAAGCTTAGTCTTGAAGCCAGATATGTCTTTTGCCCCCACTGCTTCCCTTGGAAGGCTGTTCCAGATTTTCACTCCTGTGATGGTTAGAAACCTTCATCTAAATTTCAAGGCTAAAATTCCTGATGGCCAGTTTATATCCATTTGTTCTAAATGACCATCAATGAAACTGAAAGACAAAGAACATTTAAAACTGATAAGAGGAGGGGTTTTTTAAACACAGTTATCCAACTTTGGGGCTAAGAGTGAAACCAGATTCAAAAAGGATTAGAGTTGTATATAGAGGACATTCATGAGTTCATTGGAAGGGATCACACACAACATACTAGGGAAATAAATACTCATGTTGCAGGATACAAGACACCCATAATCTGAGTGTGACAAATATGGCAATTTCCTGCAATATCCTGGAGAAACCTTACTGAATTAAGTTAAAGATCTTGGGAGTTCATTTGCATTTTTAATACAATTCCCAAATAATGCATAAATATTGTATGTAATGTCTCTAGGGGGGACCAATGACTAATGTAAACCATGGTAAGTGTTATGAGCTTCAAAGAACTATATGAAACAATATGAAACACTTAAAATTAAGTGGGTTTCCCAGAAAATTTCTAGGAGATGAGGTACGCAAATATGACTCCTCAAGTTGTGCAAGAACTCTGCCTTTTGAAGCTTTGCCCTGGGGAGTGGATCTTTTGTCTGGCTGATTGCCTATTCACAGTCACATCAAAGACCCCAAAACTGTATGAAGAAGTAACTCACAGATTCTCATGAGTGTTCTTGTTCTGCGCAAAAGGAGTCATGAACCGGTAACCACAGGAAAACCACTGAGTGGAGTTTGAAGGATTGTTCACCATCCAGAGACCTGTTGGAGTCAGGGTGTGATCTCTGGATAGCTTATTACCTGCTGCAGGGATATTTTATTGTTTGTGTTTTCTCTTTAATGCTTTTACCTTTAGAATAAATGTGCTTGCTTAGAAAGAGCTGTTTGGTAGTAATTATATTATTTACTGTCTCTGAGGAGAAAAATAAAGCAGGCCAGCTGGGGCAGCCTAACTTTGCTGGGAAATTCACAATAGGCACGGAACTGTACAGCCTGGAAATATCTTGTTCAGGAGGGAGAGAGACACGTGTCTCTGCCCGAGAGAGGCAATGTCTGGGGAACCAGCAGCCAAAGAGTGGGTGCTCTTAGTGGACCACGAAGTGGGAATACAGGTGCAGTTGCCCTGAACTGTGACACTGAGGTTAGGAACAAGCTTCCCATATGGACGAGTGACCCAGAACTGCCCACAATGGAGGTACATGCATTTATACTTGGAACTGTCAGTGCTGATGGGATATTGGTCTAGATGGACCATTGTTCTGAGAAGGTCTGGCAATTCCTATAAGCTTATATCCCTTCTGCAGAGAATGATCTTTCAGCTCCAGGTTCAGAGGTGCACAAAGTATTTTCCTTTACCTTACTTGGAAGCTATCTCCTTCTTCCAACAGCTTTCTTAAAGAATCCATAGGTTTTTCTAAAACAACTAATGCCATTTGTCTTCATGCAGCTGTGTTATGATCTATTAGACCTATGTCAATGGAAAGAAATGCAAACCCAAAGGATGTGGCACCATACAGAGGTCTAGGCAGATCACACAGAGGCTGTGCATACTTTCCGGCACATCCACGAAATAATAGGAAGTATGGTTCCCTCCAACAGAAGACTGAAGCTGTTATACATTTATGCAAATATCTATTATATTTAGCTAAACAAAATGACAAAACAAAAATACATACCCTGTCACCAGTGCAACAAAACCCACAGACAAGCTCTTGCCAGCGTGTATCATCAGTGTGTTTGATTACCCAGTATGAGCCAGAAGCTTAAATAACCTCTAATAGGCAACAGTGAAATGACGCATGGTGACAAGTTAAAAAGGTACGGAAATATTCTTGCACCAATTATAATTACGGCATATAAACTAATAACAAGCAACAGCATTTTGAACGAGTGACTTACAAGGGCAGAGATAACAAATACCAATGAAAGAGCTCAGTAATTTTACTAATACTCAGAACAAGGTCATGTCCTTCAATAATTCCAGCTAAGTACCAACCGACAGTTTTCAAAGCAACACACACTAAGATTCAGTTTCATATTTGACAGCACAGAATTCACATGAACTATTCACAAGGTTTGTGCCACAAATGGTGGAATGTTTATGACACTAGTTATTCTCACAAGTTTTTTACCATCTTGGGCTTCATCTGAACTGGATGAAGTTCCAGTTCCTCTTTTGTTTCCTATCAATCTCAGAATAAAAACCTTAGGTTCCAGTTCTAATCTGAAATTCAGGGGTGTGGCAAGGAGTCAAATGTGTGCATCTGGTTTAGGCTCATCCTCATTTAATACATAAAAGAAACTGTTGGCTTGGTGCTTCATAATATATGACACAGTTTATAAAAGCATAAGCTATATGTTACAAAAATCAGCTGTGGAATTTGGCCCCAAAATAAAAGTACCACTTGCAAAAGCTTGTCCTTTGCTTGTACCAGCTGAACCCCACTCTCTAGTGGGAATCTGCCTGGGTTCTGGCATTAGGATCCTACAGTCATGCATCAATACAACCTTTAAGAAAGCGCACAACTGTATCCAGGTCTGAAGTTTGGGGAAGTTCAGGTTCCTGATCATGTAGTCATTTGCCCACACATAAGTCTAAGGGCAGGTCTACGCTACAGCCGGGATTGACGCGCTCAGATTGATCCACTAGCAGTCGATTTAGTGCGTCTAGTGAAGACCCATCAAATCGACAGCAGATCGCTCTCCAGTCAACCCCTGTACTCTACCCGCAATGAGAAGAGTAAGGTAAGGCAACGGGAGACTTTCTCCTGTCGACCCCCCGCTGTGTAGACCCCGCGGTAACTTGACCTAAGGTACATCAACTTCAGCTACGTTATTTACATAGTTGGAGTTGCGTAGCGTAGGTCAACTTACCGCAGTAGTGGAGACATAGCCTAAATGAAAGGAAGGGAGGTGAGGAAAGGTATTGTGAGGGCAGCTGACAGTATTGTTATGGTAAGCATCACCAGATGCCACTATTATATGTAGTTTAGTAGTTCTTTTTTGTAGCTTGCAAGCACTGTTCTGTCCTTTAAGAAATACTGTATTGTTCATTTTGTGATGCAGGTTCTTTCTAAAGAAGCTGTTGTAAACAGGACAATTTGCTCTCTGCCTTCATCTCTCTGACTAGAACCAATTCTTGAGGCAGACTTTGAGTTTGAGAGCTTGGGGCATTGAGTGTTTGGCTGAGATTTCTGAGAGGGGATTGCCTGAGTGCCATTTCAAGAACTAGTATATAGGGTGTAAAATAAACAAATTGCAATAAGAATATACCCAGATTATGAGTTACTGATTTCTCTTCCAATAGGAAGCTGACCTGCAATGCCCTGACATATGCTACCAGTCAACAGAGGGCAACTGAGCCCATGGCCATTGCATCTGAGGTTTTGGGACAGGCTATTCTGTTATCAGGAATTAACACCACAATATGGAGGTTAACCATATTAACACCATCCTCCAGATCATATATGAAGATATTGAACAAAACCGGCCCCAGGACCGACCCCTGGGGCACTCCACTTGACACCGGCTGCCAACTAGACATGGAGCCATTGATCACTACCCATTGAGCCTGACAATCTAGCCAACTTTCTACCCACCTTATAGTGCATTCATCCAGCCCATACTTCTTTAACTTGCTGACAAGAAGTCTGTTCCTTCAGTGGGAAATGGTTTGGGCACTAGGTGGGCAAGTACAGTTTATCCACATTTTACAGATTGGGAAAACAGAGAAACATGAAGTGACTTACCCGAGGCAACACAGATGCAGAGCCAGGTTTAGAATATATGACCACCTAACTCCATGCTCATTCCTCCAGCCTGCACTACCTCCTGCCAAGATCCTTTTTATACTGCAAAATGAATTACGAGACACTAGTAGATTTCATTTGAACTACCATTTCAAAGTTCCAAAGAAGAACGGTCTTCTATGAAATTCTGAAAAACCTAATCTATATATAGGAAGGGAAATCCATAGACA
This sequence comes from Caretta caretta, assembly GCF_965140235.1. Classification (NCBI taxonomy): domain Eukaryota; kingdom Metazoa; phylum Chordata; order Testudines; family Cheloniidae; genus Caretta; species Caretta caretta. The sequence goes on from NC_134217.1 coordinate 17,855,275, forward strand.
TTTTTCATGCGTCTGTCTAGATTCCTTTCAAACCTATAGGCAAAAGTTTCTGAAAAGCCTTACCCTGTATAGTGAGAAATACTGGAATTAGGCTTCATCTACACATTATTACTTGAATGTTATTATACCTAAAGCTGAGGCATAGATAGGGTTAAGTTAACTATTATTTTGGGGAAAAAATTTCAGTAAGAATAATAAACCAGACAGTCTCTCAGTGGAGCTCTGCAGTGCCCTTAGAAGAGTTTCAAAATTTCAAGGATGCCTTGCAGAGACTATACAGCTCTGTTTTTACAAGATCAACATAAACATCATTTGTTATTTTTGAAGAAAGCATTATTACAAAGTGCAAGATGCTTAACTATTGCAAATTTTGATTGTGGCAAATTAACCATTCTGGGGCCAATCGTTGTTGTTCCTAAACGATTTGCTATATGGAGAAAAGTTCAATTTAAAACATGATTGTCAAGATGGTGCAAGTAGTATTTATGCCCACAAAGGACAGTGCAAATGGAAAGCTAGTGGGATATAGGTGAAAAAATGTGTATGTTTTAGCTAAGGTGAGTTTCATTAGCACACAGTGAAGCTGAATGCATGTTAAGTTGAACAGTGGAACTTTATTAAACCCTGTGTGCTGCTCTGTCCACGTGGCTACATTGCTTCCAGGCCAGCTCCTCACATTCACTATTTTCCTAGTGTCCCCTCAATCGCAACCCTCATAAGGAAAATGGGCCTTCTGACTCCGGTTCCACTGATCATGATACAGAATCTGGCCAATAAAATGTTGCACCTGCAATGGAATCTTCAAAGGAGCATCCTGGCCACAAGCGACATCATGGGAGAAAAAGTTTTGGATCAGAAAGTGCACTCTTAAGTGTCTGCACCGGTAGAGAAGCCCATGCCAGCTAATCTGCATTACCTCATGAGACCAGTCAAGTTATTCAGAGCTGCCAGACACAAAAAGGCATTTGTCTGGCAGCAATTTGTGGCTGCTTGCACTAAGCAGCCTAATTCCAATGCACATTTCAGACAAAGTCAGAGAGGAAGGAGAAGAGAAAACCTAAACATTCTGAAGACAATACAGAATGCAGCCACAACTCCATCCTTGTCCCCTCCCCAAGTCCCTGTTCCAAATCAGGCAGAGCAGGGATCTGAACCTGGGTCTCTCACATTGCTAGTGTTATTGGCTATTTTTCATTTGGGAAGTGGGGGGGGGGGGTGTCTCACTCTCTCTAAATATCATCCTGTACCTGAGAAACCATTCATTTGTTTTGTTGTTGTTGAAACTGACCCTTGCCTGCAAAAAGTTTGGTTTCAATGAATCAACAGTTTCGGACAAAAACCCATTTAACCCATTAACTGAAAAATTCCTGACTAGTTCTAGTATCCCGTGTCAATGGAGAGTTAATTACTACTGAGAAGCATCAGAAAAACATAGGTTTTAAGGAGAAATTTGTAAGGAAAAAAAAAAAGTCGGGGAGATTGGTGCCTGGAACAATGGTGATTGTTCCAAGTATAAAAGAGAATAATACGTGTTCTGGAGAGTATTACACTTTTGAGGAACTTCTTTTTACTGTAGAATATTTAATGATTCTTTAAGATTAGCATGAAATTAATTTAATAAGTCATCATACAGCTATTTCCATATATTTCACATTTCCTGGTTTTCTCCATGTTCAAACAGCTCTTAGAATATTTTTGCATGTAAATGTAATATTTTTGCAATTCATATATTTCAAAATATTATGAGAAAGGAATGGTAGAAACTGGAACACAGAAGGAGTAACATAGAAAAAACATCCAGTTCATAACTTTGACAGATCTATCTTAATGCAATAAGATAAAAACTCAAATATTCTCAAACACTCCGAGGTGTGGGATAGCGGACTAAAATCCTGGTGAGTCTTATTTAGAACATCACACGCTGCTCCCTACAGCAGTTATTTCAAGGAAATACGGTGCTATATCACTTGTACATTTTTATGGTTTGAAGATTCTTTTCCTTGTTACACTGCAAAAATATTTTCAGATTTGATTACAAGTCAACTGAAGTGAGACAAAACAAAAACAAGTTTGATTAAAATAATTCACTTAAAATAATTTGTTGAGAACTATTGTTCTCTGCTTTTGTCCCTGTCCCATCTTCATTCTCATAGAGAAGGTGGGTTTATTAACTATTTCACTTTATCTCTATACTTGGCTTTGTTCACTGCGTTTGTTTGGCTTACTGAGCTTCTGTTAGATGAGGTAGAGTAGCAGGACACCGCAGAGACATTTTTCTGAAACACGCTTTTCAGGGAAAACTTGTCTGCTATTATGTATTTGTACAACACCTAGCACAATGGAGCCTAATCTCATTTGGGGCCTCATGGTGCTGCTGAATAGCAAGAATTAATATCTAGTACTTTGTGTGTAAGAATCTTTTCCTAAATATCTGCTTGGACTATGATTTCACCTGCAGTTGGCTTTTGAATGTGAGTTAAGGTGTTAAAAGGATAGTGCATACATTGAGATAAATCTTGATCACCTTATTCATACAAGGGAGACTCACATCAATAGGAATAAAAACCAGAATTCAGCAAGGTACTTATGCACATGAGTAAATCCATTGACCTTCTCATGTGCTTAAACTTAGGCATGTTTTTAAGTACTTTGCTGAATCAGGACCAAGATACGCAAGACTTGGACCAAATATATTAATCTTCCAAAATCCATGACAAGTCAGGAGTCTTGTTTCCTTCCAGTGTTACAGCAACAGTTTCCCCTTAATTCTGTAGTGTGTTTGGACTAGTTTCAGAAATCGTTGTACACTCCGCTATGTTCTAATATGTAGGTAGGTAAACAACTCTTCTTCACACTTCCATTTGTGGCAAGAAAATTATGTCAAGCTGAGGCGCTGAGAAATTCCTAAACAACATAGAACTTGTTTACATATAATTGTCATGATTAATAATAAATGTGTGGGATGAAAGCTCCCCTGAAAATATGGCATATACCGGCAACATTTTTAAATAGGCTTCTTATTAAAAATGTCCATCAATGGCACTATAAGTTTGTTCTGTAACTAATAATTTTGCTGCCAATAATAAAATAAAACACATCTCTGAAGTAACTTTATCCTGATAACAATAATCAGATTCCAACACATCCCTCCTCATGTTCATATATTTACATTGTTCTTCCTTTTTAAGTACACACTTCCTTTAAAATGTTTATCCACTTAACATACAAAGAAACAGTTTCACAACAAGTACAAGCATTACTTAAATATAGATGAAGTGGCTGGCTAGCATTCTGATATCACAAGCAGGTCTTTGAGCACTTGCACTGAAATAGATTTGTTGATGTGAAGATAAGACCCTTTGCTATCATGAGATACTGTAGTAACAATATCATCAGCAATGATGCATTTGTCATTGTTCCCAGGGAGGTAACTGTGCAGTTACACACTGTTTTGCTGAAACAATGGGATATCATTATAAAGTAATGTCTATGTGGAACAAATTCATTGCCCATATCTAACCAGTGAAATATTTTTTTAAAATTTGTACAAATAATATCCAAGGCACTCCAAGTATTATTTTCATACTTGTGATGCACGAAACTTGCTTTCACACTTTGAAGAAGCTACCAACTGTCAAAACGCTGGAGCCAGCATTTTTTCAGTCACAGCTGATCCTACCAGCACTAATCACTGAAAAAACAAACAAACAGATCTCTCCAGATGAACTGGAATACAGAACTTGAAGTATAAACTCATGAACAACCTATAAACTGGATCAGAGTTTTAAAAAGGCCTTTAAACTCTGACCCAGCTTATAAATTGTTCTTTGGATGAGCTATTACCAGCAGGAGAGTGAGTTTGTGTGTGTATGGGGGTGGGGGGGTGAGAAAACCTGGATTTGTGCTGGAAATGGCCCAACTTGATTATCATACACATTGTAAGGAGAGTGATCACTTTAGATAAGCTATTACCAGCAGGAGAGCGGGGTGGGAGGAGGTATTGTTTCATGGTCTCTGTGTATATAATGTCTTCTGCAGTTTCCACAGTATGTATCCAATGAAGTGAGCTGTAGCTCACGAAAGATTATGCTCAAATAAATTGGTTAGTCTCTAAGGTGCCACAAGTACTCCTTTTCTTTTTGCGAATACAGACTAACACGGCTGTTACTCTGAAACCTGTTCAGTTCAACTATTTTTTATTTGTGGCATTTGAAATTTGAATGAATGTTCCTGAATGCTCTTTCTATGCAATTTGACCACTTGTTTCATTAAATCTGCTAAACCACTTTGCTCACGTACAGTGTAGCACTTGAAGGCTTTGCTCCTATATCTATTTTTATTGTTTCATAATAAATATTTTGTTTCTCCATGAGACTTTTTAAAAAATAATCATCTATGAAGGTGTCCCATGACAGTCCCTTTCACTTACATAATTAACAATAGTTAGTAAGACTTTGCACTAACTTTGTCTGTTATTCCTGGCTCTTGAGACACCTTACGGACATTGAAGGGCCAAATCCTGCTTTCCTCTCATATTAATAGGCCACTGGTAGCTCAGTGCAGGATTTGAGCCTGTATCTTACAATACACCTTTGTGAGGTATACGTAAAAAAAACACCAATTTCAGTAGAAGGATTTGGCTGAGATTTTCAAAGCCGTGTAAGAAGGGATTTAGTTCTAATGGATGATATGTCGTTAAATCTCCTGTATTGCTTTAAAAATGTACACCTTTCTACTTAGGGCCACATTTGTCCTCTACTACTTAGGTCCCAATTCCACACTATTGCCAGGAGTTTTGTCATAGTCTTCAACATAGTTACTGTACTGGCTGTGTTTGAGGGAAAACAAGTAGATTTTTTGGTGCTGGATGGATTACAAAGCCCTGACAGAGGCACTGGAGCAGAGTGAGAGCCTCCCTCATACGAAGACAGGGCTTGGGCAGCATTTGCAGACTGGAAATGCCAAGCTAGAGAAACGCTCAAGACTATGGGAATCAGCTCAGCTGACTACTAGCAAAAGCCAAACTGGGATGGGATGCAGTTGTACAGGACAGCCTAGCGTGAGACTATTTCATTGCTAATGCAGGTTGAGCGGATGCCCAGATACAAGCCCAGAGTGCAAAACTACAGACACTCAATAAAACCATCATTCTAGGCAGTAAACTGAATCTGATACACAAGTGCAAGGGAGCAGCACAGAGAATTCGGGGCCACTGAGCACAGGGATGCAGTAGTGAGGATGAAGGGATCAATAACACAATTAAAAGTTTGCAGGAAGCCATAGAAACACTGATTAGGGAAGTAAGACAGCTCCAGATAGAAAGACAGCAGTAACTGCACAGTGACAAAAGGTACTGAGATTGAGACATGCAGGTTTTTGATCCAGAGGAACAAGGTAATGGTTGGGCCCGAAGGAGCACTGGAGTTAATTAGCAAATATTGCAGAGGGTTGGGCCTACTGAAAATGTGGAAAGTCTGGACATTTTAAAGGGGATTTCCCACTGACTAAAACAGATATTGGACAGACTATATCCAGGGTCTAGCACACAAGCTATCAGCAATTTGTAGGCCACAGAAGTATCTGAGTTCAACTGTGGAGAGCAATATCTGTCTGCCCAAGATCCTAATGGATTCAAGGTGCACAAGTTTCTATATTATCTGAAAGGTTATGGATAGAAGACCTCTCAGGAGAGTCCTCAGAAACTAACTCCCTGCTCTGTGGTGATCACAGTGGCAAATGGCCAATGACCGAAGGAATCAATAATTGAGAAACTGCTATAAAAACTGGCAACCTTAAATTGGTAAGGAATTTTATTGTGTCAGGGGACTCTCATCAAGGGGCATTGGTTGGAACTGATTTTCTCATGAGGTATGGAGTTAACGTTAATATGGGGGATAAAACATGCGCTATAATTGGAAAATGCATTCCTGGAATTTGCTGGAATGATGCCACTGGTGTATGTTGGGTAACTGTGGTAGAAGATGTAATAATTCCCTCCAGAGTGGAAGGGGAAATTCCAACTCAGTTAACAGATATAGGAAATAATGACTAGAGATCATTATGGAGCCATCTGGCGGGACATCGAGAAGCTATGATTTGCTGCTTGCGTGCTCTCTTGGAACCACAAAAAAGGAGGTAGACAGGTCTGTATAGCTAATTTAGCAGTAGATCCTCAGATTTTAAAGCATGGCACTAAATTATGAGAGTTTCTCCTTTGTTTTGGAGAGGAAGGAATAGTCAATGAGAAAAGTGAGAAACCAAGTAATTGCCAACCTATTAAATGGGTCCGAGACAGGTGCCCATACATTGCCAATCAGATTTTGACAAGAAATTTTATGGAAACTCCAGCTAGAATCAAGATAGATGCAGCAGTAGAGGCCACTTCATTCTGTCACTTCACCAATGTGATTCCTAAGAGGGGTGGGCTAGCATGTCAGAAGATGGTGAAAAATCTGAGCAAGATAGAGATCCTGTCTCATAGCAAATGTTAGTTATCTGGTCAAATAGTCAGGATTTAAAGGTAAGAACAGAAAAGTCCATCAGTGCCCTTGTATTAAAGCAAATGCGTCTTATGATCACATGGGAGATATCTCAGCATAGAGAGCCTCACAACCATGCATCAACCAGGCTCTACTGGCCAGGATGGAGTGCAGCTGTGGAGCGATGGACTCCAACCTGCACTAACTATGCTGCCAGGAAGTTGATAATTCTCATACCCAGAGCACCTGTGGTGATGACAAGTGACATTTCCTCTCAAGGGTAGCAGTCAATATACTGGGCTGTCCACTTGGCACAAAGATTGTGTTTGCACAGTCAGTTCTGCTTGTGGTATAAAGGTATTATTTTGTTTGTGGTATAAATGTAAAGACGTCTCTCTTTCGAAAGGAGGAAGAGCATCACTAGGTTATTGTGCTGGCTGGCTCTGTTTGTGCCACATCTACAGACAGGCCCTAAAGCCCGTGGCTGCTCTCAGAACCCTGGCTTAGGAAATAACCCTGAGAGGAAATTCCAGATAGGAGGATGCTTTCTAGATGGGGTAGAAACTGAAAGTGTTGAGTTAGCAATGGGATGGGGGAGTATCCTCTATCCCCTCTTCCAGTAATAAACATTTGTTGTGTTGTTTACTGAGCTCATGCCAGTTTCATCATTCAAGAGACTCTGCCTGTTTGTGCTAATTCATCAATAAGAAGACTGTGAGGTTGCACAGCACTATCTGCAAGGTAACCGATTGTAGACCTTGTGGGGCAGGGACATGGTATTTTTATTTAGTGCCTCTTGCTATTATGTAATAAGATAATAATACAAAATAAGGAATAATTGGTTAATTTAAGTATGTATATTGCTAAGTGACCCATCCAGTATTTTTGTATACAGTCAGGGATGATGACAGAGGGGAAAGGGAAGACAATTGTACTGGGGCTCTGAGCTCAGGGGACCTCCAAAAATCTGTAAACTAAAGTGTAACATACGTAAATAAAATGAAATGGGAGCGGGGCGCATCTCAGCGAACATGATGTACCAAGGTCCCAAATATCTCTCAATGGCCCATATATAGTATTGTAAAACTGAAAGATTATCCTATGTGACATATTCAAATTGTCAGAATATAGTGCAATTATAATGGTGATATTGAATATAATTATATCTTTGCCACAGCTACACTGTAGCATTCATTAGTCAAAATGTGAGTGATGCTGTTTAAACAAGATCCTAATGTTAATAAATCACCACTCAAAGTTCTAAATATATTGAGACATAGCTTACAGATATACCTACTTGCTAGCTTCTAGTAATCCTTTGCAGGGTTTTAAAAATAAATTGCCCATCCATCAACTTCTGTGTTTCTTCAGAGAATGGTGTGGTATTACTGACTTTCAAAAATAAAACTCTGACTTAAAGATAGTTTATAAAATGCCCTGGCTTCCAAAGGCATACTAGCGGGAACTTTACATTAATAGAATCTCACTATTTACACCAAAAGAGAAAAGTTGGATATGGATAGAACCCTTTTCAATGTTTTTAATAAAGTAAATACTAATGGAAACTGAGTAATCATGGGAGACTTTAACTTCCCAGATATATACTGGAGGACGAGCGCTAGTAATAATAATAGGGCTCAGATTTTCCTAGATGCGATAGCTGATGGATTCCTTCATCAAGTAGTTGCTGAACCAACTAGAGGGGATGACATTTTAGATTTCGTTTTGGTGAGTAGTGAGGACTTCATAGAAGAAATGGTTGTAGGGAATAATTTTGGTTCAAGTGATCATGAGCTAATTCAGTTCAAACTGAACGGAAGGATTAAGAAAAATAAATCTGCAACTAGGGTTTTTGATTTCAAAAGGGCTGACTTTCAAAAAATTAAGGAAATTAGTTAGGGAAGTGGATTGGACTGAAGAACTTATGGATCTAAAGGTAGAGGAGGCCTGGGATTACTGTAAATCAAAGCTGCAGAAGCTATTGGAAGCCTGCATCCCAAGAAAGGGGAAAAAATTCATAGGCAGGAGCTGTAGACCAAGCATCTCAGAGAGGTGATTAAGAAAAAGCAGAAAGCATACAGGGAGTGGAAGATGGGAGGGATCAGCAAGGAAAGCTACCTTATTGAGGTCAGATCATGTAGGGATAAAGTGAGACAGGCAAAAAGTCAAGTAGAGTTGGACCTCGCAAAGTAGAGTTGGACCTCCCCAAGTAGAGTTGGACCTCGCAAAGGGAATTAAAACCAATAGTGAAAAGGTTCTATAGCCATATAAATAAGAAAACAAAGAAAGAAGAAGTGGGACTGCCAAACACTGAGGATGGAATGGAGGTTAAGGATAATCTAGGCATGGCCCAATATCTAAACAAATACTTTGCCTCAGTCTTTAATAAGGCTAAAGAGGATCTTAGGGATAATGGTAGCATGACAAATGGGAATGAGGATATGGAGGTAGATATTACCATATCTGAGGTAGAAGCGAAACTCAAACAGCTTAATGGGACTAAATCGGAGGGCCCAGATAATCTTCATCCAAGAATGTTACAGGAATTGGCACCCGAAATTGCAAGCCCATTAGCAAGAATTTTTAATGAATCTGTAAACTCAGGAATTGTACCGTATGATTGGAGAATTGCTAACATAGTTCCTATTTTTAAGAAAAGGAAAAAAGTGATCTGGGTAACTACAGGCCTGTAAGTTTGACATCTGTAGTATGCAAGGTCTTGGAAAAATTTTTGAAGGAGAAAGTAGTTAAGGACATTGAAGTCCATGGTAAATGGGACAAAATACAACATGGTTTTACAAAAGGTAGATCATGCCAAACCAACCTGATCTCCTTCTTTGAGAAAGTAACAGATTTTTCAGACAAAGGAAACACAGTGGATCTAATTTACCTAGATTTCAGTAAGGCGTTTGATACCTTGCCACATGGGGAATTATTAGTTAAATTGGAAAAGATGAGGATCAATATGAAGATTGAAAGGTGGATAAGGAATTGGTTAAAGGGGAGAGTACAACGGGTCCTACTGAAAGATGAACTGTCAGGCTGGAGGGAGGTTACTAGTGGAGTTCCTCAAGGATCAGTTTTGGGACCAATCTTATTTAATCTTTTTATTACTGACCTCGGCACAAAAAGTGAGAGTGTGATAATAAAGTTTGCAGATGATACAAAGCTAGGAGGTATTGCCAATTTAGAGAAGGACAGGGATATCATACAGGAGGATCTGGATGACTTTGTAAACTGGAGTAATAGTAATAGGATGAAATTTAATAGTGAGAAGTGTAAGGTTATGCATTTAGGCATTAATAACAAGAATTTTAGTTATAAGCTGGGGATGCATCAATTAGAAGTAACGGAGGAGGAGAAGGACCTTGGAGTATTGGTTGATCGTAGGATGACTATGAGCCACCAATGTGATATGGCCGTGAAAAAAGCTAATGCGGTCTTGGGATGCATCAGGAGAGGTATTTCCAGTAAGGATAAGGAGGTTTTAGTACTGTTATACAAGGCACCGGTGAGACCTCACTTGGAATACTGCGTGCAGTTCTGGTCTCCCATGTTTAAGAAGGATGAATTCAAACTGGAACAGGTACAGAGAAGGGCTACTAGGATGATCCGAGGAATGGAAAACTTGTCTTATGAAAGGAGACTCAAGGAGCTTGGCTTGTTTAGCCTAACTAAAAGAAGGTTGAGGGGAGATATGATTGCTCTCTATAAATATATCAGAGGGATAAATACCGGAGAGGGAGAGGAATTATTTAAGCTCAGTACCAATGTGGACACAAGAACAAATGGATATAAACTGGCCACCAGGAAGTTTAGACTTGAAATTAGAGGAAGTTTTCTAACCATCAGAGGAGTGAAGTTTTGGAATAGCCTTCCAAGGGAAGCAGTGGGGGCAAAAGATCTATCTGGCTTTAAGATTAAACTTGATAAGTTTATGGAGGAGATGGTATGATGGGATAACATGATTTTGGTAATTAACTGATTTTTAAATATTTATGGTAAATAGGCCTAATGGCCTGTGATGGGATGTTAGATGGGGTGGGATCTGAGTTACCCAGGAAAGAATTTTCTGTAGTATCTGGCTGGAGAATCTTGCCTATATGCTCAGGGTTTAGCTGATCGCCATATCTGGGGTCGGGAAGGAATTTTCCTCCAGGGCAAATTGGAAGAGGCCCAATCTTTCACATTCCTCTGTAGCATGGGGCACTTGCTGGAGGATTCTCTGCTCCTTGAAGTCTTTAAACCACGATTTGAGGACTTCAATAGGTGAGGATTTTCAGGAGTGGGTGGGTGAGATTCTGTGGCCTGCGTTGTGCAGGTCAGACTAGACGATTATAATGGTCCCTTCTGACCTTAGATCTATGAATCTATGAGCATCTTTCATTTCTTCCTGAAATACCAATATTGGTTTCAAAAAATTCCCATACGATTAAATCATACTGGCACATTTAGAAAACAGAACCAGCTATCAAAACTATTACTTTAAACTCCAGCTTTTTCCATGTGGGACACACAAACTTCAAGGATTTTTTGGTACACATTTTTGGTATAGATTTGTCCACCCTGTAAAACAATACGTAGAACTGGTCTGTAGCATTAAAGTAGGAAACTATAAATATACATGATTGTTACTGAATTATTTGCTTTTAAAGTTATGTCTCTGTTAAACAAACATATGCAGAGTGTCCTCTAGCAGGAACAAAAGCAGGCCTCTATCTTGCAATCAGCTCTGTCAGCACAGACCTCTATCTTGCAATCAGCTGTGTCAGCTTTTGCACAGCCCCACTGAGTTTTATGAGGTTCTGCATAGTGCAGAGGTTCATGCTAGGCTATAATTGGCATAGTTCCTAGTAGCTTATCCAAAAGGGCTATGTCTACACTGCAGCTGGGAGTGAGGTTCCCAGCCCAGTTAGACAGACTCAGGCTATTTGAGCTCAAGGTAGCATGCTAAAAGTATCCGGCTGAATGTTGCAGCCGCAGTGGAAACGCAGGCTTGGCTCAGACACAGGGCGTTTGTGATCCTGAGCTGCCACGTGAACTACAATGTGCACACTCCTGGACTGGGAGACTTACTCCCAGCTGCAGTGTAGACATACCCAAGGAGGCTGTGGCAGAGTTAGTGCCTACAGACAGATGATGAGGGTCTTGGTTTGAGTCTTTGCTGGACATATGCATAAAGTAATCTCCTCACCACCCAGTGGAGGATTCTGCTACTTATTTCAGTTTCTTCCATGTTTCTACCACCAAATAATAAACATAAGAATTACAGTACAAGTAATAATTTTGGCCTGAAAACAGTGCTAAAGAGATTAAATTGAACAAATTAAATCAAACACTTTTTGGACAAGATTATTCTCAAGGAAGAGACAATGTTTGACTTCAGAAGTAGGCACTTCCTCACCCTGTCAGTCTGAATGACTCAGCATATTGTATTGGCAGCAAACAGTAAAATAATGTCAAAGTGTTCCTTCTCCAAGAAATGCTTAAACTTTCGTAACTAAGGGTTTCAGAGTAGCAGCCATGTTAGTCTGTATTCGCAAAAAGAAAAGGAGTACTCGTGGCACCTTAGAGGCTAACCAATTTATTTGAGCACAAGCTTCGATGAAGTGAGCTGTAGCTCACGAAAGCTTATGCTCAGATAAATTTGTTAGTCTCTAAGGTCCCTCTAGTACTCCTGTTTTTTTTTCATAACCAAGTTAGTTCATCTATATGTTAAAATATTACATAAAGGGAGAAAAGAAGATAAAAATAATATTCATTTGACTCCTTAGTTTCATCTTTGTTGACAATAGTGTCCTGGAAAGATAATTGCTTGAGGATATTTTAATGATCTGAACTAGGAACCAGAACTTCACAAATGACTTGCAAGCTGCCTCCATCTCAGAGGCTATTACCAAAATACTTGTTACAGAGGAGGTTCTTTTTGTTGCACTACTTAATTAGTGGATAACAGAACAGAAAAGAAGGAAGGTAGAACCAAAACAAAAGGCAAACTAAAACAACAAGAGCAAATTGCATCACTATACATATTTAATGAATCCCTGAAAATATCCCAACACAAGGCTTAGAGAGTTAAACTGAAAATGTGTGTATGATAAATGGATATAATACTGTCTATGTAATGGGTTTCCTATTTAAATTTTTGAGGATTTAATCAGTTGGGCACAGCTGTGCAGGATGAACCATAAACTATGTTGAAAAATATGTAGACATGTACATTTATCTGCTACAAATTAAGCTCACTTAGAGGTGGTCTTAATGGACCATGTAGCAATCATTACAAGCATAAATTTTAAACTGTCTGTTTCCAGTGAATTTGCTTTGAAAAAAAATTAATGCTCATCCTTAGTGGAGCACAGTAATAAATGGAAGTGCCCTTAATTTGCTAAGCACTAATAACCCAGCAATTATTCATTATGAACCTCATGCTGTATAATGTATGTCTGTTTTAGTTTTATTAGTGATTCTTTACCTAACCGGTAAAGGTATAATTTTTATTCCAACTTACACCTTATAATTATTTTATGTTTTAAGTGCTATGCCATTTAGTTTACTGAATACCCTGTCACCTTGGTTAGTTGTAAAACATCTGCACAGTAAAGAATTGGTGGGAACAATAGTGATTTATTACCCCGAAGGCCTTCTGCTTCCACAACAGGAAGTAACGCCACCTTAGAGATCAAAAAGCTACAGCTTCATTACAGTGCACCACATTATAAATAACCTATAAATTATTTAACACACAAAACAAATAACACAACAATGAATGTAAATCAATGACCCATTTGGAGCTGACTAGAAGAAGGTCACAGCTGTTGTAAGTCCCTCCTCAAACACTGTCATTTAAGTGACTGGTATACAGCTTTGCATACTGTAGGGTGAGCCTAATCATCAGTTGGGGGCTCCCCATTCATCTAAATAGTGTATTATTTTCAAAGGTTATAAATTTTCAAGCTATAAAAACCCAATAACCATGGCTGTATCAGCAACTTTCCATATTTAAAATCCCTGTGAATGCTGATAGGTCAATATACTTCCCTGTTCCTCCCTCTGCTGGTCAGAATTGGTGTTATCATCTTAAGCCCCAATCATGCACTGTGATTCAGGTGAGTGTACTGCTAGCCATGCACAGAGCCTCAGTGAAGCTGATGGGGCCCCTGCAGGTACAGCAGATCACAATGCCGGATCAGTGGCTTTGATTGTAGTAATGCATATACAGACTGATCCTACAAAGTGCTGAGCTACTCCTAGAGATTCTGAGTGCCCTTAACTCCCATTATCTTGCAGCAGAACTTTTGGTACTTAAGACCTCCAAAAGTTGTTCAGTACCTTGTATGATTGAGTCCTTAAAGAATGTTAGGCAAAGTTTTCTCCAGAAAATAAATATTCCATTAATAATAATAAATAAATAATATATAGTATAATAGTATAGTAACACATATAGTTAAGGTTGCCTAATACTTTCCATTATAAGACCCTGTCGTTGTTTATAACTTTGCCAAAGTTTAACTGTTCAGGCTGAAATGTTCCTGCCTTGCATAATTTCCCATACCTAGCACAATGGGGCCTTGATCTTATACTACATTACCTCTGTATTTTGCACTGATGTAACTACTGCTGGAATACTATGTCCAGTTCTGGTGTTCACAATCCAAGAAGAATGCTGATAAATTGGAGTGTCTTCAGAGAAGAGCCACAATAATAATTAAGGGAGTGGAAAACACTCCTTATAGTGATAGACTGAAGGTGCTCAATCTATTTAGTTTAACAAAGAGGTTAAGGGATGACTTCATCAGAGTCTTTAAGTACCTGTGTGAGGAACAAATATTTGATGATGGATTCTTTAGTAGACAAAAGTATAACAAGATCCAATAGCTGGAAGTTGAAGCTAGACAAATGCAGACTGAAAATACAGTGTGAATTTTTAACAGGGAGGATAACTGGTAAATTGTTCTAATGCTTAATGTTTGTGGTGAATTCTCCATCACTGGAAGTTTTAAAATCAAGATTGGATATTTTGCTAAGACATATGATCTACTCAAAAAGGAATTGTTTTTTGGTGGTGGGAGTGGAAGGGGGGGTAGTTCTATGGCCTGTGATATGCAGGAGATCAGACCAGATAACCACAGAGGTCTCTTCTGACCTTAAAAGCTATGAAAAAAATACATTGATTTGCCCATGTGAAACATTCTTACAACCTTAATTGAGATGCTCTAGAGTCTCTTTACTTTGGAGCAGGGACTTGAAATCTCTGATGTCAGGAATGTGCCTTTTGCTTTCCCCATGAAAATCAACCCAAATTTTGCCAAATTACAAACCTTTGAAAATCACAGTTTTCACATACTCAGTAGGAGGCTTGTAAAGGTTGACAACTAAATTGTCCAAAGATTCTGCCTTAAGTGGCCATGCTCCAATCCAGAACTGCAAGACTGAGCTGGCCTTTCGCTACTATGACTTTACTCCTCAGCAGGCAGGAGCAGCTATGGTGGTGGGCATCTGACCTGAAAGTAGGGAGACTACCTGTCCTGTGCTCTCAATACTCTCCCAGCTAGCACCCATTGAGAAGGAGGAGGAAGTAGCCTGATTAGAATACAGAGAAGTGGGAAACAGAGATGCTACTGAATGAGTCAGGGTTTCTATGGAGAAAATAGTACATGATCACTGTAATTAAAGACTGTTTGATAATGTGTTCTCACTAAGAGGCTTCATTAAGGTCGCACAGGCAACTACAAATCTGGAATTGTTTAAATTTTGAGTGTTTTACTTTGCATCCTTAACATTCTTTTTATGTAGTTATATGTAATTACTGGTATAAAGGCCTGGCTCCCACTGACTTCAATAGAGTTTGGACCAGGCTGATATTGTAATATATTTGACTGTTTTTTTATGGTCCAGATAACTATGGATTCCCTGTCCTGATGATCTTACAGTCTAAAATTAAGATGAGAACAGGTGGAGACAACAAATGGAATCATGACAGAGACTATTTGATGTTATGATCAGTTGGGGAGAGGCTAGTGCCACATGTCTTGAATGTAATGAATATTTCGTTGAGTTCAAGAGTGAATTTAGAGAGACAGTCACATCATATGTTCTACATTGCACTGAAGGATATTTGTGCTGAAATGTTGGTTGTTCAAATCTTCCAAAGGCCAAAAACCCCAACATCCCACTACAGGGAAAGTATCACTGTGAGTAACTATATTATTGCTCAGCGCTGTAGTAGCAGGTCTCCTTGAGCATTAGTCAGAGGCCCTTG
This sequence comes from Caretta caretta, assembly GCF_965140235.1. Lineage (NCBI taxonomy): Eukaryota > Metazoa > Chordata > Testudines > Cheloniidae > Caretta > Caretta caretta. The sequence continues at coordinate 17,871,016 of NC_134217.1, forward strand.
AGTTTTCACCCTGAAGTTTGTTACGAGCTGTGAGGAAGCATGAAGGCATGTGAAATACTTATTCACTTGACTTAGTAAAATTCAAGAGTAAAAAGAAGTAAAAGAAAGTTGTTTTTCTGTAACTCTATTTAACCTTTAAGTGCTGCATCTTGAATGTTGACACAGCAAAGGTTTATGATGCCATAAAACAGCAGCAAACTCATGGAAAATTCTCTCTCATTACTATGCTTGACAGCTGTTTATATGGTGCCATTTTTCATTCATCCCAAGCTAATAAGATCATCAGAGATGAGTTCAAATACAATGGTTGGCACTAGATCTAAAGTTCCACCAAGTTCAGTTTCCTGATTTTGCCCCAAACATCCAGGCCAGTCTCTCTCTGATTCCAAAGCTCCAGCTTTTTGCCTCTGTAGACTTAGGTCTGCCTTTTGCCCTAAGTCACAAGTGAAAATAAATGTTTATTTTCTAGGGAACAAAGGTACATTCCCTTTCACACCCCAAAATCCTATTTAGGTCAAAAGGGAATGCAAGATTGGATGCTTTGTTTTTGAAAGTGTCACAGAAATAGCTAAAGCACAGTACAGTACAATATGATATAGCAATAGAAAGCAAATAGGCAATATAAAAACAACTGTAAAATACTTGTGAAAACATTTTATCTTGACTAAGCATAAGTTACTGCAGTTATGGCTGTGCTGTAGTAATATACACTACAAAACCAGTGAAAAGCATCTTCTCTTGACTGTTTATTTAAAGCACTGGAGCAGTCCCCCATATCAAAGGGTAGCATCCCTTTCTAGAGATACACATCTCTCAAATCCATATAGTCACACTATCAAAAAGGGCTCTATGAATCTGTAATAAAGAGTATACTTCCCCAGTACTCTATTCACAGCAAAATCTGGAAATTAGGTACTGAATTATGGATCTGGACTGCATTTGTGCATAACTAAAACTTTATAGGAACATCCAGGAAATGTTACTGTTATCACCATAATTGGTGAATTTGAGATTATCAAAGTAAGAATTTCAAAATATCTACTTTTCTACTAATTCAATAAAATACCAATACATGAGGGTCAAATCCTAGGTCAATGGAAGTTTTGCCTAAGTAAGAATTTGGCCTACTTATTTCAAATCCTTTGAAATAAGTATGAATGAATACACATATAAAGTGTATGTATGTATACACACACATATATGTAAATACTTTCTATGTAATAATACATAATGTATATGCATGTATAACTCAGACGGAGATAAAACAAAACAACTCTTGACCAAGTTCTCCTGTGGTGTAACTCCACAAAATTAGAATAAATAACATTTATAAACTCCAGTAATAAAATAAATTGTGGACATATTAAAATTGTTAAATATATAAGCTGTCTTCTATAAGCTTGCCTTTGTGTAGTTACACACAAATGGTATGAACAATCACTATAAATGATTATAAAACTCAAGACTCTGGATTCTGTTATCTTTCTGCAAGATACGAATAAACCCCATTGAAAGGAATAGGGTCCTACTGAGTTTTGCATATCCATTCTAAATATTTACATTGTTTTGTGTAGTCAGAATGCAATAAAGCTGGCTTTCTTCATTATAGGCCAGATTCTGTGTTAGCCTTATTAGGGTACAAAAATGGAGAAGGTATATCTACCCCCCTTGGGGGGGTCACACGGCTCCTGAAAGGGGAAGGGGAAAAGCGGGCACATGGACCGAGCAGTACAGCTTGCTGATCACCCAGAGGAAAACAATCTGCGCTCCGCAAAAGTATTTTTCCCCCTCTCTCAAACTCTCTCTCTCGCACACCACCCACACTGGACTTGGAACCACATTTGGAAACTACCTAATTTCTGAAAAACATCTTTATAACACTGTTTGCCTTGTGATTGTGGATCAGGTCAAACTATATTAGAGCTATGTTTCAGAATTCCATTCTAGCCTGTTTAAACATAGTCTGGCACCCATCTCCATTGGCCATCTAAGACATGTTAATATCAGGGTTTACATTAGTTTAGTTTAAACACAGTTTTGAGATCCAGGGCCCAATTCTCCAAGTCCTCAACCTGCAGAACTATCACTGAAATTAATGACAAATCTGTGATGGAAATATCAAACCACTGTCTGGACAAAGCTACTTTTCCTAGACATAATGTGTCCTATTTTGTTTGAAATTTCAAGCCACTCTGACTCCTCCAAATTAGCTGTCTTTCCTCTACCCCATCTGACTGCACTAATTCACCAGCTGTACTATCACCATTTAACTGTAGTGTGGAAGTGACGTGTTAATATCCAATTTACCATTGAAATATATCAGAAAATACCATTAGATATTGCACAGTGATTATAATCAATACAGTAACAGTTTGCAATACACAGGATCAGAAAATAATATATGTTAGCTTTCCCAATATGGGAGGTTACACTATGGGTTTTCTACATGGGGACACTCAGGAAAGTAAATCCAAATTAACAAAAAGTTTGAATTGAAAGTGAATTAGTTAAACTACATTGATACCTTGTGTGAACTCTTTTGTTCAGCATCAAAATGGCTTTAATTTGGTTAGCTTAATTCATAGTGAATTAAACCTGAAACAGGTAGAATACCAATTGTAGGACTGTGTAGTCTTTTAACAATAAGCCCTTTGGCTTAATAGAAAAGTTTCCTGTAAAGCGTTGTCTACATTTTTATTGGGGGGGGGGGGGGTGGGCGACGAAGAGAGAACAACTTCAGTGATCCCACAGACTGTGAAATAAAAAAAAAATAGAAAAAGGCTCTATTTTATTTTTGTATTATTCTATTTTAGCCCTTCAGCAAACTAGCTATAGATGTCTGGAGTGTATTTTATGAACAAACAAATACCTTCTTGGGACACCACTGTGTAAAGAAAGTATTTGGTTTGGAGGATAAAGAAATAAATTAACAGAACTCTTTGTGTGGTACAGCAAAGATATCCTCTGTTCACCAAAGCACCGAGCCTCAGCTGCCAGAAGTGACATTGGCACTGCTGCTCTGAGATTCAGTCAGGGTGTGAATGTCAGGACTCCAGCCGTGCCTTTCTTCTCACTCTCTCTCTCTCTTTTTCCTATGATTTCTCTCTTATTATTTTCTGTCTGAGCTAAACAGCATTGAACTTTACCTACCAAATCAAAGTTAACAAATGCTGCCTGCAAAAATGCATGTCTTAACAATTAGTCATTTTCTCACTGGAATATTCTACAGGCTGACTGTTGGGCTTCTGAGATGAGCTGTTCTTTCCAAAACTATGAGCTAGAATACAGAGGACAGCAGGTAACTCAGCCTCTTGCTCTTCTTGAGATGCTGTATCACACTAGCTCTCAGAAATTCCCAGTAAAGAAAGTATTGCCAATTTTCACAGTTTTTGTTCACTTAAAAAAGCAACCTCATTAATAGACCGATTGAAAATCAGAATTTCTATCCCACAGAAAATTCCAATATTTCAACATTTGTTTTCATCCAAAATTGAGATGACAAGTCAAAATATTGACTTTTTTGTAGCCTGGAAAGTAAAATTTAGGGGTAAAAATCAAAACATTTCATCTTGACATTTTCCAATCAAAACATTTCAACATTCTCAAATTGAAATGTGACAAATTGATTTTCTGAACTGAATCAAAACATTTTGTTTTGGCTTGGTTTGATATTAATTTGTGTCACTCTGAACTGCTACAGTACCTCATGGAAGTTGTAGTCTGAGTACCTCATACTCCCGTTCTCATCAATGAGCTTGGCTTCCTGGCCAGTCTACATTTCTCATAATGCACTGCGGTCGTGTAACTCATATTAGTCACCATATCAGTTCAACCAAAGGGGAGTTCATAAGGCATCATGGGAGATGTAGTCCAGCCAGGGACCCTGAATCATGAGGCATTAATGTCAAATTGACCCCCCAGAAATGTTTCAATTCAATTCAACAAACTGAAATGTTTCAATCTGGATTGACCTGACCTGAAATGAAATATTTAATTGTCCCCCCATGGACAATAAAACTATTTCAGCAAGATTTAAATTTTCCATTAAAAAACATATTGACAAAATTCTGACCCGCTCTATCCATTAACAAATTGTAGTGAACAGTTACACAGAATTGCCATTATTTTGTTTTATGACTGAAGCAAATTTTATCCTATTTGGTAGACATAGCTGAACATCTGTGTCAAGGTTCCTCCCCCACTCTGAACTCTAGGGTACAGATGTGGGGACCTGCATGAAAACCTCCTAAACTTACTTTTACCAGTTTAGGTTAAAACTTTCCCAAGGTACAAATTAATTTTATCCTTTGTCCTTGGAATAACCACTGCCACCACCAAACTCTAACTGGGTTTACTGGGAAACGTAGTTTGGACATGTCTTTCCCCCCAAAATCCTCCCAACCCTTGCACCCCACTTCCTGGGAAAGGTTTGGTAAAAATCCTCACCAATTTGCATAGGTGACCACAGACCCAAACCCTTGGATCTGAGAACAATGAAAAAGCATTCAGTTTTCTTACAAGATGACTTTTAATAGAAATAGAAGTAGATAGAAGTAAAGGAATCACCCCTGTAAAATCAGGATGGTAAATACCTTACAGGGTAATTAGATTCAAAACATAGAGAATCCCTCTAGGCAAAACCTTAAGTTACAAAAAAGACACACAGACAGAAATAGTCATTCTATTCAGCACAATTCTTTTCTCAGCCATTTAAAGAAATCATAATCTAACACGTACCTAGCTAGATTACTTACTAAAGTTCTATGACTCCATTCCTGGTCTATCCCCAGCAAAAGCAGCATATAGACGGACACACAGACCCTTTGTTTCTCTCCCTCCTCCCAGCTTTTGAAAGTATCTTGTCTCCTCATTGGTCATTTTGGTCAGGTGCCAGCGAGGTTACCTTTAGCTTCTTAACCCTTTACAGGTGAGAGGATTTTTCCTCTGGCCAGGAGGGATTTTAAAGGGGTTTACCCTTCCCTTTACATTTATGACAATCTGTTAAACACTTTTTCATTATATATTTTTTATTTAAATGGACAGGGGTATGCATGTAGGCTAGTTCATACGAGAAATCCTTCCTTAAATCTAGAGAGATACAGAAGTACAAGTCCAGCATGGCAAATTCAAATAATCTCTTCAAGATTTAATTGAAGATATAATTATAACTTGAGATCAGGATTAATCAAACATCTATATATTTTTGTTCAATTCTATACTTACTTACAAACAGCACACATAAGAAATAGGATTTCTACCTTTAAAGTAATATCAAGCAAGAACATTATCAAAATCCTCTGAGAAAACCTGGTTGCTTATGTTGATTGGCACAGGATGGGGACAGAGTTATTCAGTGTACTACTTAAAGCTAATAAAATGAAAATAACAATCAGCTAGTTTTAGGAAAGGATTGACATTCTGTACTGTAGCTTCTACAGGTCCACTTATGGGGGACAGGGCACATTCTACTACAAGATATACTTTATTGCCTGCATGACACCTTTTACAGGTTTAAGAGTTTCATCTTGAAGCTTATGTGCCCACCTGTTCTTTACCATTCTACACCGAGTCACCTTGTAATATCAAATCTTAATTTAAAAAGAAAAGAATAGAATCCTGAGTCAGCACATGCTGAACTTTAAGCTCATACTTAAATCCCACTGAAGTCAATGGGCCGTCAGGACAAGTTTACAGTTAAGCACATGTCTAAATCCTTTAGTGAATTAGGGCTCTGGAAGATCAGTGCTAGAGGGCAACTCAAAGAGTGTGAGCTGCACTCCAACTAGTTTTTTTACATAGTCTTTTAAATTTACACAGGTCAAGTTTACAAATGCTAGTGGCTAGGGAGCAATGAGAAACACCAGGAGCCCATGGAGTCAGATGAGAGTTGCCTGATCTATTTTTAAGATGGTTCTACTTTTAAAAGGTAGCTCTACAAAGGCAGTAGTTAAAAAAAAGAAGTAGTAATGGGGTGTCAAAGGCCCTAATACTTCAGTAAACTGGATCAGGGTCCCATTCTATTATACTTTAGGCATTAATGAGGTCGTCAGATATTCTTTAGAGTGCTGTTCACTGGGCCTTTCTACTACACCAATTTAATCCTGTGCCAAACCCTACCACTAGTGGCATGGAGAACATCAGTCCAACTTTACACATTGCAATGAGCCTCTGCACATTTGTTTTAAGATTCCAATTCTGATCTTTTCCTTTCTCTCCCTTAACTCCACCCCTTCACAGTTTGTCTCTACTATCCACTTATTGTGCATACTATGACCTACGTTCCTCTGATGAGGACCATCTGTTTACTTTACATTTGTACAGTACCTAGCACCTATTCCCTGACTGGGGGATCCAAGCACTACTAAACTACAAATAAGAATAAAGAACCAGATCTGTATGTCATATCTGTATAAACTATGTCACCTGTGCATATGCCTTTTTTGAAGAGTTCTCTACTTAGGCTCTGGGTAGAGTTCTTCTTTCATCTATTTCTGGATATCTCTAATCACAACTCAGATTAGTTTAAAAACTGTCAGACCAAAGGACATTTTAGTTTTTATGCTCCACAGAAGGCCATTAGGGCTACCGCATCTGTTCAGGCTTCTGTAGTAAATCAAAGTAAAGCATTTTTCTATCAAGAATTTTAGTGTTTTCTGACTTGGTTTATGTTACATTATTTTTCAGTTAGCTTGTTTTATCCCATTCCTGCCAATCTTTCTTTGCATACTGCTTTGCTTAATAATTTGAGGTGGGCTGTGTGAAAAAGGGACTTGCATAAAATTACTAAAGGGCTAGGATCCTCAGCTCCATCCCTGTTACTAATACCAAGCTCAGGAAGGAAGAATGCAAAGGCAGTATGCAACCTGACTTCAGCACAAGCTTGTAGAAAGATAATCAGATTCCATAGCTTCATTCGGGATGGCCTACATTTGTGAAGTAAATAGTGACTCACCTGCGAGTTACCGAGTAATGGTTTGACTAGAAAGAAGGGGACAGAAGGTGGTAGGAAAGAAGAGTAAAAAGGACCCAGGCAAGGTGAGTAAGATAACCTTACTTCTGATTTCCCTTTCTTTTTCTTTTATTAGTATATATCTTAACTGTCACGTTCTCTCACAGAAGGATTGACTATACATTTAGATAGGCTATTCAGTGGAAGCCCATACACGCATTACTCACGCCTAAGTATTTGGTTTTGAATATTAGTAGCGGCAACCTGATTTTGTTTTTAAAAGTAGGGGAGGAGGAAAGGAGAAGTTGGGGTTGTTAAAGAGTGAAGTTTCATTCTTTGAAGTCAGAGAGGCCTAACAGATGTACAGTCTGGGAAGTTTTCCAGATTCATTTTTAAGAAAGCAAAGTACTTAGCACAGCCTGCACTAAATAGGGTTATTTGGTCTATTATGGTGTGACCAGCAACACAAAATATATTATCTAAATATTTACTAGACAATACAAAACTCAGCAGAAACAGCAAATTTTGCCAGAGTTGGTCACAACTTACCTCCCAATAAAATAAAGGGTTTTCCTGGACAGCTATAGACCTTTCATCATAGACATTTTTATCCACTAGTAAAAGGAGCACACTGAGTTCTCATGCAAAGTGCAGTTCTAGGCTGAAGACAAAACAGACTTTTCAACACCCTGAACAATGGTAGTGTTAATGTCTGATTACATTTATTTAAATGCTGATGCTGCTACTTCTAGCGGAAGCACTTCTGCTGGTAAATATCAGTAATATAGGACATAACTGAAAAATGATGTTGCCTTTCCAAGGATACTGCAGCCATTAATCCTAGTTTAATAGACTTTTAATTTTGTATCCACAATCAATGGACTGATAACATCATTGATGTGGCATCTGTACATCTGAAAATCCTGCACTTGAGCACTGATGGAAATTAAGGAAACAAGTTAAAAGTTTCTTAGTACATTTTTACAGAAATCATAAAAGGCTGTGTTTACGCCCCCATTTTGAACTATTTCAGTTAGCTTGAAGAACAGAAGAAAACAGATCCTGTTCAAATCTGTCTCATTGACAGACCCATACGTCTGCATGGAAAGGTACCATACCTGCAGCCTTGTATTCCTGCCAAGTTAAGAGGAAAAAGCTGATCTGATATTCTGCCAGGAGGAATACAATTCCAAGAAAACAAACACAAACATTTCCTGTGAGGAGATGAAAAGAAATGTTTTAATAAGACAAGTGGAATCTTATTTTAATAAAAGTTAGACTATAATATGGAGACTCAGGAGCCACAGATTTAAGACCCCAGTTCTATAAACACTTCATCACATGCATAACTTGTCTCCTATGAAATCAATGGGACCACTTATAGTATTGATGTTAAAGGCATTTGTGTAAGAGTTTGTAGGATCAGGAACAGGTAAAAAACTATTCATGAATAATTTACTTAGCTCTTTTTCTTTTCACAAATTTTTGTGAGTAGATTACAATTTCCCCCTCTAATTTATTACTTATTTGAAATATTTTGAATAGTTTTTGCAAATAATTCTTGGTCTGTAGATTGTTTGAGAGTTTGTTTGAATATTTCATATTCAAGCTCTGTTGATTAGATTTGATTGGACACAAGGGTCACATAGTATATTTCTATTCCCTGACTGGGTGCATGTAACTCTCAGAATCAGGTTTCCAGCATCAATATTTGTTTTAGCATTTCAAATTCACTTTCCATGAATATGCTACAATGTTAACTTGAAATTTATTGTTTTCATGTGCTGCCAGTAAATTCATTGGCTAGAATATTCTCAGGAAAGGAACACAATATTTTCATTATTACTTCCTCTTATTCTTCAGACATCTAACAATCCTACTTTTTTACTCTTATCATTGCAGAACCAATGCAGCTATGGAAAAGGGAGATGGAGTCATTTCTGGATCATGCACCATCCACAGAATTGTTAAATAAGTTCTGACAGCTAAATCTCTGTTACTGGTGGATACGCACAAGCCAGAGGAAGCCAGCTTGAATTCCAGCTGGAGTGCACAAAGCTAGGAAAAAAGGCATCTTTCTTTCATTTGGAATATGGCAAACTTAATATGGAAGTAACTGGGAAACAATCAAACTGGAAGCCCATAAGTCTACTTTTATAGTATTAGTACTGAATAAGGACACTTCCAAAATATACCAAATATTAATTTTCATTAGTATTAACATTTACCTTTTAATTATAAAAGTTCCATCTCTAAAAAAGTGCTTTAGCATTATGCTGCAATAAAATGAATTGCTTAATTTACGCATTTTATGTAACTTGAACTTTTGATAAAAATTTCTCATAATGTTAAATATTTATGCATTCTGTTTTTCAGTGGAAATATTAAATATATACATTAACCACGAGTCTGCAGAGTAGGATATGAATCCCTTATATTAAAATTAAGTGGTTTACTATATAAAAAGGTAAGCAAATTAAATATTACATCCTAAAGTTACCCTTCAAGAATTTAAACAAAAAATTACTCGTATTGTAAAATATTTGATCAAATAAATACAAAAATCTTTATAGAGGAAATGTAACTAAAATATTTTCAGTGTTATACTACACAGTCTGATTAATTTGTTGCTTATGTGAATCCTACATTTAGCAGTACTATTTGCTTGATTATAATTAAGGAGTATTAGCACATTCTGGTTTTTGGTCATTGATAGGTCACATAAAATGTCTTTCTGTACTGAAAAATGACACAGGATCTGATTTAAAAAATACATGCCTGCAATTTCTCACAAAAGCTTAGATATCTCTGTTTGGTTGTGTGATATACTGCATGTTGCATCCCTCCAGTGTTCTCTCCATGAGTAAAATTGCCATATAGGACTGTCGTGGTATAACCACATTGAATTTTGAATTTGCAAAATTAAAAAATCATGAAACTTTCAACGAGAAGATAATTTCATAAATCCACCCACAAAATAATAATAAGAGTAATGACAGCTACTAATCTAATAGAAGTAAGATTTGACATCCCAAAAAGCACATGAAACAATTTGGTTCAAAAAACGATGCAAAATTTTCTACAGTCTCCTGTCATTATATTGTAAGAATGATGGAATCTGCATAACCCTCTCTTAAAGAATAATAATAAGGGAAGGGACATTAAAGGATATATCATAAATGAATTACAACAGCTATCATAGGAGCCAAAAGTCAATGAGCCAGACCTTCAGCTGATGTGAGTTGGCATAGCTCCATAGAAATCAGAGTTATCTCACTTTACACCATTTGAGGATTTGGACTAGTATTTTCCAACCATTACAATAATTATCCCAGACATCTTCTGTTCAAGCTGCAGTAAATTCAGATGCCACTGTGTGGTAGTTGTTGGAAAATACTACATTTTTAATAACGTCTGCAGTATATAGACGAGTTTTTTAAATGGAATCTCAAGTTAGGAAGGAAGGAAGGAAGGAAAATAAAAATAGTCCATTCATATTTAAGACTATGATATAGAAGTTATCACATATTGAAATTGGATCAAACTGAGAGTAAAACTAAAATATTTAATAGGCCATTACCTATACTACTGAAGTCAATGGAACCATACCAATTTACATCAGCTGAGAATCTGGCACACGTATGTAACTAAACATATATTTTAGAACTACTCATTAGTCTACCACCGGCTAGGCACTAGTACATACATATATACATTTTGGTTGAGTCCTCCAATGTCTACTGTAGCAACAAAATACTGTAGCATCCCTTGAATAGACAGAGAATAAAAAAAATACACATGTCCCCATAGCTGTGTGGAGAAAAGATTCCATAGACACAGACTCAGCCTACCTAATGCCTTAATTACCCGTTTCCCCACATGTATGTCACTTGCATCATCGTTCATGTTCTCTGATCTGTTTTATTGTTGAGGAAGGTTTTGTGAACATTTGGTCATGGACCAAAATCAGTAGCCATTTGGAAGCAGCCAAAACTATGTCACACTGCAAATGTCTGGAGTTATGGCAGATTTCCAAAGCACAGTGATAAATATAACAAGAGACAAAGAGTTGTTCTGCCTCCAGGACTTCTAAATCAAATGATAAACACCACAAAGTAGATCTAAGACATACAAACATTAAAATCCCTCATATGTTTGTCATTGTCAGTGCTCTCAAGCATGTGGTGGTATCACAGAAAACCAATGGGGAATTGAATGGAAAATCTCCAGATATACCTCAATATAATTAAGCAATGTAATTAAGCAATCTCAATACAGTCTACTTGTTGAAATCACACAGCCATAGAAAAGCTGCCCACTAATAATTAATAGTGTCAGACTCAGAGATCACTTAATCCCTAAAATGCTAGAAATACAAGTATCCATCAGCTTAATTTGCTTGCTTTTGAGAAAGTCAATTACCTCATCTGGTTTCCTGAATACTTGTACTGACATTGTAGCCAGTTATTTTGCTATAGATATATGGGCATATTCTAAATAAGAAATAGGTATGGATTAAGGCAGCAACTCAAACACCTGTAAAACAATAGGTTAGCCAAACTAATTAAGGCCTAAGGCCTAAAGACTTGCCATAAGAAACTAACCAGTAAGGGACACTGTAGCAGAAGATGTCATAAGATAGAGTGCTGTTATCAGCAAGTGTTGCTAAACTGCTGATAATTAAACTCAAGATGCCAGTTTATACCAGTTTTAGATATTTTAAGTTAGCAACATCAGCAGATGTCCAACCAAGAGCAATGCCATGGTAACTAACTGACGTATGTGTTAATAAGCTTGATGTAAAAGGCCTAAAAACCTATGGGAGAAGGGTATCCCAACATTAGTTGGGTGAGGAAATACAGGTAAGGAAAAGGGACTGAAACCCCTGCTGAATAGGCAGTAGGCATAGCAGTAATCAGCTAACTTCTGATAAAACGTGGCACTCAGCCCAGGCACTCCAAGCAGATTTCCTGGAACGTGTCAGGCCAAGGACCACTTGTGCATCATCTGAGCTACCATGGGGCTCCCCACAAAGAATGGTGTATGTAAATTTTGGATGCTTGTACTATCTCTGCCTACTTTGCTACACTGTAGTGATATTGCTGATTGTGTTAATAAAACTATTGCAAATTCAAAAGGCCTTCCTTAATTTTGAGCATCTCTCCCACATACGCCGGGGTCCTCACTCTCAAATTAACTGTAATACTGTGGCCAATCTAAAGGCAAACTGAACTCTGCCAAACCACAAAATGTTAAATTGTGAAAGCTAAATACCTAATCAGTAGATCAGCCAAGCGCCCCCATGAGTGAATGGCAGTCTGGCCAAGCACAGAAATATTTATTTGGGATTTGTTTATACAGTAATAAGACAATTATTTTTGTTTCCTTTCCCTGCCTCCTGTCTCACCGTGAAGGGCCAACACTGAAGGCACTAAACCAAAGACAAGACTAAACTTGCTGCTAAAGAATAGCATCTCCTTCTGTTGAATTGCTTTCATAATTTGTGTTGCAATCCATGCAAGATGTCAATATTGTAAGGTGAATTCACAAGGTCCCACCATGGGATTCTCTGAGTAACATGGAGATGGAGTCCATAACTGGTCCACTTGTGGATCACAGCAAATAACCTAGCAAGGAGTCAAAAACAAAACAGCATACCAGGTTACTTGTTTCAAATGTATTGGATACTCAAAAAATTCTGAGGATTATCATCATGGCTTTATTTTTTAAATCAATTACTTATAAGAAGAAATTAAGTCAGTGGCACCCAAGCACCTAAGCACATGCTTAAATGTTCTGCTGAATAGCAATGGACTTCAGAACATGCTTAAATGTTCTGCACATGCTTAAATGCTTTGCAGAACTGGGATGAGGCCTGACAGTCAGGAGGTCCTTACATTCTAATCCTTGCCCTGCTGCAGACTCACCGTGTGGCTTTGAGCAACTCACTTCACCTTTCTGTCTCAGTTTCCCACATGTCAGTTGGAGATAATAGTATTTACTGACTTATCTCCCAGGGGCATTCCGAGGATTAATAAATTAATGTCTGTACAGTGCTTTGAACACATTAAGTGCTATAAAATGTAAAGTTAGGGCATTAGCCTTTCCTCTGCACAGAACTGAGTTCATATCCCGCTGAGTTACAAACACAATACACAGGAGTGCGGTAGTCCCAGCCTAGTCCTGAGAAATTTCCATCTCACAAATACACTACCTAGTGTGGAACAACTGGCAGTCTCTGACTCAGGGAAGCTTACAGGCATAGAAAAACTGAGGATTATTTGTATATAGGAAGCTTGTACATCATCTGTCTCTTGGCACTTCTTCTAGTCCTTTATTGTTTTAAAAACAGTATGACTTAAGGGTGGAATGCGAGACATTTCTTTCAATTTCCCAGCTTTTTTAATTTTGCATCCATGTTTTATTTGTATTTATTTAATGTGGAAGTCTTATGTCTTCCTGTTGACTATTGCTACTGCTAAAAATATAAAATATGAACATAAGAACAGCCATACTAGGTCAGACCAAAGGTCCATCTAGCCCAGTATCCTATCTTCCGACAGTGGCCAATGCCAGGTGCCCCAGAAGGAATGAACAGAACAGGTAATCATCAAGTGATCCATTCCCTGTCACTCATTCCCTGCTTATGGGAAGGTACAGACCTGGAAAAAATAATTTTATATTAAGAATATGATTTAAGGGGGAAAAGGTTTGTGTATCAGAAACAAAAACTAATACTGATCAAAGGGGGTTGGAAGTAAAAAGTGAAAATGCCAGTGGAGGGGAAATTTATTCCTCTAGGCATTTAAATCCTGCTCATCTCTGGAGTATCTGAGTGCCCCCCCCATCTTAAAAATAGGCACAATAAAGGAGCTTTGTCTTTACGTCCAACCCTTCATTCAGTAGTCTGTTTTGAGTTTTGCTTTTGACTCTCAAGGCATGGATATTTGAGAAGGTTCTAATATATTTTGGGTTAGGGCATTTGGGCCTGCATTGACAGGTCTCACTCCTGAGTGGATGGTTCCATTGTTCCAGTCATACATAGCTATTGCGGGAGGTTATGATCTTGGAGTATGATGTAGTCCATCTCCCCACCACACTGTCCTTCCATCTTTCCCTTCAAAACACTTGCATGCATGCACACACACACACAGTTTTATGTCTGTGTGTTAGATCCGATATTCCCAAAGGAATAGTACATAGCAGCTTGTGATATTCAATTCAGCATCCCCACTTTGCTTAACATACAGCAATATATGTATAGCGAAAACAAGAATAGATTTTCTTATCAAAGAACAGAGATTCAAGTGATAGTGAGTAAGAATATTGGAAACAAGGGGTTACATATAAAACAAAACGATAACACACTTTCTAGAGACTAAACAAGGCATTCCCCTATCTCCTACAAGATAGCATACCCAGAGTTCTTGCCCCAGCATTTTCAACCAGTTTGGCTGAGACCTCTTCTTATAAGATCAAGCCTGCTGGCAACTTGTCCTCACAGATTAGAGAAAAATATAGGGGTTCATTTGTGCCCCAGATATAGTTTCAAAAATTCATGGTCTTACCCCTAAAACAGGCTGTTTTTGTTTTTAATGCCAGCCCCCATAATCTATTGATCAGCATTTTTCTCAGACTGAAAATGTGTGTTCATTGTGAATGACAGAAGATTCAATTTGCATATGACCAGACAGAGTGAGATAAGTCTCTCTTCCCCTGCTGCCTGCCAGGAATATGTGGATTACCCTTTGGTGACCTGTCTTAACTCACAGAAAACAAAGTTTTCAGTATGTATACATAACTCTTCACATATTTTTCATGCAATAATCATTTTCATGCATAATCATTGCATATCATCAGGCAATGATTATGCCGACCAGCGTGACACAGGCTTTCAGTAGAGCTCTTACTGAAATTCTTTTGCTGAACCCAAAGGATCCCTGTGCTCTTTGGCAGTTGGCATCCAGAAGTCCTTGGGTCACCATCCTGTCTTATTACATATTTTTAAAGCATTTCCCTACTTTTGGGTGCTATTACATTGCTAATAATGAACCTAAAACTTATGCACTTATGCTTTATTTCTGAATTGCCATTTGGAAAATATCAATAATTAAACACAGGGAAACCTATTTGTATTTTAAATGGGTTATTTATGAAGGGCAAAATCCTGCTCTGCACCTCACATGAGCATTCATTTGGGGAAGGGGAAGATGGCATCACAAATATTTTCTCCCTAATGCTCACACATAGGGAGAAGGCAAGGGATAGACCTAGCACTAGGCCTGGAACCCAGCTCACATGAATCTAAAGGGGCATGCCAGCTGGAATGAGGGCATGATCAGGCCCCTAGCTCCCCCATGCACATATTGCCATCTGGCACTAGAGGATGCACACACTGCTCCTTTTTGGAACATGAGTAGGTATGCTGCTGAATTTGCTGCCCTCCAGCCCCATGAGTCTTCCTACCTCATAAACCAGAATTGTTCTAGTGGACTCTGATGCAGTTAGGAACCTCTTAGCCCACCCATGCCTTTAAAAGGCAGCACCCAGCCCATTGTTATTTTATATAGCATCACAGATGTATATTATAATTCCCATTGGCGGAATCAGATATTTAAAGGATGGATCATTTCAGGGCATTAGTAGCGGCAGTTGCCAAAAAGAGTAGCGTGCATTAAGGCCAACATTATTAAACTTAACTCATCAAGAGATAAGGCCTAAAACCATACTTAAACACCAAAATAAGTGACCAGTGGGAGCTCTGGATGCTCAGCACCACTGTAAAGATCAAGGCATAAATTTAGGAAGAGCAAACAGGAAGAGCAACAAAGACTCTGGAACACAGTAAAACATTTCACATTCCAAGACATGCCATGGAGACTCTAACCAACAGGGGATGCAACCTACCGCAAGGCATCTTTTAGAGCTTCAGGCTGTGTCATATAGGTGAGCAGTCAGAGGATGTGAAGTGAAGCTTCTACAAGAAGGGTCTGTGGCATCAGGCAATGAAGCTTAGGAACTCCCACAGTTAAAATAAAATCTGAGTTGGAATGGATTACTGTGACCATCTGAAATGGTTCTGGGCTCCATCCCTGCATCTTCAGATTGAATTTATGATCCTGTGTGTTATAAACCGGCCTTTTAAATAAGTTATGGAAAGGTATGCAACTGTGCAGAGCCTTTATGCTGTAACTGTACATCTGTCACATTCTATGGCATTTAAGGCTCATTAAATTTTGAATCACGTGTCATCTGCCCTTGGCTTAAAATGGTTCTGAATGTGCCTTTTGGCTCCAAACTTTCACTTTAGTGGAAACTGTTTCTATTTATTTCTCAGTTCCTTTATTCTGCTATCCATATCAATTCTTTAGTCAGACTGTAGGTTCATGCACTATGGTCCTGATCCTGAAAGGGTTGAGAGGTTTCAGAGGAACAGCCGTGTTAGTCTGTATTCGCAAAAAGAAAAGGAGTACTTGTGGCACCTTAGAGACTAACCAATTTATTTGAGCATAAGCTTTCGTGAGCTACAGCTCACTTCATCGGATGCATTCAGTGGAAAATGCAGTGGGGAGATTTATATACACAGAGAACATGAAACAATGGGTGTTACCATACACACTGTAAGGAGAGTGATCAGGTAAGGTGAGCTATTACCAGCAGGAGAGCAGGGAGGGGGGGGACAAATGGCGGGGGGGGGGAACTGCTGAAAATGGCCCACCTTGATTATCACTACAAAAGGTCGTGTTCCCCCCCCCTGCCATTTGTCCCCCCCCTCCCTGCTCTCCTGCTGGTAATAGCTCACCTTACCTGATCACTCTCCTTACAGTGTGTATGGTAACACCCATTGTTTCATGTTCTCTGTGTATATAAATCTCCCCACTGCATTTTCCACTGAATGCATCCGATGAAGTGAGCTGTAGCTCACGAAAGCTTATGCTCAAATAAATTGGTTAGTCTCTAAGGTGCCACAAGTACTCCTTTTCTTTTTGAAAGGGTTGAGTCCCCTTCCTCTTACTTCTATGGGTGTTGAGGGTGCTTAGCATTTAACAGGATCTGGACCCTTATAAACACTTCGTAATTATGATCCCTGTGGCGTAAGTTTTTTTTAAAAGGTAAACATTTGACAGGTACAGTTGGGCACATTATTCGGACTAAGGACTAAGTACCATATCCTAATGCAGATAGAATTTTGACTTTAATGGTGGTTTTCACTGCGTAAGGATCTGGCCCTACATTGTGGATTTTCCAGCAGAACTGCTCTTTCTGCCTGTTTGTAAACACTTACTGACATGGCATGATCGGATACGTCTTGAGCCGCTGTAAGCAACTTTACGTTTCTTGTCATAAACCATGAGACTCACCACAAAAAGCAGCGCCACATCCCAAACATATTTCCTTTTAATTTAAAGCAACTATTTGAAATGAATAAAACATGATCAAATTTCAGACATTTTTACTAAAATCAAGAAACGTCACATCGCCACTTTTTGATTTCAATAAATGCTTTAAGTTATTGGGGGGGTGAGGGGGAGAAAGCCTTATTCCAGGTTGGCAGTACAGATTTTGTGACAAATTTCTTCCCTGCCCTAAAGACATTATGACTCAAAAGGTACAATCCTTCATAAAATGAAGCATCTTTTTCTCTCATAATAATTGTTAAGTTTTTCCTCAATGCTTAGACGCCTCTAGCTTATTTTGTAATGATATCACACCTGTGAAACATTAAATCTGTGCTGTAACTGTAGCAGATAGTGTAAGAAATGTCAGCTCTCATTAGCCTGCATATAAATCTGCCTTTGTGATAGGCAGGATAAAAGACAGACAAATGAAACACCAGAAACCCAGAGCATATGTTGTTCATGCAAAAAGGGCATTCACCAATGTGCATCTTCTCATTATTTCCAAACTAAGGGAATGGAAAGAAAGAAAGAAAGAAAGAAAGAAAGAAAGAAAGAAAGAAAGAAAGAAAGAAAGAAAGAAAGAATCAAATTGTAGGAGGTTCTCATAATTGTTCGCTGACACAGCTGAACAGTCATAAAATATCATAAAGAGTAAATGAGTTGATAATGTAAAGCAGTAATTAGGATTTGGTGCAGGCTTATGCTATTTACATATTTTAATGCTTCGGTATTAACATGTCAACTTTAATAATATGTAAATGAATTCCCTGGTGTGAGATTTATCCTGCTAGGCACTAGACATATATCCATTCACTGCAATTGTAAATTTTTTTCCTTCTCTATATTTTTAGTGTGTTTTTTCCAGACTCTCATACATGTTTTCTTTGCCATCTGTCTAGATTCAACTAAAGAAGTATATAACTCTAATGGATACACCAGCAGTAGCCCCCAGCTCCACATATCACTGAGCTATAAAGAATACACACAAAAAAAATCCTCTTTGTGTCTAGATGTAAGATTAAATAAAATAAAGTTAATCAGCCAACCACTATTTCTGCCGATTTCTGGGTACCACTGATGCTTGCTAACAGCCTGACCAGACACGTCTAAACTGTGGAACATGATACCACATCATTAGAGTGATGCCTCAGAAGAGCCATGTCACATCCCAAAGGTGTTTTCAGGAGTGCAGAACACACAGTAAAACAACTTTATTTCACTGTTTTCCACCCTGCTTTATTCCTGATCCACCCTCCCTTGATATTGATTATGTATCTGGAAAGTTTGCATCCTTCAAAATTCAAACACTATTTCATTAGAAACATCCAATTTGTGGGCATTGATAAAAATAAAAGATACAGTCGAACATCAGTTACTACCTAACTCTGCACAGCAGTTCAGTGATGGGTGTACCGCAGAACCCAGCAAAATACAGTTATGGTTGCCTGGCAACCAACAGGAACCAGATCAGAACACCACAAAGGTGCAGATGAATAAATGGAAGTGACAGGGATAAGTGAAAGAGTCAGGTGAGAGAGACCAAATTCAGTGCTAGAATGACTGGCCAGATACTTTTACCAAACGGGAAATTAAACAGTGGGCCAATGTCAGCCTGCAGGTAAACTGGGCTGCAGGGGATGTAACTGAGAACTGGCTTTGAGCCAAGGGATTACATGCCAAACTCAAATGAACTAGAAGGTGGAGTGGGCAAGCAAGCTGTTTTGGTGTAAATATGGATTAAAATGCGGTACTATACTGTACTGTATGTGCTCGTCCCAAAGAATAGCTCCGTAGACATAGTGAAACTATGACTCAACTGTTAGTGATCTCCCAGAGTATTCCAGGCTTACACATCATTGTTAATCAGTTGGAAACCAAGCATTCATGCACATTGAATTTGAATGGCCATTGCTCAATCTTTCCATGTAATCCCATTAAGAAAGGCCCGAGTGGAGACACTGAGGGTTTCTCTTCTTTGCTTTCCACTGAAAAAGAATTTAAGTAATTTCTTTATTTGCAAGACTCTTTTGTTATGACCAGGGCCGTCCCTAGAGGTGTGCGGGGCCTGGGACATAGGTGCCAAGTTTCTAATCTGCCTGGTGGGTGCTCCCCCTAGCTCCGCCCAGGCCTGCCCCAACTCCACCCCTTCCCCCAAGGCCCTACTCCCACCCTGCTCCTTCCCGCCCCACCACTTGCTCCCCCTGTCCTGCCTCTTCCCCGCCCAGTTCTGCCCCCTCCCCTGAGCACACTGTGCCCTCGCCAGACATGCCAAACCTGTGAAAAAAAAAACACAGAAATTGGGCTCTTTTTTTTTTTTTTTGGCTTAATTGGCTTGTGAGTTGCTTGTTGGCTAGTTTTTGGCTTGTAGCTTCTTTTTTTTTTATCAGCTCCCGGCAAGCAGGGGCAAGGGAGGGAGAGAGTCAGGGGTGCACAGCGGGCCCACTACAGTCCCAGACTGCACGCCGAGGGGAATCTAGTCATATAGAGTGTTGGGGTTCTTGGGGATTAGCTTGTTTAGGCCTTGTTTTGAAATGGGATTAGCTTGATTTTTGGTTTATTGTGAAAGTCTGGGTGTTTATTTACCACATGAAAGTTGGCAACTGTGGCCCTCACTCCTCTCCCCTCCCTCCCCAGTCCCTCCTGATGCCATGGGTGAAACATCTGATATGCAGCAGGCGCTGAGAGGGAGGAGGAGATGCTGATCGGTGGGCCCCACCAGAAGGCAGGAGGCACTGGGGAAAGGGAGAGGTTCTGTAGGGGGGCTCCTCCTCGCCACCTACCCCTGCCACCACCCCTTTCACCTCCTCACCCTGCTTGCCTCACCTCCCCACCCACCTCCTGCAAGGACCCCCAAAGTGCGGGGCCCGGGACAGTTGCCCCGATTCGCCATACCCTAGGGACAGCTCTGCTTATGACCCACAGCCAGCTTGAGGTATTAGATATTTGACAAATAAGCAGATTTAGTATTGAAAAAAATGTCCATGTTAAGTGGGCAGCACCACATTATTTTCCAATTATAGCAACTGGAATTACCACCACTATATTTTAAAATGACCACATAACAGGATCAGAGTAGCTACAGATGGAAAAAGACTGGGTAGATCATCAAAGTCCATCCCCTTGTAAAGTCTCTTGGAGAGTACTGGGAAAGGACATCTTAAAGTGATATTATGGTACGGATATATTTTATATATATGGGATAGATGCTCAGCTGGTGTAAGTCAGAATAGCTCACATGATTTCTGTAGAGCTACACTGATATCAGCTACAGACAGGACTCTGTTTCCTAAAACATATGCTGAAAATCCAACTAATATGAGCTTCCAGTACTTACTTTAATCCTTCCCATCACTAAGGAATACTTTAAAACAATGTGATCAAGAAGAGATTGATTAGCCAGAATTATGCTGACGTAATGTTAGGGCAGAAAGTTCCATGAGGTCATCTTCCTGAACAGATGGTCTAGAGATATTGGTTTTAACTGGCACATGGTTGAGTAAATAATGTTTAAGTTTTCTTTGTGTGCCTGGGGAGTGAACCAGATAGAGTTGAGTGAAATACCTGTGCCTCCTGCCCACATCATCTGCTGCTCCTAGGGTTTTCATTTCCTGCGCTGTTTGTGCTTTATCACACGGCTCACTGGTCAAGCAGTCTGTGCCCTTGGTTCAAGAAGCTTATACTGAAAGAGAGCGAGGTGCACTTAGTTTCAATTTGTAATTTATATATTATACATGGTTTGTTCCTTACAGGCAAAATCATAGTCAAGAATGAAATGGGTATATTGCTGATTTAGTTTTGCTCAGTCAGTACAGCAAATTTTATCTGTAACGATAAATGACCATCAAAGAACACAAATCTGCATGGTTCAGTTTAACAGATTCCCTTAGGACTAAATGGCTATTTAAACATATTCAGATTTGAATTCTAAACAGATTAGTTCTGTTGATTGTCAGTAAACTTTTAAAAAGCATAATTAAAATGCCGAGTTCTTTAAACATGTGCATCTGCGAATTTGAAAGGACTGTCCTGGTCCTGCTCTGTTATCTCTCTTTGTTCAGAATAAATTCAGAATAGCCACTAACACGAAGTCAAATTTTACAAAATATAACTTTTTTGAAACACAGTTACAGTGATGGGATTTCTTCTTTATTTTCTTTTAAATCCTTGATTATTATGAAGACATGTGAGAGTGTTGTAAACAGAAGACCTTCCCCTCTTAGAATCCGCCTCTATTTGTCTGACTCCTTCAGTAATACCAGGCTAGTGTCTCTGATATCACATTTGCTTTCACAGTAGCAATCTGGGATGTTTTATTGTCATTTAATATTTTAAAGATTGATTGGTAAGAGTGTAGGCTGAGTTACTGGCAGTGAACAGCCCATATGAACCAATAAAATCCATTTCTACTCAAGACCCCCACAAACCACAATACGCTATATATTAAATACAAAAATAAATCACATGGATCAACATTATGATAAACTACTTCACTGAAAACTACTGAATAAATGTTAATCTTATACATTTTACAGTTAACTGTCTTGTCTGGTATTTTAATTATTTTTAAATGATCCAAAAATCTAGAGACCCATGCCTATAAATTATTACCATTTGTGAACAATAGCAAAGTACATGTGTAAGTCATATGTGCATTCAATTCACTCTTGGTAAAAAGTTATTACTGCATTCCACTGAACTCTCTAACAACTGCTGAGTGCTAGCACAGAATGTGTATTTCTAACTTTTAAAATAATGTATTTATAATTTTCATATTTCAGTCATCACTAATACTCTATTGCTGTTAATAACAAAGATTACAAAAAGAAAATCATAAAGGGAAAAGCATCGAATAGATATTACAGTTTGTCTTGATAAAGTTCGCAAGTCACTTTCTACTCTACCCAGGAGAAAAAGAAAAAAATATCCAAGTCCAAGAAAAGAAAAAAATATAGTCTGGCTGAACAGATTGAAAGCAGACTGCTGAAGTTCCAATGGAAAGAAGATGCCAAGATACCTATCATAATCAGATTAACTCCTATCCCCTTCTAGCCTCCGCAAGTGACTCAAAACACTCCATAATGCTGCTGAAGGGACCCACATCTCACTAAAGAAAATGCACATGAAAATCTCAGTTTGCTTGTTTTTGCACTTTTCACATAGTACGAACAACAAACAGAACATACAAACTTGAAAGTAAAAAAAATGACATGACAGAGGAACTTTGCACTGGCATCAACAAGAGACCAGTCAAATACGGCACAAGCTAGGCAGGATTTTATTGAGGAAAAAATGGTAAGGGGGAATATTTAAAAAAAGTCATCTGAAATAGTGTCTTTGATGGGAGAATTGCAGGAATCTATTTAATGTTTATTAATGGAGTTGGCCAAATACTATTTGTGAAAGCAAACATAACATGAATCTAGGCTTTTTCAACACGAGAATAATGAATAGTATACTTCCAATACAAGTTTGTTAAGTTTAAGGAATTCACGAACAGTTTGATGAATACTGGGAATATATCCAAATATTCACAAATATGGCTACACAAATAGCAGCAAATTGAATCCAAGTCATTTATTCATAAGTTTACTTACAAATATGCTTTTTAATTATTTGATCAGCTCGATTAATAGAAGACAAGCAGGTTTGCTTTCCCTCCTGATACAAATAAAGGGAGAATGGAAGTAAAGGAGACTAATTTCCCATAAGTCTCTAATCCTACCCAGTGAGAGGCATCTTTATAAACAGGACAGAGTGGTTTGGGAGCCTGGGTAGCTTTTTTACTTGGTTGCTCAGCCAGGCATGAAAGTGTCTTCTACAATATCCTAAAAGATTCTGCACAAAAGACAATCATATATTCTGGGCAGCAAATAGCATTTCTAACTGGGTAAAAAAATAAAGCATCAATATTCTCCTAGACTTTAATGGTGGAGTAAGATAATATTTAGCATAAGTAAGAGTATCAGAATCTGTCCATGCATGAAATATGAAGTGTTCAAATGTATTCCACAAGAGCATGTAACTATCTGCACTATTCACAAAGCAAACTCCATATGGAACAAATGTTTGCTCAAACAACTCAAGAAAAAGTCAGGTGTAGGTTATGTTACAGGACTGGGTACCAGTAGATCTGGATTCTGTACCCAGTTCTGCAATAGACTTCCTATGTGAATTTGGGAAAGTCACTTAAATCTCTCGGTCTTGCAGCTGAAATGTGGATAACTAATTCTTTGTTACCTCACAGGAGTACTGTGAAGCCTAAGTCATTAATGTTTGTAAAAACACTGAAATCCTTGTAAAGAAGGTGCTATAGTAGAAGCCAATTCTGGTTAATTATCCCATTCATTTCCAGTTTAACTTTTATTTCATCCATCAAGTGAGTGTTTCACTTTAGTTAGTTCACAGCTGTTACAGTCTGTCTAATTTCAATAAATTAACTTTTACTTAAAAGCATTAGTTTTCTTAATACAACTATATAAGGTCACATTTATAGTAGATTGTTCAAGTAAATTAGACAAATTGCTCAAATAGATTTCTCAGCATAACAACACTTACCATCAAAGCAACCTGTATTAGAATTAATAATTCATTACTTATTGAAACAGACAGCATGACTGAGCCAACTTGTGTTTGGGTTATGCACCACAATGACAAAACAGAGAAATATCCTGCCCATTACAAATATGCAGAGTAGATCATGGTGATTTTATTAAAGAGCTTAAAAAATTATTGCTTATATTTTTTATATGGACGAATGCAAGGAAAGCTGTGTACACAATTATGTGCCAAACCGCTCATGTAATTACTGCAACTGAACATTCAACGTGTGGGTATGAGTGGTAGAATTTGTAAGTGCAGCATCTAAAAAGTGGCTGCAGAAATGGCATCTTAGGATCCCACTTTTGTCACTCAATAACGCCTATATCAATTTTGCTGAGGCTATACGTAACGAGCTGGTTTTATTTTCAATGGACAGCCCTGCAGGTAAAGTTTGGGATCTGAAGGCCAAGCTGTGCTATTTCTGGGTTGTGCATTATCAAAAAAGATTCTGCTGTTTGAATGTAGTTAGCATGGGCCAGAATAGCATCCAGCTCATTCTTCAATGGTGATATTGGCTCTGCTTAGCTAACATGAGTTCAAAGGAATAAAAACATATTTTTGTCACTGAATCAAGTAGGTAAGATTCTGACTGCATACAGCGAGTAGTTCAACTGACACAGAAGGTGCCATTTTTACTTCATCACTATTTTGAGTATTACATAGAGAGTTTTCATACAAAGAGGAGAAAGAAGAAACTTTGCGGATTTTCCTATATAATTTATACTATATCTTGATTTAGGCCAACATATTCAAATCTGGAGCCTGAAATTAGGGTTCTACATAAAAGAGGCATGATTTTAATAGATGAGCATTTGTAGCATGGGCTGATAGGAGATGCAGGTGCTCCACACCTCTAAAAATTAGTCCCTTTAATTTTAATGGCTGAATATGGAGTGAAGAACCAAAGTTTGGTTTTCACTGGGACCCCACTGGGCACATTCAGATTAAGGATACGTTGCCAGACACTGGGAGTACGGAAGTGACCCTGAGATTGTGCCCTGAGGATTTGTTCACTATGGTTCATGTCATAACTCTGTTTCTTGTCAGTGTCTTTGCTGCAGCTCTCAGATAAACTTCAGAGTTTTTAAAAATAAAGATGTTTCACGTAATGTTGATAGAAATAAATCATTTTCAGACTTTTTTTTAATCTCTTCTATTGAACATAGGGTATCTTCCCACCTGAACATTCCCAGGCCTACTGAAAAGGAAGTATTATACTTGTCTTGATGCCATAACTGCAGGGCTTGTTACTGAATATATAATACAAAGCTTCCCCTTGTGCCAGTCTTCCAGGGCTTGGTATTGGTGATAGCTTTACAGGAGTGAAATGAGGCACATCTGAAATGGCTGTAGCCACTAACACTTAGACAACAGCCAATATGTTTTTTGGCATCTCAGCAGAAAGATTGCTGTTATTTTGGCTAGCTCCTGTCAGACAGATAATAAAGGGTGGTGTTGGGAGTCTCTATCCACTCCCAAACAACATCCTGTTTCATATAACAGGGACAAAGTCTCTGTGTAGTGGTAGAGACAATTTTATGTTTTTCTAAGTAAACCCTGCCAAGTGCTAGATTAGCATTTTCACATTCCCCTAACCACTGATGCATAACCTCAGTTTGGACAGCTGTTTGGAATTCCAGGCTGGATACCCAACACTCAGCAAACACATCTGATGCTCAGATGTGGTCTCTTGGCAGCTTGATCTCATGTCGATGTGTTCAGATGGCATTGTGCCCATTCATAAGTTAGTCAGACTGTTTCATTTGGATTAGTTGGCAAGTAATCATGAGTTTGGATGTGCAGCCAGCTACACCCCATACAAATGTCATCTCTGCTACTATATTCTCCCTCTTCGGTGGTGTTTGGTGTTATACGTATCTTTATACCTGATTTCACCCACTGACATGTATGTGGGGAAAAAAATTAGAGTGGAGGAAAGGCAGTTCATAACACAGTTAACTTAACACTTTAACTAAGAACTGGTCTGCTCCTATGGCTGAAACAAAAACCCAGAATAGTACCTTCTGTTCTCATATAAGGAAGATTAAAAAAAAAAAATCTTTGCCTACAGAGGTTGTAGATGAGAAATACTCTGGAATGTGTGAAGCATAGGTGAAAAGTACAGAGAATCTGAATCTTATTTCATATAATTATTGTACTATTTTAATTAAGCTATGATTAAGCACTGCAATATTGTCTGAGTATTTTGGCAGTATAACAAATTATTATTGATATTATTTCAAAGTTTGTATGAAATTATTGGTATCATACACACTTTACACTCACCCCTGCCCCCAAATATCTCGTGACAGCAAATTTGAAACGTTAAATAGCTTAACAAAATTCTTATAGCTTAACAAAATTCTTAGCTTATTCTTAAGCTAGCAGATTAAATAAATGAATGTCATATTATGGAGCAACAGTAGGTGCCAAAAGTCAAGATTACAAATGAGTTTTTCTAATAAACTTGACTTGTCCTGACACCTCCCTGAACACACCTCAAAAATCCACATTCACAAAAAGCCACATTGAACTCTAAACTCATATTGGTAGGTTGGACCTGGGATCAAAAAAGTTTTTTGTTTGTTTGTTTTTTTACCAAATATGGAGAGGGGGACCTCCAGTTGTAAGCTGCACCCCTGTGACAGGTCCGGCACCACAGCGCCCTTTTGTGGCAGAGGTGGATGGGGTGTCAGGGCCTCGCCACTCTTAAGTTCCCACATCCGTCCCTTTCAGGACGTCCCAATGGCCAGTTTCCTCATGCTCACCCCTTGGTCGGGGTAGCGGGACCTAACAGTCCAAGTCCATGTGTCGCGCCCCCACATATCAGGGCAGCATGGCCCAGTGGCCAGAGTCCATACAACTCGCCCCGCGTATCAGGGCAGTGTGGCCCAACAGCCAGAGTCCATAGCCTTCCCCCTCTTAGGCGGGGAAGTGTATCCCAATGGCCAGAGTGGTAGGGGGACCCAGGCCCGCCCTCTCCACCGGGTTCCGACCCAGGGCTCTCCTATCGGCGGGGTTTCCCCTCGCGCTTACCCTTGTGGGGATCCTCCTGCAACATGCCGCATGTCAGTGCAGCTTTAATGCTGCTTGTCTCTAAAGTTCCCCTGGGTCACTTCCTACCATCAACATCGTGTTCTCCACTCCGAGGGGGGTGGGGGTCCTCCGGTCCACCCCCTCCAATCGAGACCTCTGTCTGGGACGCCGGGTACATCCCAGCTTGGCTGGATCCTGGAGTGTTGGCTGTGCCTCCTCAGGAGCTGGCGGTGTGCCTCCTTTTCCTCTGGTGGTCAGCCCAGACTGAGCAGCTTTGCAGGTTTTTATACCTAGTCTCCAGTTGGAGCATGCCCAGCAGGGCTTCTGGGGCGGGGCTTCCTCTGCCAGGAAGGAAGGGTTAACCCCTGCGGTACTAGTGCAGGGCCACTCTGCCCTGTCACAGCCTCTAAGAAGGTGAGTCCAATAGCGGGGGGCATTACACAGAAAGCAAACTTGGTTGTGCACCATATTTGTGCTCTGGATTCTGGCACTGGCTGGGTACTGAAGTAGTCCCCAACATAAGTCAGACTGGACCCAGGAGTGCTCTAATTTATATTCCTGTAATGGCTCCACAGATGCACCCCAGAATAGCTGGAGTGCACTGCACTCCAGCCATGCCCCATCTGCTCCCAGTATTTTCCCCATCAGCCAAGCCCTTTTATAAGGCCTATTAACAGAAGCTTGAAAACTGCACACAAACAGGACATCACAAGACAATATGTTGCTCACTTATTTCTGAGATTGTGGTTACTCTTTATGTTGCAAAAATTATTTATTAATACTTCTGCTCTCTACCTCCAGCACGCTGCTGTGCTTCACATTCCTTGCCATTCAGTAGATGAATGGACCATAGTGTGTTCACAGAATCACAGAAATGTAGGGTTGGAAGGAATATTGAGAAGTCATCAAATTCAGACCTCTGTGCTGAGGCAGGACCTAGTACACTTAAACCATTCCTGACAGGTGTTTGTGCAACCTGTTCTTAAAAACCTTCAGTGATGGGTTGGACTAGATGACCTCCTGAGGTCTCTTCCAACCCTAATCTTCTATGATTCTATGGGGATTCCACAACCTCCCTTGGAAGCCTATTCCAGAGCCTAACTATCCTTATAGTTAGAAAGATTTTCCTAACATCTAACCAAAATCTCTCTTGCTGAAGATTAAATCCATTACTTCTTGTCCTTCCTTCAGTGGACATTGAGAACAGTTGATCGTAATCCTCTTTATAACAGCCCTTAATGTAGTTGGAGCCTACTACCAAGTCCCCCCTCAGTCTTCTTTTCTCCTGACTAAACTTGCTCAGTTTTTTAAACTTTTCCTCATAGGTCAGGTTTTCTAAACCTTTTATCTCTCCTCTGGATTCTCTCCAGTTTGTCCACATCTTTCCTAAAGGATGGACACAATTCTCCATCTGAGTCCTCACCAATGCTGAGTAGAGTGGAACAATTACCTCCTGTGTCTCACATATGACACTCCTGTTATTACATCCCAGAATGATATTATTGCCACTGCATTACATTGTTGACTCATATTTGATTTGTAATCCACTATAAACCCCCGACCTTTTCTGCAGTTCCCACACTTTACCAAAAACAACGAGGAGTTTGGTGGCACCTTAAAGACTTATTCGGGCATAAGCTTTTGTGGGTAAAAAACCCACTTCTTCAGATGCATGGAGTGTCTGTTAGTCTTTAAGGTGCTACCAGACTCCTCATTGTTTTTGTGGATACAGACTAACATGGCTACCTCTCTGATACTTTACACCCTACCAGTTTTTCCCCCATTTTGTAGTTGTGCATTTGATTTTTCCTTTGCTAAGTGAAAGTAGTTTGCACTTGTCTTTATTACATAATTTCACATTTTGCTTGGATGGTGCTCTTTTTTGTGGTTTGTGTTCATTGACTTGACATCTTGCAGTTATTTAAATTGCCTTCCTTTTCCATTTAAAATTCGCTATTTGTGGGAGAACGTAGCATAAAGAGATGGATCTACAGAAACATCCATGATCATTCTACTGTCTAGTGGATGGAGATCCACAGCCATGGCCAGAGAAAGCCCAGTGTCCAGACATGAGTTTCACCATAGCACAGATAATTCCACCATCTCTCATTAATGCAGCCGACATGGTCATACAGAGAAATCTCATCTACTCTTTCACCATTTCAGCGTAGTCTTGTCAACATAAAGTAGTTCCCTCCCAATACTTACTGTTCTTCCCAAGCAGACAGAATAATGATTATGACACTTTGATATCTGTTTTTAAACATTTCTCTTTCATAAGGTAAGTGGTTTCTTTGAGCATAAAATGATATATTTCTACTTAGCTACATTAGCCACATACAGAAGCAGCAACGAGATTAGCTTGACTAACATACTATCCTTGCCGTTCAGTTTCCTATTTTGCAGTCATCTTTTGGGTCAAATGACAGGAAAGCCTTTAGTTCAATTTATTGTATATCCTTGCAATAAATCTTCCTGTGTTTGTTCATTGAAAAAAAACTTTTCTTCTCCTGTACCCATCTGGATGTGCCTACCATGCACCACTCAAAAGTCCATACTCTTGAGGCATCAAAAGTCAGGTTATTTTTCAACTCTTGGCCAATTGACACTACTAACAGGTTATGTACACTTCTTACTAGGAGACCACAACCTGCCTCTGCATTCAATGCTTTTACAAAGCCATGGGACTTGTCTACACTATGGTTTCTTCCCCCAACATTTGCTACCACAAGTTAGCTCCACCAGCATTAATAATAGTAAGAGTGTAGTGTTGGTCAGCTACTAGTGTTTTAACTTCTGTTATCTAGCCCTGCTCAGCACATAGCCAGAAGACACAGTCACTAGCAATTCTAGTGCACTGATTGTAGCAACAGTGGAAAGATTTAGGAAAGAAAGTTTGATTTTAAACACCTCCCTAAAGAGTGCAGGGTGATTTGGGCTGTGGCGTTTTCTCTTGATTGCGTCTTTGCAGTACTTTCTTTTGTTATTGATAGAACTAGACCTTTTCCCCCATTATTGATGGAATTTGATTATTTTTACAAATATAGTAAGCCAAGAATAACATCTCTTGCATCAATATTGATTATGTGAAAAGTGCAGCTCTGGACACTGAAATGTAGAATATGACAATATGCTGGACAACAACAGACACATAATTTGGTGATTATGCCACTTTATTTGACACATCCTCAGCTACTCTTTATCTAAAATTCCTCAGTGGTGTTTTTCTTTGGAAAAAATACTTAAATATGACCTGCTATTCAGGTCATATTTAGTTTTGCTGTTAAGAGAGATGGCTCTAAAATTTCAGTTGCACATCCATTTAGAAGGTAATTTCATTTAAAAATAGTATCCAACTAGTGGAAATGAAGGAATTTTTCTATAAACCTTACAGTTTAGGGAAAGGTGTGAAAGCCTTTCAATAGCAGTTGGGTTTGAACTGGGCAAATATACATGAGTATGCTGCACTCAAACTTTTTGCCATTGCCAGTAGAAAAAAAAAGGAAATGGAGAGAAATATAGCAGAGAAAGAGAAAAGATGGATGGTAGGGACAATTTTTTAATCAGTTCTCTTTTTTGTACCATTACTATTTTTCCCCTGTTCAGTCACTGATCTAAAATATTGTACTTTTCAAGGCAAAGTAATGTATAATGGTTTGCAACATAATATGGAACATCAGTGCTGCAGTACAGGGTCAAACTCATTTAGCTAGGAACAGGATCTGAATGTGAACAGTGTCTATAACTGAACTTACTGACCCTCCAAGCTGCACATGACAATATTCAAAAGTTTGAGAGCTGGGGCACACCGCCAGGACTTGGGGCTTCTGCCCTGCAAGGGGCACCTGCTGGGGCTTGGGGCTTCAGCCCCACTCTTGCTGAGCTCTGGTAGGTGTGCCCCATGGGGCTGAAGTCCTGAGACCCACCTCCCCACTGGCAGAAGCCCCTTACCCCACCACCCCTATGCAAGGCAAAGGTCTTGAGTTCTCCCCTGCCCCACAAGTCTGGTAGACAGAGAAGGGTGGGGGTGTGATGGGCTCCCCAAGCCACACTAACTGTAAGAGAACTGCATGCAGCTCGCAAGCCACAGTTTGGTTACCCCTGGTCTATAACACTGTTCCTTGAACTGTCATGAAAGTTTCCCAGGTCTTAAAAGGGAAGGGAAGTCTCTAGTGCCAGGAAGAGCAGAAGGCGAGGTTTGGGGGGATTATTTTTTAGATTTCACTTCAGGGATTACCGAGACTGATCAGTGAGAGTGGCTTGCAGAAAATTAAGCAGTTGCTGAGGCACCTGAATTTGCTTCGCTTTACCAAGCATTGCTGAGAAAGGTATGATGTGAAAATTGTCCTGAAGCGACATAATATAAAGTATTAAGGGAAATGTTTTAAATTGAGCTAATTAACTCCATGGGACCCTGCATTTTCCCACTGAAAGTGCTTTCAGTCCAGAACCCTCCATCACAGATGTCATAGAAAATGAAATGTGGTATAATTTAGAAAAAAAGAAAGCTAATCTAAAGGCCCCATAGTGAGAGACAAGTAAAGTTTCATTTTCTTGTTGTTGTGACTGAGATTAGGAGGAAATAAATCTCCCCAACTCCTTTAAATGAAGAACTTCCAGTAAAGAACCGCAGTCCCGTAACCCCTTTTCTGCCTTATGGATGTTTGAAGCTTGATCAAAAAGGTGACATTGGCTGGCCCCATATTCCTACATCTCTGTATTCCATGAAAAAAAATCAATAGAATTTCAAACAGCCATGTGGTCCCAAGCACCAGTAATGCACTCGGGTTTAAAACAGGAACTGGGATAAATGTTGAACCTAGGCAAACTTGCTCTGACTTCTAAAATGTAAATCATCCACAAGGATCAGAAAAAGAATAGATCCTTTCAAAAAACAAAGGGACATCAATTTAAAAGAATAAAAACAGGACAAGAGGGTTCTGATCCTTTATTTGGAATTTCTGGTCCATGATCAAAACTAAAACTAAGAAAATTATCTCTTACCATTGTCTTCAAAAGTCTCCCAGGATGGGCATATTTCCTCTGCTCCTGGCAGTTTACTATCACAACTCATTTTTGCAGCAAGTGATGTATTGGCCAGATCTTGGAAGAGAAATATAGCCCCTGTGGAAATGGAATGGATCAGGAAATTAGGGTTCATATTTGTCATGGACAAATTCATATTGTCATCCTAGGAAAATACCAGCCCTCCATTAGGATATGGTCCTCATTCTTTAAGCATTTCAATCAACACTTTGTTAATGGTGGGCTTCCAGCAGAATTAATATAATTTATATTTGAGTAATGTAATATTTCATAAAATGATCTCAGATACACTCCACTTTAGAGTCTGATTCAGCAAGCTGCTGAGTACTCTCAGCTCCTACTGACCTCAGCGGGAATTGAGTATGCTCAGCACCTCATAGGAGCTCCACAACACTGGAGCCCTTACTGGGTAAGGGTATGAAAACATTGAAATCATATGGGCTGTAAACGTTTTATCCCATTGAAAGCAGTTATTTACTCAAGTAGACCTACTGAAGTCACTGGGTTTGCTCGTATATATAGCTACTCATTTAAAGGGAGTAACAGGTTCACAATTCAGCCCTACATGAGTACATCTATTCTTTTCCTTCATCTTCCACTGATTAAGCAAACATAATAAATATACATAATACTAAACATAATACAAATATTTTGGTTCTCTTTTCTTCTGTTTCATGGATTAATTATCTTTTCTCTTTAGTTTATTCTTTCAGGTTCTTCCCTGGTTATTATTTCAAGTTTCCTTACTGTGGACATGAAAATAAAAATGCATGTGATGAGCCTCTTGAGAGAAAATTGGCCAATGTTACACTATATAGAGAATTAGAGTTTCACTTCTCCAACACTGAACTCTAATAATACTGAACTTGGTGGGAGTGGTCTGATTACTACAATATATTGACTGTATTTGTGTCTCCCTCATGCTCGCTGTAACTTTCTGTGGGGTGTCGGTTTAAAAATAAGACAACTAAACTTAACACACAGTAACTTCGTTTTGGACAGAAAATAAGTCCAAGGATTCCACTGTGATACTTACTCACATTGGGTGAAATTCTGGTCCCACTGAAGTCAATGGAATACTCCCATTGATATCAATGGGGTAGGATTTCATCCAGTGAGTGGTACCTTACTTCGTAAGTGGCTTCACTAACTTCAGTGGAATTATTTAGGATTAAGATGCAATTCCACAGAACTAAGAGTAGCACAGGTTAGCTCCAACTGAAGTATAAAGCATTCAGATGTAACTTCAACCTTTCAATTTGAAATAAAAAATTCTGAAATTAACCTGAGATGCACTTAAAACCAAGGTTTCTCTTAAGATTCAGAAGAATGAGTACGAGAAAAATAATGGAAGTGATTTTGTTTCATCAATTATTTTAACACAGATAATTTCTTTTGGCAAACTGTTTAATATTGTATGTTTTAACCAGAGGACTACTGAAAAAAAATGTATAACTAAATGTTTAAACATCCCAATTCTATTTGGAAATGTTTCTTTAATACTTTTAAATTTCTTACATCTTGCTTATTTATTGATCTTTGATAGTTATAGTTGCTTAATATACTTTTTGTTAAAAAAATAAATAAAGGGCTTCACCACATGCCTGCTCATAATTTTGCACAGTATATGGGATAAAAGGCAGAAAACAGAATCATATTTCTATTTCACCTTTTGTTCCTGTAGATAAAAAAACACTTCATGCATATTATCAAAAGTAATTGAAATCATGAGACAAAATGAAGGGGAAAAAAACCCCTACAACTCTAATAAAGAAGGAGATTTCTCTCTGTTATGCAAAATCCTGACAAATTCTCAGTCAAACTATGTAACTTGAGCAATTGATTTGTGAGATAAAGGAAGATACTCTAATTCATGGCATCTGCTGCTTTCAATTCTCACATCTATGGGCTAGGCATATCCCTGTGCAAAAGGTGAAGGGCAATGACATCATCTCAGGGGTAGCCCTGGGAGGCATTGTGCTCAGACAAGACATAATACCCTTCCTGCTTCCCCCTTGCTCCAGGTGGGAGGAAGATGATCGGGGTTGGGGGAGCCAAAATTTGTTGCTGGCCTATGATAAAAATCTACAAAAAGGTGTAAACCACCAGAGGGATATGGAATTACATAGAATAGTTCAAAGTGGAATAATTAGGAGCCAAAGGAGGAATAGTTAAGATGTCTACCAGGAAAAACGTAGGAAAACTGAGATCAGTTAGACTGTCCAATAGTCTTGAGAAATTGGGCAAATTTCATCATTGGCAAATTTAAATCTAAACTTGGTATAACGTTTGTAAGTGTACAATAGGTAACAGTCCTAGCTTGGAAAGGAGATGGACTAAGATGATTCAATAGGTCTTTTTCTCCTAAAGGGCCCAATCCAGGTTCCACTGAAGCCAATAGCACTGTTGGCATTGACTTCAGCAAGATCATGATTGAGCTCAAAGTCCGTTAACACAATACATTTCCTTTATATCATCCTCTGTATAGCTAAAAATATAGTTGCAATGAACTATACTCCAATGCACATCCAAAGCTAAGATTTTCATATTCAAATATGAATATTCCACTTAAAAGAATTTGATATTCAATTTTGTTATCAGAGTTGCTAACCACTGTAAATATCACTTCCTTTCTCCTCCAGACAAAAGCAGGTTTGCATCCAAGAGATAAATTACACATTTGCTGGCAACCTGGATGACCCCAGGGACTGGAAATCTGATTCAAGCTTTTCACCTCTAGGCTACCGATTCAATCCTGACCCAGACCAGGAGCAGCTGGGAAGCTCTTACAAATCACCATCTATTAGGTGACCTATATGAAAGAAGGCAGTAGTTTCAGTACAGTTTCTGGTGGGAAAATGTCCAGACCACAAAAATTAGTCACAACTGTTATTAACTGGGGCCATGTTTGTAGTCTGAGACACTAATGGTCATGGAGACTGCAAAATGACTTTCTGATGGGGAATCAAAGGGAAGCCACAAGGGTGGTCATGCAACCCTTTCCAGCAGTATGTTTCAGGTGCCCAGGGCAGCCAGCAGAGAGAAATCACTGTGGGGCAGAAGGTGGAACTGGGGAAGACCTGGCTGGTGGCTCCTACCCTGTGCTGGGCTCAGCTGCTAGTCCCAACTGGGCTGAGGAGAACGGGACTTCCTCTTCCCCTACACAGCATGCGGGGCCAGGTCAGACCCACCGCCAGATTTCTCCCCCAGCTGCAAGAAGCTCTGCAAACTCCCCCCAGCTACGCTTCCTTCACCCATAGCTCCTCAGCTGCAGAGGGAAGGATCCCTGTACAGGAAGCTGCTCCCCCATCTGCCCCACCCCCATGCATCCAGACCCCCTCATACGCAGACCCTCCTGCTGAGCCTCACCCCACACACACATTCAGAACCCCAACAAGCTAACAAGCCCCTGCACCTGGAACACCCCGACAAGCCACCCACACCCAGATTCCCACCCCACCAAGCCCCAACCAGTTGCACCTGGATCCCCACCCCACTGAGCCCCACTCCCCCAGCATCTGGACTCCCCCACTGAGCCCACACACACACACACACTCCCCTGCCTAGCTCTATCCCCTCCACGCTAAGCCCCAACCACCTTCACCTGGACGCCCTGCAGAGTCCCATTACCATTGTACCCAGAACTCCCCAACAAGCCCCTGTGCATCTCTGAACCTGGATCCCCCACTGAGCCGCCTGCACCCAGATTGCCCCACCCAGAACTCTCTCAACCTGTACGTGGATCCCCCCACACTAAGCCCGTCTACACTTGGATCCTGCCTTGCTGACCCTACCTGGTGTACCTGGCATGGAGGGGCAGAGCCCTGGGGTATTTCTGGGGCAGGCCCCGTCCTTGCACTATGTCAGGGTTGGGTGCAGCCCCACTGCTGAGTCCGTGTCTGGGGTGGGGATAGCTGCACAGTGATCTCCCACCTCTGTGAAGCCAGTGGCCTGTGCTGCCCAGTGCCATGCTGGAGCCTCCACATTTATTTGTCAAATACAATTTGCAGAATTTTAAACTATTGTGTGCAGAATTTTAATTTTTTTGGTGCAGAATTTTAAAAAAATGTTTACGCACAATGTCATCAGGAGTAACTGTGCCCCTTATTTTACAAGGCAGAGGCCAGAGGTCTGTGCCCCATTTATGCAGACACCTACCACCAAAAAACATGCAAATCTGATGTGTGCCCAAGTGGGATGAACACACATGCCTGTATATGAACAAACCTGATTTGTATGGGCACTCACATACTCGGATATATGCAAGTGTGCATACAACACAGATGTGATCTGCAGCCCCTCCCGCCCCCTCATTTTTAAAATCAGGCTGTGCAATTTCATGAAGCAATTATTATAACATTGAGACAACAATGCACATTCAAACTGAATTATCTTCATTGCTTTGAAGCAGTTATTGTTTTTTATGTTTTCAAAATATCAAAAGGGCATAGCCTGCTATAAGAACTAAGCACATGCAAAATGTTATTTTTAATATTAACAATTGGGGCAAAATATTCTGCAATTCTCTAGCTGCAAAATGGCTGAAAATAGTCTAATGATTGTGTTTCAATAAAATAAACTGCCTCACCAGTGTGGATATTGGGTGCCACATTTCAGCCCTATGATATTTAAAATGGCTAATATATTAAATAACCCAGATTTGTAATGCAAAAATCTCCTTACAATAATAAGGAGCAGCTTTTATAGTGCACCTCCAGTTCAGCAAAATCTCCCTTTCCATTTTGCATGCATAGGCCAAATTTTCA
This sequence comes from Caretta caretta, assembly GCF_965140235.1. Lineage (NCBI taxonomy): Eukaryota > Metazoa > Chordata > Testudines > Cheloniidae > Caretta > Caretta caretta. Next base: position 17,907,813 of record NC_134217.1, read on the forward strand.
GATGTTTCCCTAATGAGTGCCTGCCATACTTGTGAATTCAGCATATTCATCTGAAGGTGCAATTACTCACACTCAAATATCTACCCATAGTACATGTTTACATGCACCACTACCTCCTAGAGCTCTTGTGTACAGCATAGACTTTTGTTTGTCCAGACCAGTGGTTCCCAATTTTGTTCCGCCGCTTCTGCAGGGAAAGCCCCTGGTGGGCCGGGCCAGTTTGTTTACCTTCCGCGTCTGCAGGTTAGGCCGATCACGGCTCCCAGTGGCCGCAGTTCGCTGCTCCAGGCCAATGGGAGCTGCGGGAAGCAGCGGCCAGTATAAGCACCGCTTCCAGCAGCTCCCATTGGCCTGGAGCAGCGAACCGCAGCCACTGGGAGCTGCGATCGGCCGAACCTGCGGATGCGGCAGGTAAACAAACCAGCCCGGCCCACCAGGGGCTTTCCCTGCACAAGCGGCGGAACAAGTTTGGGACCCACTGGTCCAGACCAATACATCTGCAAATACTGGAGTCCTGGATGTGGGCAAGGAGGCTGTAACAGAGGCCAGGATTCTACATGGAAAAACAGATGCTCTGGGCCTGAATCTCCATTGCCTTGCTCCTTGGAATGTCATTTACGGTGTGCAGAGCAAAAAGGTAAATGATTACACACACACACCCCACAAGTATAAATGAACACACAAGGGGTAAGGCAGCGGACAATCAGGCTTGAGTTGTTCTAATTGACACCAGTTTCCCTCCCTCCTGGGAAACTGAGTTTATTAGTGCTTTGGCACAGCACAGACCTCTCCATCTAGATTCTTAGGTCATGTGCTTTTTTACAATCCTCATAACTGCAGAAAGGAAGAGGAAATCCATCCATAGTATAGATCAATCCTTTTCCCCAGCTATTTGGGCAAGAGTCCTTACTGTAACTTCTCCAGTTTGTCTGTGACTTCATGGCCTTCTGCCAGGGAAGATCATCAGCTTACATATCTCTTGTTGGGTTAAATTGGTGGAGTAACAAGCCAACCCACCCTCCTAACCCTGGCTGATCATGAATGCATCACAATACATTAGTGAACAATTTTGGGCAGGTCTCCCACTCCTACATGATATCTTCCCCTGAATGGCCAGTAAGCCCTACCATAGATGCTTTTTAAAACGTGGTTCAGGTGTGTCTAACTCCCAAATCCTGTTCATGCAGGTGGACCTCTGTGCCCAGGCAGAGCCCTATTGCCTTCCATGCAGTCTCAGGGATCTGTGTGGAACAGCTTGCAGAATCAGGGCCCAAGTCCTTACATATGTGGCGAATTCATCACAATTCAGAATAAGGGGGTATACTTTTATTGATTTTAAAAGTCTTGATTTATGTAACTTAGTCTTCCTAATGCTGGCCAATCAAATATCATTCATGCAGCATCAGGATTATAAATTATTCGCCAAGTTTTATATGAACTTTAAGTTTTCCTTACTCTAGCTAACACCAGCTGACAAAGGAAGTGCATGCCTTAGAACGTCTTCAGCAGAGCAAAGCTATTCAAGGTCTGGCATTTTTTAAACTTTATAATGCTGCAGGCTAGAAGAAATTCAAGTAGTAAGAACAAAACAACAACAACAACAACAACAAAAGATGCTTCCTCTTATTGTCATTTTAAGCCCTAAACTGCAAATGAATAATGGTTGGGACTTTTGCTAGGGGGATTTGTAGCCTAGCAATCAACACAGCTTTTCAGTATTATAAGAAATAGAATCTTGATATTGTATGACAACTGAATATGACAAATGAAAAGAGAAATTGTCAATGTAGGGTCTATTGTTTTGAGTGAGCATTTGACAATTATTATTATTTCTCATTTGTACTACAGATATGCTTAGAGATCCCAAAAAAAGATCAGGGCCCCCTTGTGCTAGGGGCTGTACAAACATATCATGAGAGAGGAGAGATTCCCTGCCCTGAACAATTTAAAAGCTAAATAGACAAGACAAATGGAGGCACAGAAATAGAACCATAGAGAGGGGATGGATCTTCCCAAGATTAGACAAGCAGGCTGCAGTACTGTGGATTAAAACAGCATATGGCTTGATCCTGCATAAATTTAGGCTCCAATCCTGCAATACGCTTTTTAAATCAATGGGGCTGACATTATTTGGAGCTCATTGCACGGCTGAGGCCACTGGCACCTGAGTAACTGAACTCTCATGAGTAGTCTCTTTGCCTCATACGTTTTGTATCTGCTTTATAACCTTTCTTTTGCATCTGAGATAGATGTTCTTGTTTCTAGCTAAAAACTCTTTTGATTTGCATTCTTCAAAACCGTCTGTTCTTCCCCAGTCTATACACCTTTTAATTAAACAAAACCTGGTAATTTCTGTAAAATTAGCACAAATAGAACATGTTCCAATGTTTGATCCTTTCCAGTCTTTGATTTTCTCTTTAGATTTTCCTTTTATGTTGACATTGTACCTATCTGAAAGAATACACAAGAAAATAAAGATGCTCACACTTTTCTCATCAGTAACCTAATTTCCTGTATTAACAAAATAAATAATGTTAGTCAATAGTAAAAACACAAAATGTATTGCATAATATTATAGATAGTTGTGTGAATGGTTTATAGCACCTGTGTGGCACTGAAACAGTGGAAAAGAAAAAGGGGAAAAGAATCTGGCTCTTTGTGTGTGTGTGTTTTGTGGGGGGGGGGGTTGAGAAAACCTGGATTTGTGCTGGAAATGGCTCACCTTGATTTTCATACACATTGTAAGGAGAGTGGTCACTTTGGATAAGGTATTACCAGCAGGAGAGTGAGTTTGTGTGTGTGGTTTTTGGAAAGGGGGGCGGAGGGTGAGAAAAACTGGATTTGTGCTGGAAATGGCCCAACTTGATTATCATACACATTGTAAGGAGAAAGAAAAGGAGTACTTGTGGCACCTTAGAGACTAACCAATTTATTTGAGCATGAGCTTTCGTGAGCTACAGCTCACTTCATCGGATAAATTGGTTAGTCTCTAAGGTGCCACAAGTACTCCTTTTCTTTTTGCTAATACAGACTAACACGGCTGTTACTCTGAAACCTGTCATTGTAAGGAGAGTGATCACTTTAGATAAGCTATTACCAGCAGGAGAGTGGGGTGGGAGGGGGTATTGTTTCATGGTCTCTGTGTATATAATGTCTTCTGCAGTTTCCACAGTATGCATCCGATGAAGTGAGCTGTAGCTCACGAAAGCTTATGCTCAAATAAATTGGTTAGTCTCTAAGGTGCCACAAGTACCCCTCTTCTTTTTGCGAATACAGACTAATACGGCTATTACTCTGAAACCATCAGGACATAGCTAATCACCACCTTGAACCCCTTTTCTCTGGTCTTTGTCTGTTTTTCCTTTTAGATTGTAAGCTCTTTGGGGCAGAGACTGTGCCTTACTTTTATGTTAGTACAGCACATTATAGTGCCACTGGGAGTAAATTATAAACATCTTGACTTAGACATTCCAGAATTAAGAACAAGTTAATAATTACAGCATAGGCCTATCATGATCTAGGGACATTTGAGAAAGAGAAATAGGTAGAAGTGGGATAAAATAGCTAACAGGAATTAGGATACTGTGGTGTTTAGATGTTGCTTGTAATTATTAGAATTGGGAGCACTGGCTGTTGGGAGCCTGAAAGGACAGGAAACAGAAAGGAGGGGGGAGAAGCTGAGAGGCTGGGAGAAAGCTACAGAGGGTGCAGCAGCAGCTTGGTAAAGAGGTTTCCACTTTGAAAATAAAGTCCTGTTGAAGCTTGTTAGTACCTTGCCTGGTTGATACAACAGATAGCTGGCATGACATTACCGTGTCTGCTAATCAGCAAACATTGCCACTTTGGCAAACAGCTTCTCCTTAAATAATGTCATTTAACATGGTCCCAACATCCGAGTAGCAGATAAGAGGAAGCTCACAGAAATCCTACAGACCCTATACATCACCTGCAATAAACAGAATAGTTGGTTTAGCAGGCAGACCACTGCAATAAACATTCATATTTTCATATTGTGGAAATACAGCCTAGTACTCGATCAATATTCCAATGGGATTTACTTTTTGTTGGTTTAATAAGGGAAGTCATTTTTAGAAACTACAGATATTACCTGCAGTTTTATTTTTAATTGAAATAAAGATTGAAGTTAGTGCTCAACCTGTTTTCAATCATATGGGAATGGAAACTTCTGGCTGCTTTATCTATCTGAAAACAGATCAATATTTAAAGTGTTAATTCGTTTGTAGGAAGCTAAACTTACTGACTTAAAGTACAAACTTCTCTAGACTGCAGGCCTCACATCCTGTGTAGCACATGATACCTTAACAGCATGACAGGCACCCTGGAATTGTATAGCATAAATCCCACTGTATGCCTCTCCCCTCACAGCCAGCCTAACTTCCAGCTTACTGGCCTCCCAGCATCTCTGGGGAGAGCTAGTGACAGACTTTACTCTCCTTTTCCTCCTAGCAAATCAGCATCCTTCTTACCCTTAATTTCTTTTCCCCTGCTCCAATGGGAGATTCACGGGGAGTAAACCCTGAGTGGCTGGGAGTGAAAGAGATATTGTGGGAGATCCCAGGGTCAGAGTAGGGTTACCACCTGGACAGTATTTGACCGGCCTGGCTTTTGTATGGATTTGCCAGTTGCCATAAAAATTATTTAATCTGCTGAGGATTTTTTACATGGGTCTAAATATTTGCATTATTATCACAATGCACTGGGATATCAAATGTTAAAAGTTTCTAAACATGCTACAGTGTTCCCACTTCCACAGTTTAAGCAATAACAGATCAAAACTGTTGAAAATACAACAGCTGTCGGCCCACCAACATGCAAGCACACTGTGTGTGTGAGTAAGAGAGGGTTTGAGTCACGGGAGAGTGAGGAGACATGCAGTGTTATCAATCTTATCTATGTGTGTTCTCTCTCCAGATAATACAAGTCGCTGTTGAAGGGGGAGGCGGTTGCAGAGTTGCCTTGTGGTTGCGGGGTTTGGGTTTGTGGCATGCTTCCTTTATGGGGAAGGGGGTGCTGGGTTTTTTGCACTTCAAAGGTGGTAACCCTAGGTCAGAGGCAGATGCAGAGTTGGGGTGAGGATCCAGGCTGGGAAGAGGAGACCCCAAGCTGGAAGGAGAGAAAGCTGAAGAGAGAGATCCAAGCTCAGAGAGAGTTTAGAAATAGGAAGAGAGAGCTCAGCTGGGGATAGGGAAGAGACAGGGATGGTGTGATGTATGGGGCTAAAAATGCCTAGCTGCAGTGGTTGGGGAGAGATCAATAATGGAGACCACATCAGAACTGCTGTACTACAGTTTATTGAATTTCACTCAGCTATTTCCTGTGTAAAAGACCAGAGTAAAAAGTACAGGAGGCCTAGAAGCACAAACTAGTATTACATAAACTACAGATGAGGGGAGAGACACTTTGCTGTGGCAGGGGGAAGATATCGAGGCCTGTACAAGAAAGTGAGAACCTCAGAAACAGAAAGTCTCTCCCCCTAGAGAAATATTGGGCGCTTCCCTTGAAGAGGACACACAGAGGGAATGGCCAGTCCTCTGTGTCCTCCATATGTACAAAATGTAAAATGCTGCATTTTCTGGCAAGCTGTGATCATATATGCAAGTTATATGTGGGTTTTGACATAGGTGAGCCTGCCTTATATGCAGATCCCATGATGGCCAAGGATGGCAGGAACAAGGGCACAGCAGAATAGCAAATAAAACTGCAAGAAAAATAACCACCACCAGACCCTCTCTACCTCAGCTCCCTCTTTGTGTCTCCCCCTGTTCCCCTAGTTCCCCTTCAGCTACTGTTTCTTTCCACCTGTGCCCCTAAGCAGCCATTGACCATTCTCTTCCTATCCCATCAGCAGCAACTCCCTCTCCTCTTCTCCCTGTCCCGCCCATCCAGCAAAATCTCTATTGAGCACCTGACTGGGACTCAGCTGCTCCACCTGGACTGGGACTAGGCCAAGCAGAGTAAGCTAAGTCCCAGTCAGTAAACTCAGTTTACAGAACTCCGTTTCCAGCTCAGTACCTCTCCTAGAAAGAAGGACCTTCCTCAAGTAGCCCTCTCTCTTGTGGTGATGGGACAAAGAACATCCTCTTCTTCCATAAGTGTAAAATAGTTGTTACAATTTCTGGCAACTTCTTTACCCTATCAACTTTAAATATCTTCAGGGTAAAATGAAACTTAATTGCCTATTTTTTCCATTATCTGAAGCCATTACCAATTGTAAAGAACATCATCATCATCCTGTGCTAGTAGGAAATTTTCCTTGTCATTGAATTTCCAGGTAGGACATGTAAACAGTTTGCTCTTTTATTATTACATTTGAAGAGTGAGTCAGTTTGATGCATCAGGGCCAAAGTCTACTCTTACTTACACCAGTGCCTTCAGTGGTGTTCCTATGGATTTGTACCAGCGTAGATGTGAGCAGAATTTCGCCAGCACTTGAAATCTCATCCCAAGTACTCAAAGCTAATGAGTATTTTAATTCTGGCTAATCTCTACGCTTTCTAACTGAGGTGAGCATGGATGTAATAAATCAAAACAGGACAAGAGCGGCCAGTAACAGAAAAGACTTGTAAGTGTAATTACCTCGTTAACAGTGAGTTATATTATAAAATCACTGGCAGCTTTTATATACAGTATATTTTCAGTAAGCTTCTATACAGTACAGACTCACTAGAATTTGTGACGTGGAAAACATCAGTTATGGAGTCTACCATGTTCTTTGGTGAACTTATATTTTCTTAAGTGCTTTGATTTTTAATGCTCTCAGGCAAATTAAACTCTGTCTTTCAGACATCTAATATCTCTTTTCTAACTGTCCAATATGTCTAATATCCATCTAATCTATCTAATGGTGTCTAGTATGCATCAGTACTGTAGTACATAGATGTCTGGGTAACTTCAAGAAACAATGCGTTCCCTTAACACAACTTATCGCGTGCGTAAGAAATACAGAAGTCCCTTACATATCTAATTACAATACTGTTATATTTACTCACATTTGCTTTCTTTTTGCTAAGGCTGACACTTGTCCATATCTCTTTGTTCAGAAAATTCAAATGCATTATACTCAAAATATTTGTTCCTTGGACAAAGACTGCCTCAGAAAAATACAATTTGATTAATATGGCTGCATGGGAGAAAGTGAAAGATATTTCCTGAACTACAACTGTTAAGATTACAAGGCCACGTCTATCACAGCCCAACTTGGAAAAATATGATCCTTTGAACAGCAGGAAGAGACAGAATACAGAAACAAAGGGTGCTCTTACTCCATGCCCTCTCAATACTCTATTTCTGTCTCAGCATTGGAGAAGAGTTATTCATGGTCCTGCTGCTGCTCTTGCTGATAACCAATGATAAAGTGAACTGAGAATATTTAGACGCAAAATGGAATTCCCTCCCTATGTCATCTGTAGTAGTTGCGAGGAGACTTTGTTTCAGTGATAGATGCAAGTTTTCTACTGGTGAGGGTTTAGGATTTACAAAAATTTAAAAAGCTTGGGAAAAAATTACACTGAATGAGGTGAATCAGTTTCCACAGCTCCACAACCACACATTTCTAAGCATTTTCTAGAGCTGAGTTAAAAATTCACGATTAATTTACCTAACCAATCTAGTTCCCTTTTCTGCTCACAGATATCTGTCAGCAAATCATAGTTTTCTTGGATTTATTCATTATCTGAAATGTTATGTGTGTGAATTTTTCTTAACTGTACAGACTGATCATGAACTGTTCTATCTGAACTTTCAATATTTGCCATTCAAGCTGTGTTGGTTAGCAGTGATGCATCCAGGAAGTTGTTGCAGTTTCTGTGCCCTGATTAGAAACATTTGCAAACATTTTAACATAAATAGCTGAACATGTGATAAAATGAACCAATTTAAAAATTTTCTGTGAAGACTCATATATGCAACTTTGAAATTCACTTTCTTCAAAAAGTCACACCAGTAAAACTCAAATGCATCAGTGCTGGTGGAAAACAATCAAACAAGGGATGTATGCATCACTAGAGCTGATTAATTAAAAATGTAAGTGAAAACCTGAATATTTATAGGATTATGGTTTTTTTTAAATATACCATGTTTACCGAGCACTGCTACTTTCATATTTTCACAGCTAAAAATAAATTGTGCAATGCACATGAGAGATTTTAAATAGTTTAAGTAAAAATTGTATATTTAAGAATTTAAACTTCTAAACTTCTCTTTAAATGACCAGATTGTTGAAATCACATAAAAAGCTGCTTCTGACTAGATTTTAGGATTAGAATGAAACCAAATGAGGGATTGAAATTATGAAATTTCAAAAGAGAGATCTGGTCTTAAGGGTTTGTAGCTTCTTTTGTTTTGTTTTTTGTCACTTGGAGTTGTATCTTTAAATTATTATTAATAATATACTTATGGTAGCATCTTCTATGTGCTAGGGGCTTCCCGGATAACCAAGAGGCAATGGGCCTTGCTCTGTCTCTGACAAAGCTTTGACAAATAAGAAAAAAAAAGTTAAAATATGTATACTGTATCTTAGCGGGTCTGTTAAATTCACATACTAAAATATATACTCCCTTAAATCCTAGCCCTGTAAACCATTCACATGGGCCATTAAAGTCAATGGTGCTCTGCAGGACTGTAAGGATCCTCTTGCGGGTATCACCTTGTAGGATCAGCCCCTTCCCCAAACTGTATCATATTTTGGTACAAAATTAAATAATTTCTAGTGGTTTTAGTTTTCAGAAATATTTTTACTGCATGTGTTGAGTTGAAGAGAAAAGAGGAAACTCAAAAAAGCAATTAAGCCAGATTTTTTTTCTAATTTTAAAGCAAAGAATTAGATCAACTGATTAACTTTCTAGTCTAAGGGCCTGATCCAAAGCCCATGGAAAGTTTCCCAGTGGCTTCAGTGGGCTCTGGTTCAGACCCTAATATTGCTTACCAAAAGGTAAGATACTGTACTCCATTTCACGGTCATGCTTTTTGGTAAGGAGCATTATACCTTTAACCTTCGGAATGTTTTATAATCTACTGAAAACATCTCCCAAGGACATTGTCTCCTTTCATCTTATGAGGAAAAGGTTAAATAAGTCTGGATGCACCAAAACTTCAGGATCCCTCAAAATAATATCAGTCCTTCCCACGGACAGATTTCCTTCTGTTCCCAACATCAAGCACATCTTCTTTGATTTTCCACCCAGAGCTCCCAGGCAGACTGTCTCCCATTCTCCCTCTCTGATGTTTGCCTCCCAGTCCTTGGATAGACTCTTGGTTTCACTGCTGCATCAGGGCCCTCAGGCTGATGGACAGAATTTCATGGCTCGTGTCTTAATCTGCCCTTGCATGCTGTCGCACAGTCTCAAGTTTGGGCAAGACAAGAGGCACTCATCTTTATCTCACAGCCAGTCCTTTTGCTCTCATTCAAGTTGCTGCTGCCATGGTGCTAAAGATAGATTCTGCCAGGAGCAATTATTAATGCACTATAGTGGAATATATTTGAAAATAAATGCTCTTCTCTATTAAGATTTGGTTCCTGGTAGGATTTAGAGCTGACCGAGCAGAGGAAAAGGTTTTGGATCTAGAAAGAGGTTTCAGTCGAACCCACCATAAAGATAACAACCACTTCTAAAATTCAGATTCAAGTTCAGATTTCCAACCCGTGCCTAAAATGTTCATGGGTTTGAAAATCCCTGTTTTTAGTTTGGGACCATCCTCAAGTTAAGATAAACATTCAAAATTCTGGATGCTGAAACTGAACTTTCATGAGTTGTTTATTATTATTTAAATGGGAAAACTTCAACAAGCACGAACACTAGTGGCTGGGAGAAGGGAGTGTGTATATAAACTAAAAAGAAAAGGAGTACTTGTGGCACCTTAGAGACTAACCAATTTATTTGAGCATGAGCTTTCGTGAGCTACAGCTCACTTCATCAGATGCATACCGTGGAAACTGTATGATAAGCTATAAATAATAAATAGATAAGCTATTACCAGCAGGACAGTGGGGTGGGAGGAGGTATTGTTTCATATTCTCTGTGTGTATATAAAGTCTGCTGCAGTTTCCACGGTATGCATCTGATGAAGTGAGCTGTAGCTCACGAAAGCTCATGCTCAAATAAATTGGTTAGTCTCTAAGGTGCCACAAGTACTCCTTTTCTTTTTGCGAATACAGACTAACACGGCTTTCCTCTGAAACCTGTATATAAACGGCCTGCCTACTTCTATGCAGTCACATACTCTTTGACATGATCCCCATGGATAGTGCACTTTCAATAAGGCATTAACTACACAAGGACAACACTGGAACAGAATCCTGGCTGGGAACAAAGCTAGAAGACATTTCTAATTCTGCAGCTGCTTTTGCCAGTCCATTTTATGGATCATCTGAATTCTTGTGCCTATGTGTAACATAGAGGAGATACAAATCAATAATGCTCTGAGTACAATGTGGGATCCTGGTGAGGGATCGGGCCTGTTTACCTGCTGATGCTGCTACAGATGCTGTTTTGTGTGTTCAGTTATGAACATACTTTCTCACTTAAATCCTGCCTTTGCTTTTGATCCTGCTGTGACGGGCTGGGTCACAGAAACCCCCTAGGGACTGCCACCTGATGTGCTGAGATTACCTCTGAGCCCATTTTCCCTGCCAGCGTGGGATTTCAGAACCCTGCCTTGCTGAGCCAGACACACCAGTCTGCTGCAAACAGACCCAGGTCTGAACCACATCCCCCAGAGCTGCAGACTTAACTGAAAACAGCTTAGAAAGTGCTCCTGTCTCTAGCATCCAGATACCCAGTTCCCAATGGGATCCAAACCCCAAATAAATCTGTTTTACCCTGTATAAAGCTTATACAGGGTAAACTCATAAATTGTCTGCCCTCTAACACTGACAGAGATATGCACAGCTGTTTACTTCCCCAGGTATTAATTACTTACTCTGGATTAATTTATAAGCAAAAGTGATATTAAATATAAAAAGTAGGATTTAAGTGGTTCCAAGTAATAATGGACAGAACAAAGTAAGTTACCAAGCAAAATAAAACAAAAACATGCAAGTCTAAGCCTAATACAGTAGGAAACTGAATACAGATAAATCTCATCCTCAGAGACATTCCAATAAGCTTCTTTCACAGACTAGACTCCTTTCTAGTCTGGGCCCAATCCTTTCCCTGGTACTGTCCTTGTTCCAGCTCAGGTGGTAGCTAGGGGATTTCTCATGACTGCAGCCCCTTTGTTCTGCTCCACCCCCTTATACAGCTTTGGCACAAGGCGGGAATCTTTTGTCTCTCTGGGTCCCCACTGCTCCTTCTAAATGGAAAAGCACCAGGCTTAAGATGGATTCCAGTACCGGGTGACATGGTCACATGTCCTGGGAGACCCCAAGCCTTCATTCTTCCTGGCCTGACTCACAGGAAGACTTGCAAGTAAACAGAGCTATTTACAACTAATTGTCCTAGTTGATGGGAGCCATCAAGACTCCAAACCACCATTAATGGCCCACGCTTTCATAATTACAATAGGACCTCAGAGTTATATTTCTTATTTCTAGTTTCAGATACAAGAATGATACATTTATACAAATTGGATGACCACACTCAGTAGATTATAAGCTTTGTAATGATACCTTACAAGAGACCTTTTGCATGAAGCATATTCCAGTTACATTATATTCACACTCATTAGCATATTTTTATAAAATCATATGGAGTGCAACATCACACCTGCTGCTGCTGGTATTTGCTGCTGAGTGACACTGATCTCCTGCCTGGCCTAAATTCCTTTGTACTCCAGTGTTTCAGTTGGTTAATACAAAGCTGGCAAAAGAATGCTGGCATTTGATCTGCTGCCATTCATTGGGGAGAACTGCATGGGTAAGACAGTTCACCTTACAGCAGATCACTGCAAGATCAGCTTCCTTGGAAGTAGTCTGGATAGGGAAAAGAGGGAGGGCAACAGCAGCAGCTAGCAGCAAACTAATATCTCTGTGTGTCTCACTTTTTCTCTCTCTCTTGTTTTATTTAAACACACAAGAGCCATCTCAGAGTGCGGGGCCTTAGGGAAATTGTTTATAGGGGAGAGGAGTTTTGGTGGGGAAATTCCTGCCTATTCAAGGTGCGCTGTGGGTAGACTGAGTTTTCCAGGGGCTTTGTTGCCGATTTTGTTTTGGCTGTGTTGTTACTTTTACTATTATAAAGGGCATCCAGAGTAACAGAGAGGTGCCTTTTTCATGTATAAAAACATAAATAGCTTCCACTCAAAATTTCAAGCAAAAGGTGAGTTCTTAGTGGGTTGGTGACTTTTTTCTGGCACGTTCATGTGTATGGAAGTGAAAAGTAACCTTCACCCAAATTTGTGTGGAAAAAGTAAAAATTTCAGGAGTATGCAATCATGAGAAAAAAAAACACGGTGACACTATTGACTAAACTGCCATGAACATTTTGGGCTCACTTTTGCACAGACCTACTAATAATTCAATGAAGTTTCCAGCGTTAACAAGAAAATTGGTGATGAGCCACTAAGAGTCACCACTCTCCTGAGGGGAAAAAGAGAGAAAAATTTAATTAAAATGAATATTCACAAAAGCTTATGAGCCATTTTTGCAGTTTCATTATTTCCCTCAAATAAAAAAAATACTAAAATATATTAATGTCCCTTAAAAATTTTATTAAAGAGATTTAAATTAGTTGTCCCAAGCCTGCAGTATTTGAACTGCTCCCTTCTGTTTGGTGTATCCAAGGTAAAAGGATTGAAATAATATTAGTCTAACAGCAGGAACACTATGCATGCAAGTTAGCATTAGAGACTAATGAAGAGTTTATTTTCTCAATAATTTATTAGTATTAAGCTGTAAAGATGGTCCTTATTAAGTGCAGAGTCCACTTGAGATCCTGTGGTTCCTGCCTTCTCCCCATAAGTGAGTTAAGAACCACAAATGACAGTGATCCAGCATAAAATGTCATCTGTGTGGTGAGCACAATTAAAGCTTTTCTCCCTGTATTCTTTTGAAGACTGACAGCTCAGCCAACAGGGCAGCCAGGTTTATGCAGCTCTCTGCAAGCTCATTGACAGTTTTCCCTGTGAAACTCTCTCTCTGGGTCTCTTCATCAGGTAAAATCTTTCTAATGCATTGTCAGACAGCTCTTTCAAGAGCATGGAGGATGAGGAGTCCCACTATGAGCAGCTATGAAGTCTCATTAAAAAAGTCTTTCACACTTTGTTGTCCTTCTTCTGTATTATAATGATGGCTTGCCATAAAGTGCAAAGAAATGTTATTCTAGTGAAGAGAAGAGAGCCACTGGTACGCTGAGTCGTGATTAATGAGCTGAAGTCATTTGACATGTCTGTTTGGTGACCTTTGGATTTGAAGAATTCTATTGTACATAAATTATAATAGCGGAAATTACTTGGTTTGCATATGATGTATTCGTGGTTTAACACAGGGGGATATGGAGAGGGTGTGGTCTAGCTGGAGAGGTAACTCTGAGATAAGAACAAGATTACATTTTTTAAAAAAGTCTATGCTAAAATAAGGTTCAGAGTCTCAGCACCGTGTCTCAGAGCAAGGGATTTAAGAGCCACATCTTCAGCGGGTGTAATTCAGTGTAACTCCACTGAAGCTGCAGTGGTTTACCTCAATATCATGATTTACCTTATGATACCATGAGTCCAATTTAAAGCTAACAAAAGCAAGGAAGCACTTAGTTTTAGGCTCTGCTACTCTAAACGTCAGTGCATCGTACCACTCCCCTACGTTGCTTAAGTAGCAGGGCATGAACAGTGAAAAAATGATATCTTCTGACTCCCCATTGAAAGAATTGCACAAAACCATTTTTCCAGCTTCTACTTTATTTGCCCAAAATACTCCCTAAGTTCTTCTGACTAATACATGTTAATAACCATGAACTATCTACAGTACATTATATAGAATGGGTCAGACTCTGTCAGTTCCTTTTACAAGGGAGCAAAGAGGGAGAGGCTAGCATGCAAAGAGCCTGAACCAGTACTGCTGAAGTCTCAATCCCCTCCCACATGTTTAGCGGATATGGAAGAATTGTTTAATCTTCTGTTCTCCCAGCAGCCCACAAGATATGTTGTTGCTTCAGTGAAGAAAACTAGATATACAAGATTCTACCTTCTCCCTGGGGTAAATTTTACTGCCTTCTCCTCTGCCTTTTTGTCTGTGGAAGCTTCCTGTCTACCACCTCCTTGTTACGTAGACACAAGAATACTCCTTCATATTCATGGCAGAATGACAGACTCAGCCGGCAATTATGTGGAGTTTCTGACGCTGTAGCTCACACTGGAAACAGCAGTGTATGTGTGTGCAGATGAGTCTTAAAGCACCATATGTACTGCCTTTTACCTCCTTTGATCATTTGTCATTCTGATGACTACACAGCGTGAACAAAGTAACTAATCAGTCCCTTCTCATTTTGTCTTTCACATGCTGCCTGAGACCCTGTGCTAACTTTGTTCCTTCCCTTTTATTTGAAATCCTTAATGTATAAAAATAAATCCTGTGGCACATCCATTCATTCTTTGGAGTCTCTGAGGAGGGGTGGGGAGGTCAGAAGTTAAGAACACTGGTACCTTGGTTTTGCAACAGTAATACACTGCCCTGTATTATAAAGCTAGGATGTTTTTCTAGTGCCTTTGTCAGTGTTCTCTGAAGCCCAACTCTATTGCGTTCTCATACAAATAGGAAAGAAAGAAAAGGGAACTTAATCCCAACCCTCAATTCTCAACTCAATATCACCTCACTGACAAGGAGATTCCTTTGTTCCCTGGGTGAGCAGTGGACAAAAAGCTTGGGGCTGTGGAAATAAAAATAATCTGGCACATTCCACTGTGAAAAACAGGGGGAGATGTCAAGTTATGGTAGGATAGTGAAAGGAGGAAAGAGATGGAGGAAAGAGATAGAGCATCTCTTCTCCATCTGAGTTTTCACATTGTACAGATAGATGAGGGGTTCACTTAACATTAACTTGCACTCTCTCCTGTTCCCTTCCCATTGACAAAGACCTTGGACCAAACAACTTTAAATGATTCCCTTTTATATTTTCCACCCATTGTTTGGCCACATTGGGTGAAGTTTCTCCAATCTCTTTTCTTTATGTTTATTAAAAAGTGTTAGTTTAAAAAAAAAAATCAAGGGACACCCTGTGCTCCCATCCACTTCAATGGGAATCTACATACACAGTGCTTAACGGATTGGGCCTAAAATGCTCAAGTATTGGTTCCCTTGGCGTTCCTGAGCATCGCCTCTCCAATGAGTTCCTGTTTCTCGCATTTTCATACTTAGCGGCTGGGAAGGGGGATGCACAAGCAGTACTGGAAAATAATTATGGCCCAGTTTTTGTTCTTGTTTTGTTTAGTTATTAACTTTTTATTAAAGACAAATAACTGTTGATAGTGCAATTTTTTTTAAACATAAGCATTAAAAGAGAGGGTAAGAAACACAAAAGGTCAAGGAATAAAGCTGAGCTGAGAGTGTATGTTATGTGTTACAGTACCTATAACGGTTATTCTTGTAAAGTTCTACCTATAACTTTTTAAAAACAGTTCATCCCATGTGGCACACCTGTCTGCAAACAATTCAATTGTTAATTTAATATAGGCAATAAGTTGTTCCATTTCTTTTAATTCTTTTATTCTGGTCAACAATAATTTTACAGCTGGTCTTTGTTTTTCCAGCCATAGTGGTGAAATATGTTTAAAGCCCAGATTTCCAAGGGTGCGGTTTGCACACACCAGACTTTCATGTGCACAAAAGCCACTGTGCGAGCACATCCCCCTGGGGTGGACAGGAATGTGGAATGCAGGCAAGTTAGTTGCATGAAAAACTGCACTGTTTGGAAATCTGTGCCCACATGATTTACAGGATTCTCTTATTGAATTACATTAGACTGAAGTTTACAGCAAGGTACCTCACCACAACATAACAGAAAGCTTAATTCTATGATCAAGGCTGGACTGTAATTTACTGTGTCCTCCTCTTTGACAAAACACTAGCACTGTATGACATTTCACAATTAATCCCCAAACAACATGGTTTCATTACAAACTGGAACCTAGGCCAAAATTCATCAAAGCGTTCCCTAAAATTCACGAACTTTTCAAATGATCTTTGACCAATTTATGAATTTATGTTGAAATCAGGGGAAACTTGCAGTTTCCCATAGTTCCGATATGAAGTCAACAGAAACAGTGGTTTCAAAATGAGTTTTGCTTTGAACTATGGATTTGTTTGAACTTGAAACTCAAAATAAAAAAAGCTCAAAGGATCACAAACAAACAAATAGCTGAAGCCAAAGTAAAGAAAGGTTCCTTGAATTTCACATAGATCTTCAAAATACCACTGCAAGGGAAAAAAGCTAGAGCAAAGGCAGTTTGTCTTCTCCAAAACAGTAAAAGAATCATTTCTCTAAGGCCAACACCTATTCAATATAGAAAAACCAAGGGGCAACTCTAATTTACAAGATTATAATTCCTTGAAAGGGTAATATGGTGATGTCATAACTGTGAGAGTGAAGCTTGCCTGGGTTGTATAAGGACTAGAAATCCATAATGGAATTATCGGCTGAATTTAAAATTTGCCTGCTGTGCAGTATATGTTATTATTTTGTTGTTATTTTATCCTTTTTCCCTTCACCCCCTACAAAATCAAAAGAGATGCTGCTCTTCGGCTGCTTACAAGACTGCCTTAGGATTTCCAGAGCCCTGTGCAAAAGTAGGATGTGTAATGACTTTGGGCTGATTTCCACAAACATAGTATGTTAGGGAGAAGGAGAAGGTCAGGATGCTCAATGTAATGGAAAAAGAAGGCTACACTGGTTTTTTTTTAAAAAAAGTCTTGCTTAGAGGAAAAACTGAAAGCTGCAATTTAAAAAAAAGTAACATGAGAAAAAGGGGACAGTGAGATAAATATAAATGAAAAACTAGAAACTGTGCAAAATTGATAAGGGAAGCAAAAGAACACAGGGAAAATGTTTGACCACCACAGTTAAAGATAATAAGGAGTTTTTAAGTGTATCAGGGGGAAAAAAAAGGAACTGTAACTGCAGTATTGGTATATGACTAGATAAAAATGGTAGAATTGTCATTAATAATGCAGAAAATACAGAAATGTTCAATAAATATTTCTGTTCTGTATCTGGGAAAAATCCAGTTAATGTATTCATATCAGATGATCATGATGATGGAATACTTCCATTTCAACAGTAACTAAGGAGTAACTAATATCTGGCTAACTGATATGTTTCAAAGTGTAATTGTAAATGGGAAATCATCAGAGTGGGTGTGTTTTTAATGGAGTTCTGAAGGAATCAGTTCTTGGCCCTGTGCTATTTAATATTTTTATCAATGACCTGGAAGAAAATATAAAAACATTACTGATACAGTTTACAGATGACAAAGATTGTGGGAGTGGTAAATAACAAAGAGGACATGTCACTGATACAAAGATCTGCACCACTTGGTAGACACAAGCACACAATATGCATTTTAATGAGACCAAATGTAAGAAACAAAGAATGTAGGCCATGCTTACCTCTTCCCACGAGGTAACTCTAAAAAAAGACTTGCGTGGTCCTGGTGGATAATCAGCAGAACATGAGCTCCCAGCCAATGCTGTGGCTTAGATGGCTAAAGCCATCCTTGGATGCATAAAAAGGGGAATCTTGAGTAGAAGTAGAGAGGTTATATTAGCACTGTGTTTGGCATTGATGGGACCACTACTGGAATAATGAGTCTAGTTCTGAAGTCCACAATACAAGATGGATGTTGACAAAGTGCAGCAAAGAGCCACAAGAATGAGAAAACAATTCGAAAGCATCCCTTCCAGTGAGAGCCTCAAGGAGCTCAATCTATTTAATTTGTCAAAGAGAGTGAGGGGGTGCTTTAATCAAGTCTATAAATACCTACATGGGTAACAGAAATTTGATAATAGATGGTGTGATGGGTTTCCCCTCCCCCGGGAGGCCACTTGGAACTGGGGTACCACTGAGCCTGCCTTACCCACCAGCCTGCGTTCCCTTTACGCTGTACTGCTATGCAGCCTGTCAAGCCCTTCCCCAGGCTTCAGACTGCACTTTACCAGCACACGTACAGGTAGGGACACATCCAGCTGCAGCTATACACACAGATGTGGAGATCAGCTCTGCACGGAAAGGCTGAGCTAAGGTACTGCCCAGTTACTCAAATGCACACTCCCCTCTTGAATGTAAACCCAAAATTATACCATCTTGCACTGCACAGAGAACTGTATACCGTAAGCTCATGAAATTCGGGAATGTGAAGGGGAATATATACAGCTTTCTGTCCCAAATTATCATTTTCAGACACACTGGGTTTAGACAAAGCAAAAACAAGTTTATTAACTATAAAAGAGATTTTAAGTGATAAGGGATAGCAAACAGATCAAAGCAGATTACTGTACATAGCAAATAAACGAACACGCAATCTAAGCTTAATATGCTAAAGAAACTGGTTATAAGTAGCAAATTCTCACTCTAAATGTTGTTTTAGGTAGATTGCAGAGGTTCTTGAAGGCAAGCTGCATTTGCTGCAGCTTAAAACTCCAGATATTACTTTCACAGGCCAGACAACCCTCTTGCCTGGGCTCAGCCCTTATCCCCTAGTTCAGTCTTTTTGCTCTCAGGTGTTTCCAATCATCCTCTTTCTTGGGCAGGGAGAACTAACCATGATGATGTCACTACCCTGCCTTAAATAGCTTTTGCATATGGTGGGAATCCTTTGTCTCCCCTGGTCAGTGTGATTCCCACCCCTGGTCAGTGCAAAAACACTAATATCATCATGGAGTCCAGTACCAGGTGACTTGGTCACGTGCCCCTGCAGCCATAATTCAGAGGCTGTTTGCAGCATCCCCACGAAGACTTCCCAGGAAGGTGGGAGATTAGCATCTTCAAAGACCTATGGTGTTCCCTAATGGCCCTCCCCAACTGGCCATCCAGACTGATTACTTTCTGTCTAGTGGGCATTTCCCAGGTGTAAACACATTTGTAATAGATGCATAGAAAATATTCCTACTCCAGATACAAAAATGGTACATGCATACAAATAGGATAATCATATTCAGTAAATCATAACCTTTCCAATGATCTCACATGACCCATCTTTCATAAAATACATCTTAGTTATGCCATAATCATATCATAACCATATCTCTATGAAGAATATGGGGCGTAGTGACACAGATGGATCTTCAATCTGTCAGAAAAAGTATAAGAAGATCCAGTGGCTTGAGTCTGCAGCTAAACAAAGTCAGACTAGAAATAAGGCTCAGAACAATGAGGGTAATTAACCATGGAAACAACTTGCCAAAGAGAGTGGATTCTGCATCACTGTGAAGTTTTAAATCAAGATTAGATGTTTTCCTAAAATATATGCTTTAGGTCTAGCACAGTGATTAGATTTGAAGCATGAACAAATTTCTGGGAAGTCCTATGGCCTGTGTTATGCAGGAGGTCAGACTAGGTTATCACAATGATCCTTCCTGGCCTTAAAATCTATGATACCACAGGGAAGAAAGTTCATCATCTGAAAGGGAGACTTTTATGTTTCTCAATAGGAAGCCAAGGAGGGGATCCCCAAGTTAATTTTTCAAGGTGAAGGGAGAATTATGGGCATGCATCTGAGGAGGCCATAGGTGCATGCTGGGAAGTATTAACAAAGCTCCCCCTGCAGTGCAGTCCCCCTGGCACAGTTCTAAACACACTTGCACAGCTCGGGTTGCCAGAGCAAAGGTAGAACTCTATGGCAAGAAGTGACAATTTCACCTATTTGCCAGATGGCACCTCTTTAGTTGCCAGGCAGCTGTGTCACTTGGGAGACAGAGCAATTAGTGAAATCTGATTAATCACAGATGTTAATGTCACACCCCGGTGGATTTTGAGAATTGAAGCATCACACCTGAAGAGTCCAATGGGAGCATCAGTAGAGCTGTGTGGGACTTGGTCGTTTCACTTTAATGAGGTGTGCACAAAAATTGCATATGTTTTCAGTCTACTTAAATTCCCCTCCCAATACACACGCACACACAACCTGAAACTGTTGCAAAAGAAAAGTTTCACCTTGTTTTGCCTCAGAGCTACATGAAACTGAAAATGTTTCATGGATTTCAATGCAAAAGCTACCAACTTTCTCACATGCCCAAAACTAGATCCCCCTGGTTAGTGGAAACTGGGGGTTTTTGAACTGGTGGAACTGCACCAATGGAATTACAATAATGAAAGTCACAGCATAGGTGCCCAGAACTGATATAAGATGAGTCTTGCAACAGTGAGACTCATTCCTTTATATCTTCAGTGAAAACCACCCTCTTTCTGACACAGCCAACAAGTGCAACAACTGTACAATAATTAACAGGGAGTCTCAGGAATTGCTTGGTGAAGCATATGAACTTGAGGAGGGCCATGGAAAACTACAGCAAGGAAATTAAAACAACGATGCATCACTGAGCTGGTGCAGGCTTTAGGGAAGCCTGCCGTGGCATTTGCTTTGCTCTTACCTCTGGCTATCCTTGTGGGCATAGCCACTAAGAAACAAATACAAAGGAGGAGAGATGTAGAAAGAGGGTAAAAATTGCAATCAGAGGCTTTTGATACAGAGTAATGTATTTAAAGTGTTTCAGAGAAAGCAAACATTTGGGGGCTTATGGAATGTCACAGTTGAAAGTAACCTACCAGGATCTGTATTCTTTAGCAACAGATCACCCCCAACCCTCTTTTGATGTCCAGTATAATCTGCATTATATACCATTGTAAATATTATCTTGCACTGTTTCTTCTCCAGGAATATATCTATGTTGAATTAATGTAAAATCCCTTTTATAGCCTGCTTTTCAGGAAGATAACTCAAATACATTATGATGATAAATGCCCACTCTTCACATACCATTAGCCCAACACATTTACATTTGGGACTTATTTCCTAATATCTCAAGAACAGAGTATTATTGTT
This sequence comes from Caretta caretta, assembly GCF_965140235.1. Classification (NCBI taxonomy): domain Eukaryota; kingdom Metazoa; phylum Chordata; order Testudines; family Cheloniidae; genus Caretta; species Caretta caretta. Next base: position 17,928,795 of record NC_134217.1, read on the forward strand.
ATAATGATCTGACTCCATGTACGGTTTGTTGGCTTATGGTGGTATAACCTATACACCTAAGAAAATTATTTCAAAGAGAGACTTAGTCAGTCAAAGAGAAAGGGTTTACTGGTGATTTGCTCCACATTTGGAAAGAATGACATTACAGCTAGCAATAAGCAGCTATTTCCTGGGCTACCTCATAATTATTCAGGTAAATGAAACTAGCAAGACCGTCTGGCTACTCAAAAAAGTTACCCAGGCATCACCTCTGCTGCCACCTGACCCTAGCAGAAAAGAGTGCAGTGGCCTGATGCTAGAGACAAACTGCCAGCCTCAGCAGTTGAGTGGCTACAGTAACTGTATTCTATCCTGGCAATAGGCAAATTAGCCCGGACTTTGAGAAAGAAAGATCAGGACCATACAGTAACATGGATGCCATTCTGTCAACATTAGAAAACATTTAGCACCAGAAGAGCCAAAGCTTAAAATCTTAATTTTAATAAAACGGTCACAATGCTAATGAAGCATGTACTAGGTCCATATCAACATGGGATTATGTCAAATGTAAGAAAGGGATTACAGGCCCAGGGCGCAGAGAGGAGTTAAGAGCTAAGAAAACCTCAAAGGGCCACATTTTAGATCTGAGAGTTACAGGTACACATAGTGGACAGCTCCTTCAATGTTGGAGCAATCTGGAAGGAGACAGTTTGTCTCTAGACAATAGAATACCTCCTCGGGGCTGGGGTAAGCACACTGAGTAGGGGCACTCGCTAAACCCAGTACTACCTACTCTTGCTGTTTCTTCCATGAGTGACAGGATTTCAGAGATTGCGGGAGATCATCTTGCGATGGCGCAAGAAGCTTCAGCCCCCACACAGATCCCAGCCGCTGAGCACAACTCCAGTCCCTCGTCCCCTCTGCTCACTGTTCTTTCAGGAGGGGAGGGGAGGAGAGGGGGCAGTGAAGAGCCCAGCAGACCAGTGCAGCTCAGCTCTCCCCTCCCCCTCTGTGAGAAATAGACTGAAGAGTAACTCTGCTCCACCCCATCTCCCCCCTGCAGTACCCAGCCTGGGAAAGGGAAGAGGAGGGTGAAGATCCCCTGGAAGATCAGAGGAAAGGTTGCCAGGGGGCTGATGAGGGGCTAAATTGATGGGGACTGGAGGGATGAACTGATGGGGTGCGGTGCGGGGAGGAATACACTGAGGGGATGGGGACTGACGAGGGGACTGAATTGATAATGGGGGCTGAATGGGGGGGCTAAACTGAGGAGGGCTGGGAACCTATGCGGGGGTCTGAACTGATTGGGGCTGAGTGGGAACACAATAATTGCTGATCAAGGATGGGAAGATGTGGTGGTGAGGAGGGGCCAAAAATCATCTTACCCAATAAGTTTGGGAGAGTGGGCAACACTAATTGTCTTGCACACACATACACACACTCATGGGATGGACAGGGGAGTTCAAAAATCAAAAGACAGACCAAAACACAGAATATAATCTTTTTTTTAAAAAAATCTCATGATTTTTGGGTCAATCTCATGTTTTTGGAGAGTCCAACCCATGAATTTTGATTTCGAGAGGGTCTGTCTCATGATTTATCTCAAAGTCAGCAACACTGTAAACCTTTATGACAGAAGTAGTAGTAGCTAGTGCTAGCTGCTGTGTGAGATGGGGGTGGCACATTGGTTATGTTCCCACCTTGCTCAGAAAGTCCCCCTTTGGGGTGTGCAATACTAATGGAAACACTGGCTGACTTGTGTATCAGGGCCTGATCCAACACCCACTGAAGTAAATTGGACACTGGATCAGGGCCCAGGTGTGTAGGCCGCAGTATTATAGTTTTCTGCTCACTGTGCCCTCTCCCCTTAATCGCATTAAATATTAGCTTAGGCAGTGCCATGTTCATGTACTGTGTTGGGTAATAACATTAGAAAACCCCATGTGTGTAAAGCTAAACTTGCTCTTTATTAAGAAAAGTATGTACAGAGATTAAGCAACAGCAGCTAACATTCAAGCCATGTGCACACAGACAGGCTTCCTGGTGCCAAATTCTTCCCCTCCTACAAGATGTGCTACTACCACCAAGTTCCATGCAGGTTGCAAAAGCCAACACCTCAGTTGCTCATTTAATGAAAATTCATCTTTAAATAATTAAGTCTTGTAGATACAAGACTGAGGGTTTCTTAAGTCTAAACCTAACAAAAGTCCCTCTAGATGAAACTGAAAAAGGTTGTTGTTTTGCACCACTTGAACCAAATGTATCGGTGTGACATTGTTAGAAAAATAATTCCCCTGGGCTTAAGCACCACTGTGCCAAATTTCAGCACACAGTAAATTAAGGAACTGATCTTGTGAACAAATACACGAGTTAATTTGCTCCCATACAAGTCTCAACTGGATTGCACTTGTGAGTTAAGCTAAATGTGTGCCTAAGCATCTGTAGGCTCGGACTCTGAAATAGGGAAATTCTTTACTTCTTAATAAGGAGACAAAAAAAGCCTGACAAAATCGAAACTCTAACGTGCACTACAGTAATAAAAACTCAGTAGGTGGACTTTGAAGCTTCAGAACAAAAATACCTTGTAGCTATTAGTTTCATCACTTTCTGCCCTTTCTCATCTAGAATTTCAGAGAAATGTTTTCCAACTTTGTGCTGCAAGAAGTAAGTTAATCAAATTCAATTAATGTCCTCCTTAGTCTGAAAACTTTCCTGGGAGAGTGTGTGTGTGTGTGTGTGTGTGAAATTAGATCTGTATGTCTGTATTTTTTTTAAAACTACATTAATGTGACATTAAGTGTCACAGTTATTGAGCTAATGGCACCTCTGACTTCTCCTGGTCTCTGAGTGTACCCCCACTCGGGTCTCAGGCCACATATCTCCACCTTTCTTGAGATGGAATCACATGGTTCTCCCACTTTTAAACTAGGTCCTACCTCAATTCCCCACTGGACTATATCTCAGCATGTCTGACTTATGTCCAGTACCTTCAATGTTGTCCCCCCCCGCCCCGCCCCTGGAGCAATGACAGTGTTAACAGAAACCAAACAGTCTCCTTAAAGCAAAGTATTATTTATTTCGAGCATATGCAATTAAGACAATCAACTGAGGAGCAACATTAATTCAGACTGTGTAAGCAATTGTTTGCTTTATCACCACTGCCAAATATTTTGGATGCTGTTTAAGAGAGTACAAATTATTTACAAGCTTTACGTTTTTGGTTTGGGGGTGTTTTCTAGTATTTTAATCATACTCAGAAATGCTAATCACTATCATGTTTGTAATAAGTCCTCAACTTTTTGTAAAGTTCAGTATTCGGTAAGATAAACAAGAGAATGCCAGGCCATGCCAAAAGGATGCCTCCAAGTTTTACTTTTTAGCAGCATTTTATATTCTGTTAATATTAAATGATTAAAGAACATGATGGAAGGTTTTGTGAGAGTCCAGTGAAGGTGTTGAGCTGTACCCACTGCTTTATTAAACCAGCAGAGAGCCTTAATACTATCAGGAATGGAAATCAGTAGAGGAGGTGGGGAGACGCTCTCTTCATAACTCCTTGAAACAGGCACAGTCATGTTAAGAAGTCTTGGGGGGCAGAGTTGGGACAGTGACTATTTTTTTAAACTAAGAATTTTAGAGAGAAGCCAATCCATTACTAAATTTACAGAATTAGACCATTCTTAACATGGTATGTTGGAGTTTAACACCTGGCTCAGCACTGATTGTATTAGCAAGACAAAGACTGTAGTGAATTTTTAAAAAAATGTAGATTGCAATTTATGGATATATTGTCAATCTCTCTCTGAGCACCTTGGGCCTCATTCTGGTCCCACTGAAATCAAGTCAGGTTTTTTACATTGACTTCAGCTGGAGAAGACCTTCTGGGCTTTGTTTGGACCTTGCTTAGGTCAAGTTTACGCTTGTGTGTCTCCATTGACTTTGGTGGAGTTATTCATAATATGCATCAGTGTAAATACTCAGAGAATCAGGCCCTTTGAATAACTCCAGCCCATCATGATATTCTCTGCTACAATATCATTTTTAAGACCTTAATTAATTTTGAAGCTTTGGTAAACTCATCCCAAGAACATTTTTCTTTTTTGTATATTTTGTTCTTGTTTTTTAATTTGAAATATATTTGTGGCTGGGATTTTCAAAGGGGCCTAATGGAGTTAGGGTAGGTCTGGTCAAATTTTTTCATTTAAATTGTTTTTCAATGGAAAATTACAGAATTTGGCAGACTAAACAAAAATGTTTATGAAAATCATTTGCTTTCCATTAATGATTTTGATTTAAAAAACAAAAACAAGCAAAAAAAAAAAACAGATAAAATTTGAAAATGTCAATGGACACACCACAACCCCGCCTCCCAGACATACTTTCCAGCCAGCTCTAACTGAAATTCAAATGCAACCTGGGCATCTAATTCCCTTAAGCCCCTATGGAAATCCCAGCTTCTGCATTTTCTTACCATTATTTGGTTCTGTTAAATTATTTTCCATCACACTTATGACTACAGGCCAACATTTTCAAATGTAGATACTTAGAGTTAGGCACTGAAATCCATAGTTAGACATCTAAATAACGTCTGCCTGGTTTTCATAGGTGCTGAGCACCCACAACTATTACTGACTTCAGAAGGACTTCAAGTTCTCAGCACATGTACAAATTCTAAAAACCAAACCAATTTTATATGGATTTAAGGTTGCAATTTTCTACGATGTCTATGGGATTTAGACACACATTTACCATTATTTTTAATGGAAGAAATATGGCTGAATAACCTAGACCACAGCTTCTCAACTTGGGACTCACAATTCCCCTGAAGACCACAAATAAGAGTCAGAGGTTGGAAGCACACTGGTCTCTTCCCAACTGGCTAAACAGGAGAGGATCTTGGCTACATCCCAGCTGGTTGGGATGAGGAATGGAGGGGATCCCAATGTGGAAAAGGTTAACAACCATTTCCTAGACTGCTTTGAAAACCTCAAGCATTTTACCTAAGTTTAAGCACCTACATTTGAAAACTGTAGAAAATATCAAAACAATTCGGAAGATTTAACCATAAGCATCATTTTTCATTAAATTCAATCCCCATAAAAATTCATGAAAACAAATCTTGAATTATTTAATAAGTAAAACCATTAATACATAACATAACTAAGCAAAGTGAATCCATACATTCAATAGCTCCTCTGCTGTACTGGCAGGCTGCCAGGCAATTTACAAACAAGTTAATTTAAATGCCCCTGAATAGTTGTGAACAAACTAATAATGTGTAAAAATAAAAACAGAGTCCCAACACTATCCGGGTTTAGAATACCCAGCAAGATTAGGGGGGAAAGGCTATCACATTTCTCCTGAATAAGCAATCTGCCAAATTCTGTAATTTGTTTAAGATATGGAACACCTGACCCAAATTTTAATATAGTGAGGGCGAGGGAAGAACAAATTTATGTCGAAATGTTTATTCAATTTCTAGGCCGACATATCAGTCATGTCACATTGGGTTATGTCATTCACATTCCAATGTATCACATCATGCCTATCAAACTATAATGACACCTGACCAACATAACACAGTGTAGTACAAAATCTGATTATATTTGATCTACTTTTGTTTTTGGAAAGCATAACAGATTGTGTGTCCTTTAAAGTATAATAACTTTTATCATGGTGTAGCGGGGTGGTCACCCGCTCCTGCCCTGAAGGGCTTGAAACCAGCCCTGGGAGGGGGTGAGGCTGTGAGAGGGCTGCTGCTGGGGAAAGCAGCAAGCCTCAGCTGATTGGGGAAACAGCCACAGGTGGGCCATGCCCCAATCAGGCCACAGCTGGCCCTATAAAAGGCCAGTAAAGCCAGAAGCTGAGAGGATTCTCCCTCTACCTCTTGAGGGAGAAGGACCTAACTGCCTAGGAGCTGAGGGTGCAGGCAACCAAGCAGGACTGGGGAAAGGCGAGAGGCGCTCCTGCCTGGCAACTCCCCAGGCTGCAGGCCTTGGTAAAGGCCTACAAACCAGGTACTGGGATTGCAGAGGCTGCAGCCCAGGGTACGCAAAGGCAGCAGGTCCAAACCCCCTTTGCTGATGATGAATGGCTTATATACTGCAGTCTGCCCCAGTGAGCGGGGGCTAGATGGTAACTGGCAATAGCCATATACTGAGGTGAGTTGGGGGTTCCCCTAGGAAGGGAGACCCAGAGGCTGTGGGGGTACTGCCTTGGGGCAGCACCCAAGAGAAAGGGGCACCAGGGTCCAGGAGGAACATGGGGGTGCCAGCGACAGGTGAGACGCCGGCAGGCAGAGGGCTCGCTGGAGAGCTAATTCACAGGACGAGCAGCGGGAGGTGCCACGGAGGTGATTCTTGCATCACTACACATGGGCATGTTGTCAGCTCGCTGCGCAACTGCACAGAGATTTATCTCAGATTATTCTCTGATCCAGTATTCACAGATAAATACCACTTGTAATGTTTGCACAATTAATTGAGAAAAATCAAAATTATAAAGTCCCTGTAATAGATAGGTATCCAACTAGTGAACAGTGTGAAGATACATTTGAAAGTCATCTGAAAATCAGTCTATCAAAATAAGATACAACATGTTGTACGATTCACAGCTCAAGCATTATGCACAAATACAAAACAGACATAGTGGGGGTCCCTAAGAAACATTGCATAGCCACTGAGAGCATACCCTTACCCAGCTACATATAGGTATATTCCAATGATGAGTTAATCTGTGATTTAAGGTATGGAAACTATGAAAAAAAGATTGAAAAAATTAGTTCCTTAATTTTACTAGTAGATATTCATGATCCTGATTTTGCACCAGGAAGATTGTTGCCATTAACTGCAGTAGGAGCAGGATCAAGCCCTATTTCAGCCATATTTAGTTCTCATGAGAAATGTTTTGGCTATAGGATTTTGTCAAATTGGTGAAGGTCATGGAATGAAAACTCACTGAAAATATAATTAATGCTCACCATTAAACATATGTGATTCGTAATGCTGCAAAAGGAAGTCAAAGCTTAAAGGCAAACATCAGCTAGTATAAATATCAAGCAGGCCAGACACAAAGCTAGCAGATAGAATTGGTTCAGATTGACACAGAAATCAGTTCTGCACTGAGTGCACTACCTTACACCCAGACATCCACAAGGAAAAGATGGTATCAGAGTTTAGTGCAAACTCTCTGCAATATCCAAAAAATTTACTTTGAGTAAATAACCACATTGTTCTTTGCTCTCTAAACTCTCCATTTACTTTGAGCCAAAGTGGCAATCACCTCAGTAATTTTTCATTCCCAAACTCTGAAGATCCTCCCAGTATGGCATTTCCCTTTCCAGCCTGGGAAAGCTAGATCCAGCTTCCCTTAAAGATCATCAGCACTGTTTTCAACCAGCGAGAAAGATTCACTACTGAGGAATATTATATACTTCCCCCTTCCTCAATGGATTGAGCATGGTATCCCCAAAGTGCTCCCAAGCACCTAACAGCACAATAGGGGCAGACCAAGTAAAGAGTCATGAACTCTGACTCCTTGCTCTGTAGCATGGGGCACTATTGCCAAACTGGTCTGTAAATGTTCACTACTAGCATTTACAGTGACCTTTCTGGGAATCACTGGTGCCTCTCACTGAGCAAGGTTCTGCGCTCTGGGAAGCTATAACAGAAATTGTGGGGGGGACAGCAGGAGGGGACAACAGTCTGCCACTGAGCCATGCTAGTGAAATAGCAGTTGGTCTTGGTGGATGCTGTGGGAGAAGCATAACTGACTGATGTTAGTTTATCAGTTGTGATCATGTCTCTCTCTTTTAAGCAAGACCTGTGATGAAGAAATGGCAGGGCAAATATACTACAGGCATGTCTAGCTTTCTCAGCTGTTTTTTCTGAGCGATCTGAAGAGTTTCCTAAAGGAAGACATTGGAAATCTCAATATTGCTTTCTATAAATGTCAAGTTCTAAAGTGTAGGCCAATCGCACGCAGAGGTCTGAACCCTGGTAACATGCACTGAATGCCAACAGTTTACACTCCTATAGTGTGTGTTCCTTGAAATGGCAGCCCTTCTCCATTCTCAAACAATTACACAGACATATATATTTCATTAAATACACCCAAGGGCACTCCCAGACAAATAGGAGAAGGTCTTTGCTGGAATCCAATACAGTGGATGAATGTATAACAACATACTTGACTATCAAGGTGGGATATGTTCCATTCTTTGCAGTTATCAAATTCTTCAGTCAATCCTTTACAGATCAAATGTTTGAGATATTTTATGGAAAAGTATAGTTCCTGTAAGTACACGCCTAGAAAACAATAAATTGCTAAAACAGTCAGATTAACTTGCATTCTTCTGTAGATCCAACAATCACCCAAACTGTTCAGCATTGCTAGCGCAATCCAGTCCCATCCTAGGACTGTGATGGGTGTACAGTTTGTTTCTATCTAATCATTTTGTAAAAGATTAATTTTCTGCATGCTGTTTCATTGGCAATTGCAATAAAATAGCTGTTATTTCATCCAACCCCTTCAAAAATGAAAAAAAAATGCATGATTCTGAAATGAGTTATTTTCACTCAAAAATGAGCCTGGTTTTGTTTAGAAATGCGTTTGCTCAAAAAATGGCCCGTCTGTACTGGAAAACAGGACTGGATCTTGCTTGAAATATTCACATTAAAGTATGTGAATATTTCAAGCAAGATCCAGTCCAAATGTCTGAACATTTTCAAGTTCATTAAAAAAAGTAAATGTTTTGAATTTTGGGTGTCTGAAATGTTTGCAACCTTTGCTGATATTCTACACTAGCTCTAGCTGAGAAGGGAAATGTCCTTTTTGTCTTTCAGCGTGTTGCTGCTAGAAATAAAGAGCTACCTTCTCCTATTTCTCACACTGAGTAACACCCTACTCTGAGAAAAAGTAATTGAAGAAAATAAGTCTACCTAAAGAGTAAGATGCTGCTCGGTGTGAGTGAGACAGACTCTGGCCTTGGACAAATCAACTTAATTTTAAAATTCCCTGATTTAATTATATATAATCTTGTTTTCAGGTCCAAGTCATAACACCTACAAAAACCTTGTTAAATCTTGATGCTATGTTCATTCTTCTTTAAACTGAAATACCTATTTCATTTTCATGTAATATTTTAGCAGTTATTTAATATTAAATGCTTCCACATACAATGCCAACCTCTCTGCTACAAATTGCTTTTATTAGTAATGAATCCTAATGTTCAGTTCGCATTCTGCTTTGAAAGAGCCAGCCATTCTTGGCATTCCTTTCGCTCCACTTTGATATATTAGAGCCATTTCCCTGGGCAGCAATCAGTGCTGATAAAAAGGTTTGAAACTCAATTCACAAACAGAAAGCTTATTTGTATGTAAGTGAAACAGTGCTTGTTTTCAGTGTGTATCAGCAAACCTGGATATATTGCTTCTGTTTGACAATGAATTCCTAGAGTAAGATGCATATTGGCATTTGAGGATTTAAAACAAAAGTGCTGATTTACAGTGTTTAGGTCTGGCTTTAATTTTTTATTATAAATATCTAAATAGAATTAGTGGGAAATGGTATCCTCTTCATTCACAAATATCTAAGCATGCATTATTTATCATGCAAGGTTATTGACTGAATAGTAGTATTTAGCTCTCATAATTTAGATGTAAGTCCATCTCATTTTTACAAGAAATCTATATATCTCCATCTTAGGGTTTTATACTACTGTCCATCACCAGAGATTCTGAGCTCCTTCAACATGAAATCAATAGCAAAATCCCTAATGGACTTCATGGAATCTCTGGCACACTTGCCTCTTCAGGGTAAAGGCTTTGCTTGGGTAGGATTTTGTTCTGTGGTTGGTTTTGGTTTTTTCTTTAGATTTTATTAATTTACTTGTTTGTTTTGGTAGGGGCTTCAGGGAAGAAGGCAGTGTCAGTGTTGTGTGTATCATTCTTATGGAGGAAAGGCCTTTGTGAAGAATAAAGTTTGTGCAACGTTTCCTAAAGATGAATCACATATATGCATTTTGGAGGTGGGGGAAGTGTCTTTTCCACATCTGAGTGAAGCCATTCCCATTCAGTTCAGGAGGGGCTTCAGCTCCCAAAAGGTTTGGGGGTTTTTTTTGTTTGTTTTTTTTTTAGTTATGACTCAAGATTTTTCACTATTAGAGTTTGGGGAACGTTCGCAAAGTGCAATGCCCTTTCTGGAGCTGAAGATAAAGCCACTCCCTCTGATATGGCTGCTGCTGAGGCCAGCCCTATGGCCAATTACTTCATTCTAGCATTTCTATAGTCTACATTCTAGCACCATCCAACACATTTGTTATAAAGTGAATTGTCTTAATCACACACACTTCCAAGTTACCAAATGAGAAATTAAAAACAGAATTTTCCTGCGTTTCAAGAGACCCATGGGGTATATGTGATGGAAGGCAGGATACAGGCAGCATCCATCAAAAGGATTGAAAGAATAGGCAAAGTAAATATATGCACATACAGAACATGGTCTTCAACACCAGCTAAGTCAGCCTGATTCCCACCACGGTCCCACATTGTGTCCAAAACATCACTAGGCCCTGTACACTGCATACGGATAGTCACAAGAGTGAGGAGGACTCCACAAATTTAGACTAAAATAAGCTTTAGCAGGAGCAGCAGTTTGGCAGACCTGACTCAATGACTGTTCTTGTCTTTGTCACCGTGCGTTGGCTGGATAACACAGCCGGTGTCCTAGCAATGCCGGGGAGCCTGGTTGCCCCTGCCAGTGATGGAGATTGCTTCTTGTGATGCAGCTAGTGTTTAAAGCTGCAGTGGGACAATTTATACAGGAGATGGGCCTCAGCCACAAAGTTTGGATCTGGACCTAAAAGCTGAACCTTTTCATAGTTCAGCGTGTTCTCTCCAGTGTTTGGATTGGGCCCATCTCTACTTCAGTTACTTCTTTTTGGGTCACTTGCTCAATAGTAGAATAGGTTCAATTAGATGTTAAGGTATATAGGTACTTCATAAATGCAGATAATGGATGAGCTAGATTTTCCACTAGGCATGGCTTCTCTCCTGTTCCCTGGTTCTGCTTTAACCTCCCAAGATGAGTTACACTCATTTTGCAGAGTCACAGAATCTCCCACCAGCACGGGTTTCATCATTTTGGTCCTTACACCCAATTTCCAATCACTTTGAACTTCACAACTACCTCTCCACCATTAAGTCACCACAGTTTTCTCCTCAGGAAGATGTAAGTACAAGCCAACATTAAGACTGTGCATTTGGAGGTGGGGGGTGTTGGGAGGGTTGGTTTGGGCATTTAAGGGGATTAAAAATTAGTTTAACATACATCAAATTAGGTGCCACCTTCCTTCCAAGCAAATTGCATGTGACCTTCTGCATCACAAAGTTTAGATGTTTGTGAGCAAAAGAAAGCCCTTGCTATCACTGATCATCGTATAAATAAGAACTTTTCCACAGATATATTTTGCACACTGGCTAGTTTGAGAGATGAAGTGAACATTCCTAAGCACCAGGTGAATGCCAATGGAACCTTTCACAAGCATGTTGAACTGGAATACATGTGAAAACCAATCACACTTATGAAGCACACTCACTTAGAGTTTTCAGTTAAGAATGGAAAACATGCCTACTCTAAAGAAATACATTTAGAATTTCTCATTTATGAGTGGCCAGACAATGATTTTCAACTATCTATTATTGATCTTCTCTAGTAAAAAGTGTAAAAGATAAAACAGTTTGGAAGACACTAGCAAAACATCAATTTTTAGCATAGAGTTATGCAGGACATGCTACCCTAATTCAATAATATTTCTGATGTGATACTATAAAATGTATATCTGTTGGGATTTAAACTGGGGACCCAGAAAAAATGGCTTTAACTGAAGAAAAATTACTATTATTTATCAACACTTGTAGCATTTTCCAGGTCTCCAGTCAGAGAGCAAGTCCATCATAGGAACTACTGTATCATTCAAGATGAAATCTTTTTTCCCCTAATGTTTGAATGAAGGGATAAAGCCTGCCAACTGTAAAACTTGTAAGGAACTTCTCTTATTTTCAGTACAGGTTTGCCACTTTCAGATCTGCCCTCTCCTTAAGAAGCTGCACAAAACAAGCTAAGGAAACTTTGGTCTTAGCCTCTTCTTATAAATATTTTTCCGACATTAGGCTTCAACAAGGAGTATTTTCCCCCAAGAAATCTTTCCATAAGTCACATTGCAGTGTATACTATACTATAGCAGGGATCAGAAAAATAATTCCGAGTACACTGTAAAAATCTCTTGAACTTTCTGGGTCAATTAAAATCCTGCTGTGATTGGGCAAAATCCACTGAGGTCAGTGCAATTGCACCTATATATACGTGGGGCCTGATTCTTCCACTGCAGAGTACAAGTGGATAAAAGTTATTCCTATTCCTAAGAGAGACCCTTTTAAGACACAGCATGCCCGGGGGGGAGCAGCTGAGGTGCCATATTTCAACAGAAGACAAAGAAAAAGAAGTCACACTGGCTGAGCCAGAATTTCACCTGAATGCACCCAGGAAGCACACATCAGAATGGAATCAGGGCCACCATTTCATTAGGTGTGGTATGTGCTATCATCTGCACCTCTGGTAGCTAGTGTGAGAGGGGTGATGCCATGCCTCCCCTTTCAGGAATGGAGTGCCTGTTGGAATGCCAGTGTAACCCTTCTCCCAGGTGGAGCCAGCTGCAACGAGGGCCAGGTTCAGTATCTAGGGGTTCCTTTTCAACAATACAACATAAAATCGGCTCAAGCCCCCACCAATGACCTGGGACAATTGCATGGTGCCTCTCAGAGGCAATACTTCCCCTCTTGCAAGCACAGAGTCTGAGTGTAGCAAAAACTTTTAATAAAAGGAGGGAATTAACTCAGCATTAATTTGGGAAAACACCACAACTAGGGTTCATAAACATAAACCATGAGCAAAAGACCCACCCCGAAATAAGTTGGGCAGTGTCCTTTTCCACTCAGGTTCTTAAGTCCAGCAACTCAAAAGTCAATTTAATGTGCCCATCGCTTCTCTGCACCCCACTCATACCTAGGTGTAAAAAGACTCTCAATTGAGTCTAAATTAGCTCTTTTATTATACTGTGGAGAGAGGAAGGGTCAAATGGTGTGTAGGTCCCACATCACCAGGGACAAGTATTTGTTCCCACCCTCTCTCAACTCATTGGACTTTGGAATCCATGTCCCCTGCCTAGCGAGTGCCATTCAGTTGAAGGATATGCCATTGGGGTATGCCAGGTACAGTTCTGTGACCTCAGTTCACACAACAAGGATAATAACGCTTTATTACTGCTGCCCCAATAACAAGGACACCAGCCACAAGTGATCATTTGGGCAAGCAATCCCATCATGCTGAGCACCTAGGAGGGTGGGTGTGTCCATGTAAATGAGATCAGCTCCTGAAGTCCTTTTCCACAGCTCACCACTAGATGTCAGGGGAGAGCTCATCCAGACTGCTTACACCAGCAGGGACTATATTTCCACAGGGGACTGTGCCCAGCCTGAGGTTCTAATGGAGGGTGTTTTTTTCCTTTGTACAGAAAATATTGTCATAGAAACACAGTTTTCTAGTGCGTTTGTACAGAGAATTGTACATATATGTTACCATATTCTGCCTACCTAAAATTCCTCCCATAGTTTTAACTGGATAAATTAATCTTAACTTCCTCTGCTAGTTTGTGGCTCTGTTCCACCCCTGGAGTGACCGTATACCACAAGATACATGATTTCCTCTACACAGTCTTTTGTAAATCTCTAGAGAAAGCTTGTAGAGCAGGTATGGATGTTTCTGGATGAAAGGTGCAAGGCTAATGAAAGATCATTGCCATGTTTCCTTTCCAAACTTCTTCCAAATAGTTTGTTCTTCAGCTACGGATTCAACTTACAACTTTCTGATTGGCTCTAGTTGAAAGTCTCAGGTGTAAATGCAAATATGTTTCTCCGACAGTGATAATGGATAACTCTGGTGCTTTCAATGCATTCCTCCTGCATATGCACCAGCTAAAGGCAATTTTTAGCTTGGTTCAGTATTTGGTTTGATAGAACATGTTCTCTGTCTTTGCTGAACTACTGAACCCACCTGTATTGGGCCTTATGAGAGACAAGTGATGAATTCATCAGTGAACCTTCCTGTCCTCTCCCATTTCAAGAAAATTAAATGTTATTGCCATATTCCGAACATTTTGGGTCAGATTATGGTTATTTTTAAACAGAGAATAGTGCTACTTCCAAGAGAGTTGACTAATGATATGCTTCCAAAACTTCAGTGAATAAGGAGGAGGTCAATATAGCAAACTATTCTAATTGACATTTTTGGTATGTATCAGCAAAACAGAACAGGAAATTAAATTACTGTTTATGCAAGTGTAGCAAAATATGTTCATTGCCAACCTTTTGATTGAATTGCAAAAGACTGTCCTTCCAAATACATGGGGAAAGAGTTTGTTCAAATTTCTTTAAAAATTGTCACATTGATTTTATCAGAGCTAAGTCAAGTGTGTTGTTTTTGTTTGCTTGCTTTTTTTAAATTTTAGTTTAGTTTTTTAATTTGGACAGTCAGATGAATTATAACAAAGTAAACAACACCCATTTTTCCCCAGTGAAGAAAATCTAATCCAAAAATTGTACATTAAATAAGGCAAAAGAAAAAGAAATTTTCAGTCATATAAAAGACATGATAGTTAGAAAAATAAACACATTAGAAAAGGATTAAATAGAAGAAAAAAGTTTATATTAAAATGTGTATATTTTTAAAAGGAAAGGGTTAACCACCTAAATTATAAAGTTAACAAATTACAATTAATGTGAAATTTGATTTCTCTCCAAGAATCCACAAACTCTCACACATGCTTTGGGAAAGGAAAAATCTTGACTTAAAGGTAAGATCCTCTCTTATCTCTGAAGATCTCTTCAGCTCTGATCAAATGATCAAACTAAACAGCATATGGATATGGAAGATAAAACCTTAAAGGATACCTAGGATACCTTGAAGCTCCCATTCAGTTCAGTACACAAAGGCACAGATTTGATGCCATTAAAGAGACAGGGGAAGTGGCTTGCACCTCCCCTACTGAGGTGCTGCTGGGGGACTGGTTTGCATGGTAGAACAGCTCTGGGGTCTATTTAACTAGAGGCCCTGCTGCAGGTATTAAAAAAAGAAATCCAAATATTTTGTACATGAACTAAAACACCCCACTGAGACTGGTCTCCATTTAACTCCCAGGCTCACATTTCCATTAAAAAAAAAAAAAGAACCTATCAAATAACAAAAAAACAACAAAATGAAATTGTTCTATATCTAAAAAAAATTAAGATTTTGAGACTAGCTTCTTATGTATCTTGGAAGGCTATCACAGCCTATAGAAACATGGCTAATTCTCTTAGTAAAAACTGTGAATAAGTGAAAGTACCTTTTCAAAATAAGCTAAGCCACTGGGCCAGATCCTCAGCTGGCATAAATCAACAGAACTCCATTCCCTTCAATGAAGCAATGCCAGTTTACATCATTTTCAAAAGAGTACACTCAAAAGTGCACATGTGCTTTTGGCCATGCCTGACTTGTACATGTAAACTGTGATTCCATGTATGGGCACATGCATGTGCAAATACCCAATTCACATACATGTATTTGAAGCGGTGCTCATGCAAGTCAGGCACACAAAAAGTGTGGGCATTCTTTTGAAAATTTGGGGCCATATCTTGTAAATAAGTAAATAAGTTGAGAGAAGATTTGGGAATTTAAACTTGGATTTTGAAGAAAAAAACAAAATGATCCAAAAATACACTGTGGCAATTATCCCACATTCCATAATGAAGAAAATATAAACAAAATGGCAGACTGCACCTACACAGCAGGTCTCATTCTGCTTTCACATGCACTGGTGTAAATGAAGAGAGGTCACTGGATTTATGCTAGTGTTAAACTGGAATAACTTAGAGGAACATTGGGCCCAGCATCTCCACTTAAAAATTAAACTATCCTGCAGCTGAGAATATCTAGTAAAAAGCCATTGCTATTAAAAACACTTTATCATTGCTGTTGATATCTGAAACCTTGGAATTAAAGGTGAGGTCCTGGCCCCACTGAAGTCAAAGGAAGTTTTGCCATTGACTTCAACAGAGCTTGGATTTAAGGGTCTAAGTGGAACTTATGTACGCTCTTCTTTCTCCTTTGTTATTTTCTCCTTTGTGAGAAGCTCTACTTTAAAAAAAACCACATGAACATGATTTGTTTGTGCCATCTTGAACAGCCTTCAAAATAAAGGAAAACTGATTTACTGGGACATGAATGAATGGGCCAATAACAAATCTAGCAATGAGATGTGGCAAAATGACGCATTTACTAATATCCTCACAGTCACAGGATTAAAATTCTCCTGCTAGAAGAAGCGAAATCATCTGCTTCTCACCATCTGGCCTCCATGAAAAGAACTACAAGAGCATACTAAAGTTCTATGATTTACAAAGTCAGCTGCATGCTAGAGATTAATTTATATGGGATAAAGTTTAGTATGGTAATAATTAAGCCTTTACGGAGTCTTAATTTAGGGATAGAAAATAGCTGCCCCGATCAGGAGTCTGTAACTTGTCATAGAAGTGAAGGAATTAAACGTATGCATGCACCAATGTAAAATGAGTGCATGCACCAGAAGACACCAAAGCCATGTTTCCACTTGGGCTTCCATTGGTGCTAGCACTTGTACATCTATGGGAATTCATTGCTAAAATTCCCTGATGTAGATAAGGTCTGGTCATGCAAAGCAGAGGCATTGGGCATCCACAAAGATGGTCCATTAATGTGAAGTGGAGGTGTCAGTGGGCTGCCCTGACCTGAATAATTCTTCTCTACAGGTGTGAGCACCAATTACATGCCAAATACTATAAAGAATGAAATGGATTCAGTCTAACCTGGTATTTTCACACAGCCATTTCTACCCTTTTGTTTTCCACAAACCAATTACAAAATGAAGCTATGTTGGAATGTTTGCTTTTATTGAGAATTTTTGGAAAAAACCTTGCTGCCTAGATTTCACATGCAATAGAGTAAACTGATAGGAAGACAAAAAATCCAAAAATATTTTGATACAAAAAGTAAAACCCACTGAGACCACCCACAATATAAACTCCCTGTCACGCTGCCTGATGTGGCTCCCTCAGGACAGACTGTCAGAAAACAGCATACACCACCAAGCTGGTGGTGTGTTCTATAATTAGGTTTCACCACACCAATAACGAAATGTGAACTCCTGGATCACTATACCAGTCTTCCCATAGACTGGAGACTGTCTGTGACTCTATCTTGCCACCCAGACAAATTGAACTTTTGATACAAGGTCACTTAAACCAAAAATCACACAACATCAGGTTGCTCCCAGTCCCAAGAGATGAGTCCCTTACCCAGAGTACCAATTGATCTGGGGTCTTACACCAAATACAACACTGGTAGCCAATTCTATAGTAAACTAACTAAAGATTTATTAGCTAAGAAAAGGAAGTGAGAGTCATCGAGAGGTTAAAACAGGTAAAATATATGCACAGATGAGTCACAGTTTGTTATTCCAAATGGTGGCAGTGATGTAAAAAACTGCCAGTTTTCCAAAAGTTTTTTCAGGGTACCAAGCCTGTTTCTGGGGATCTCTGCTTTGCATCTGGTACACTTCCCTGTAACAGTCCAAAGAGTCAAGAGATGCGGTATCTTTCCCTGAATCCATACTTATAGCTTCTTCTCACAGAAAAGAAGCTGACAAGGTCACTACCCCTGTGGGCTTTTCCTTTGATGATGGAGAGTGAGGAATGCATTCTGAGTCTTGGACCTCCAATCATCACACACAATGACCACTTGCTTCGAAATTAGCATTTTTCTGTTGAAGTTCTTCACTTGCATTTCACAAGGCTTCTTTCTCCTTTGAGGGGTTATTTAATTACAGGGGTATACACAATGTAAATGTTTGCTACTACATTATAACAGGATACAGGTAAATGAAAACATTGCAAGCAACATCCCACCAAATAAACACCAAATACAAATAAATTTAACAATCACGGTGATCTATACTAATACACAAGTGAATTGGCCTGGGGCTCTGGCACGAGCTGGCACACTCCCCAACCCAATTCTCCACTTACAGTACAGCTAGCCTTTGTGAGTGTGTGGAGGTGCAAAAGAAGCCTCCTCCCCTTGAGGATCCAACATGGGACCCAGTCACATTCACAGCCCCTGTGCTCAGGGCAGTGTAAGGACTGCTCCTGGCTAGTGGTGCTAGCCAGCAAGAAACAGAATTGTAAACTCTCTGGAGCAGAGACTTTTTTTTTTCATGACTTTAAGGCCGGAAGAGACCATCACAATCATCTAGTCTGACCTCCTGCAGATCACAGGCCACAGAACCTTACCCACCCACTCCTGCAATAGGTCATAACCTCTGGCTGACTTCCTGAAGTCCTCAAATCTTGATTTAAAGACTTAAGTTACATAGCATCAACCATTTACTGTCGTTCGAACCAGCAATTGACCCATGCCCCATGCTGCAAAGGGAGGCCAAAAAAAACCAACAACCCCTCAAAAAAAAACCCAAACCCCAGTCTCTGCCAATATAACCTGGAGGAAAATTCCCTCCCAACCTCAAGTATGGTGATCAGTTAGACCCTGAGCACATTGGCATAGCGAAATATCTGGGAAAGAATTCACTGAGTAACTCAGAGCCCTCCCTGTGTAGTGTTCCATCTCCGGCCAGTGGAGACATCTGCTAATAGCAGTCATGGATGGGCCAATGGCCATTGTAGGTAATTTTATCATACCATCCCCTCCAGAAACTTATCATGCTCAGTCTTGAAACAAGTTACGTTTTTTGCTCCCACTGCTCCCCTTGGACGGCTGTTCCAGAACCTTCATCTCATTTCAAGCCTGAACTTGTTAGTGGCCTGTTTATATTATTTGTTCCTGTGGCAACATTGGCCTATATCTTAAATAACTTCTCTCCCTTTCTGGTGTTTGTTCCTCTGATGTATTTATAAAGAACAATCATATCTCCCTTCTCAGTTTTCATTTTGTCAAGCTAAAAAGCCAAGCTCCTTAAGTCTCCTCTTGTAAGACCGTGTGTAACAGGGTCAAAGACTCATTAGTGCGGCAACTCCTGCTGGATGGTTGGGAATTAGCTCGTCCAGCAGTCTGAGCGCCCTCTACTGGCCAGGGCCTTGCCTGCTTCAGGCCCCAGGGTCCTCCTAGACCCCAGTGCCCCTTACCTCGGGGTTCTGCCCCAGCAGTACCCCCACACGCTGAGTCTCCCCTCTCAGCAGAACCCCCAACCCTCTAAACCCACCTTGCCTCAGGAACTACTGCCAGTCATCATCCAGCTCCTGTTAGAGGCACACTTGAGCCCAACACCTATACACCTGCAAAAAAAATGCTTCCCCAGACCATTCTTTTATCATTAGTATTGACACCACCCTAATGCTTTATCTCCAGCCATTTACAAAGACAACTCCACATTTCTAACTTTCCTAGTTCTTATTAGATTTGTTGTTTCTCTAACACAATCCTTTTTCCTTTAACTGTTTTAGTTCTCAGCACTGAAGTAAAATCCATAAATTCCATCTTCAAAGAAAATCTGTTCCCAACTGTTGTCCTCCAGCAGTATTCTCACATTCTGTATTCTCACAAAAACAAGATCTTCTCTGACCGACCACTCCCTTCCTCTGCCCCTCCCCACCCCCCATTATGTGTTTCTTTCTCTTTAAAAAATATACATCAAAACCCCAGCTTCCCCAATGTCCCTTCCTTGGACACTGGTAACCAAGGAAACCAGATACTATGGCAACTCAGGGATGAAAACCATGCATTCAATATTCCTTAATCTCCTAACTGGGTTGAAAGTCCTTGTCTTTTACCTTCCCCAGGTGCTGAAGCAGCAACAATAAAAACAGAAGCAGTAAGGCCCTGTTTTCATGCATGTAGTGTGTTTAGCTATGTAAATATTATGTGTCTTTTCTGCATGCTGCACCTTTAAATCTCTAAGGCAGAGCCATTTTGTATTCTGTTCAGTGCAGGTTGTTACAAAGGAGGCATACACGGTAAATGCTCTCATTGAGATTACACTTTTGTTGTTCATTGTTTGTTTTTTTAATCTCAAATAAAAGTCATTATGACTACATTTGAGGTGCTCTTTGTGTCTGGGGGGGGGGGGGATCACATTTCACACTTTCCAGCGTGAGTCTAAGCTCTGAAAGTGTTGGTACTTGCTGCCCATCCAGTGGCTCAGCAAAAGGAATGATTTGGTTTCAAATAATTCACATGAGCTGGGATGGAATATGGAGTGTGCCTGCCTTCTAAAATTTCAGAATAAATTTTATACTGTATGTCCCGACCCTGCTCCCACTAAATTCTATGACAAAATTCCTATTGACTTCAGTGAGTGTAATTCTCCTTCTGGAGTGAAGGACCCTTTATGCTACAAAGGTATAGCTTTTAGTGGCACACTTTTTACAGCTGTTTAGTTTAGAGAGATAAATACCAGTTGCACACATGGTTCGGTATAAGAGAAAGTGACTTCTAAAGCATTTATAAAGTGCTTTACAAATTAATTGTCCTTGTTAGCACCTAATTGAAACAGGTACATATCTCCATTTTGCAAATGAGAACTATCACAGAAGGAATCAATTTCAGTGCAGACTAGAACTCTTCAGCTATGTCTACAATAGGAGCTAGGGGTATAGGGAAAGTTATGATTGATTTGACTGAGTGAACACAACAGCTATGTTGCAATGAATTAATCTCTAGACACACATCTTAATTTTACTGACCTGCTGGTGTGGACATCACACAATACGTAACTCACAGTATAAAGAACCTACAGAAATGTTGCTTTTTGTCAGTGTAACACACTGATGTCTACACAAGTGATTGTTAACTTCCCATGCTATATAATTAGCATGAAACTTCACTTGAATAGTAGTGCGTTTTTAAAATCTGACCTGACATTGCAGGATTGAGCTGGTGCTTTTTGCGTTTAAACAATCAGAGCAAAAATAACCTGCATGCGTGCATGTTTGTTCCTCAGAGCTTGCAAGTTCACTGCTTTTCAATGAGTGAGAGTGACCCTCAAAAAATAAAGCATTGAGCCTGGTAGAAATTCAAATGATTGCAGATGTAGAGGTCATTAAGCCTTCATAGAAAAAGTTATACATAAAGCTTGTCAGCTAACTGAAGTTTCCCAAGGTTACTCAGCTTTAAGAAACAATAGAACCACTTTATAAACATGGCATTTATTTTTATTGGCAGCACATCTGAAATATAGCTAAAAATTCGACAAGCTCTCTCCCTTTCACCATCAGAGATGGTCTCTGCTAACGCCTCCCCAGAAAAACTTAAGGCACATTGGTGAACCAATGTTGTGGAAGCTTGGACTGCTGCTGCCAGTGCTGTACAGTACCTGTCCTGTCTTAGAGGACTCCAGCCTCTATGGTCCGAAATCTGGCACCTTTCTAAAACAATCCAAATGTAAACGACTCACATGGATAAACTCAGTAATGGATAAACCCTGTAGGGCAGGGCAGGCTGATTCAATTGGGTGCAAGTCAATGAGTTGTATCTCTCTGAATTTGGCCTCATGGATACATTTTTCTGAGTGCTGGATCATTTCCTAATATGTCACCCAAAATAAAGTGAGCTATGTGCAAGTTTCGCAGTGCTGTCTGTGATTATACCTGAATGCTTCGAGAAGAAAATTTCTGATGTGCAGGTAACAGAGTCAAAGGGGGAATCTCATTTAAAAGAAATAGATATACTGCATTTCCAGATCTGGTGTAAGCAGCTATGACTGCCCTGAACTCAAAATTTCTAACATGTGGAAACTATGGAACCATACTGATGAAGCCACAGCATGTGACAGGAAAAGAAGACATTCAAGTGAAAATGCCAGTACAGAATACAAAGACTTCTTTGTCAGTAATTTAAGAGAATGTACAGGGGAATCATCTGAAAAAGAAATGTAAGAGTCTAATAAGCAATAAAATTAAAGTGGCTGGTATGGAAAGGAAGCTGCTGCTTCCACACTAATTAGCTGTACCTTTTCTGTGTGGAAAGGCAGAGGTTTAGCTGTAAGCCCACTATATTCTAAAAACCAAGAAAAATATTTGCTAGCCCAATGAGCTGTTTTGCTACTTCTGGTAGCAGGTAAGCGCTCAGTTGGGTCACTTCTGCCTTCAACAGCATGCATTTCTTCAGACAATGAGAAGCCCTAGGGAAGATCTGAGATGTCATGTCAATAGTTTAGCTGGAGAGGAACGCAGAAGGTATTTTTGAAAACAATAATCAGAGGTTTAGTTAAGAGTTTTTTTAAACAATGTTTCCATCTGAGCTATTAAGAACAGTATATAGTATACAGCGACAGGCAACCTCCATGTTTTTTTTTTAAAAGGGTTACTTATATTTATACTTGAAACTCAATTCAGTCAAATGTGCTGCTCTATGTTTTGTATTACTTATTCCAATAATTATAATAGCAAAGGCCCAGTCATGCAGCCCTTATTCAAGGGAGTAATTCCATTGAAGCCAACAGGACTTCTCATATGAGAGAGGGCTGAGGGATGGGGTCCTGCATTGTCCAATGTAGTAAGTATTTTCTATATTTACACATTTTTATATATACATACACACAGAGTATGTCTACACTGCAACTGGGAAGTGTGATTACTACACTCAGAGGGATGCCCAAACTAGGTCTAAAAATAGCAGTGGAGCCATGACAGCTCAGGCAGTGGCAGAGGCTAGCCACTCAAGCACATTCGCAGAGTCCCAGATGTCCCTGTCTGTGTTGCCATGGCTGTACAGCCATTTTTAGCCAGCTAGCTTAAATCAAAGCTAGCTCAGACACATATGCACATGGTATAATCACATCTCCCAGTTGCAGTGTAGACGTACCCCGAGGGGGGAGAGATATCTATCTAGGCTCTTAAATGTCCCAATCACAGTGGTATTTGGATGCCTTCCAAAATTATGAAGTATCTGTCTCTCTAACTTCCAGTCCGGATTTGTTACACGTTACCATGGGAAGAGAAAGTCAAAGAAGTGGAGTTTGCCTTTTGCCCTAAAAGTGCTGAGGTTCAGGGTCCTATCTCTCTTCTTGGAGTTAATTTTTGATTTGCAGACCAGTCACTGAGAGGGCTCTGTCTCCTGCATGCACCAGTTCAACCCTTGAGGTTGACTATTCCATTGTTTCAGCAGAATGTAGCTGTCATGGGACCCGATGATGAGGCAGAGTGAAGTGGCTCCTCAGCTATGTGGAAAATAAGGACTGAACCTTGAACGTGACCCAGCATTTAATGAGGAACCAATACAGAAAGCAGAGCATGCGGATGATGGACTCTTGGCTGTCTCTGTTCCTAAGCAGACAGGCTGCTGTGTCCTGGATCAACTGTTGCTTTTTTAAGGTGGAGATGGAATCATCTTCCAAGGACATGCTTAATTAATTAATGCCTACTTTCTCCCTGTATTCCTTTGCTGCAGTAGTATTTAATGTTTGTGAGTATTAAAAGTAACCTGCAAAGTGGGTTTCTATTTAATTCTTAAGTGTATTTTGTTTCCTTTTTCCCTCTGAGCTGTTACTCAGCTTTCAGTCTCATGTGCTGTCATTGTATCATTAGTTCTCCAGCCACTACACGGTCTTCCAGGAGAGACAAGACCTGAATTGCTAATGTAAAAAACACTCAGAAAAAGTCCTATTACTAATTATTATTAAACATTGACCTCATACTGGTACCTAGAAACCTCAGCGAAGCTGGGAGTTCATTGGGCTAAGCATATAGTAAATCATAGTCCTTGGCTCAAAGAACTTACAGTCTAAAAAATAAGACATAACAGGTGGACAAGACAAACAGGCAGACAGGGATGGGGAAAGAGTGACAAAACGTGATAGGATGCTGTATCGTAGCCAAGCTGTGTGCACAATTAGTAGCTAATCAACATCAGTGATTGCAACTCACACATTGCCCAGCCATTATTAAATGATAGTTTTCTGCATGAATTACAGCAGAGGTGCATTGTAAGAGGGACTTGAGGGGACAAGGTGAGGGCTACACAAATTTTGACTGTGAGCTTTTCCCTAAGCTTAAAGAATGCCTTGGGGAAAGCACTGACGGTTCTTATGGGAAAGACAGACAAACGGGGGATCAAGACTGACATCACTGGCAGAGTGATGGCATGGGTTGAGTCTGCCATAAAGCAGCAGGATGGACAGATGGGGCAGAGATACCTAGGGACACCTTTCTAGCCTTCTTCATACATCATACAGAAGCAAGAAAGGACAAGTCCAATTTCTTTTCTTTTTGCCAGTCACCTTTAATGAGAGATTTGTATTTTACTTGGGTGTCCTGTCCCCAAAAGAAAAGTCATTGTCTTTGGAACACTCTGAATAGTGACTCTCCTTGGAACCCAGGCTGAAATAGATCAGTGGCAAAATAAGAGCAGTAGTATTCAATGTGAAAAAGGAAAAAATAACTTTATAATGTTACATAACTGTGTATTGAATATTATGTCTCTAGTGTACAATTTAGTTATTACTCAAGAGACTTGGTAACATTTTGAATTGCATCTTTGATACCCATTTAATTAATGTTTTAAAAGGTGCTTACTGTGTAATTATTAACATCGACTGTTAAACCTAAATGAATACACCTCTAACATTCAGCTATGTATGAGACACAGTATGTACCTCATAGTTAATCCTTGATAGAGTGTAAATTATCAAATGGTATTTATATTTCACATACAATAAATCCCTTTTAAAATCCACACAATTCATTAGGATAGTTATCATATCAAACAATTGAAGATTATTAAGAAAATATTAACTGAGACTAATAGTATCTTGTATACTTCTATCTAAAGCTTTGATTAATTGTAGTATCAGAGCACCTCACAGTCCCTACAAGCTCTGCCTTTGGCAGCATGTTTCCCAGCAGCACTGTACCTCCAGGAGCCATGTATTACTAGGTGGCTCTAGCCCAGTATGAGCCACCTTGGGCCTGATTTACATACATTCTTAGCACCTAACAACGCTAGCTGAAGTCGATAGAAGCTGCAAATGGTGAGCCCAGTAGGTTTCAGGTTGGACACCCAAAATCAGAATTGCTTTTGAAAATTTTGACCCTCCTTACTGGCCCCAACAAAAGGCCTGTTCCAAAACCCATTGAAGTCAATGGGAAATTCTCCACTGACTTCTCTGGACCTTGTAACAGGTCCTAGATGCTCCATCTCTTCAACATATAACATCCTACACTAGGCATTTCTATTTCTTTGCAAGTCACTCTGTGTATCCAATATTATCAATCCTTAGAAACTACACAAAAGCTGAACATATTATACCTGGTAACAAACAGAAGAGCTAGGTAAAGGGATTACAAATTATAATCCCAGTTTTTCCAGGGTTACAGATTTTGTTATTGGGCAGAGGTAGCAGGATAGTAAACTGTGCAGCATGTGTGTCCTTCTGATAAACCTCCTAGCCAATTTGTAAAAGAAAAAGATACTGATTCATAAATAATGACAGAAAACAGTTTTGGAAATTTCCATAGACTGCAGAATAAGTAAAATGTCTGACAGAGAAGAATGAGTATTGGCAGCTTCATTTGATTCACATGGCAAAAGAATAAATTCAAGCCATAAAGGACGTCAGCAAAGTTCAGATATTGATCACTGGAAAAAGTCACTAAGAAGAAAGTAACAACCTTTTCACCCTCCTTTTCCCCTCATGAACTAGACCAGTCAAGTCTTAACATAAAAATGGATACTCCTCATCTTTCTTTTTCTACCCCATCACACCAATGGATCTGGATAATCTGACCCAGATAACATTGACAAAAGATTCAGTCATGTGGCACATGGATAAACCAGTGTAAGAGTAGTTACCAACCTGTTCATTTGTCTGACTAGCTAGACCCAAACTACAGTTTGCCAGGCACAATAATGATAAAGGGTACAAAACAACCACAGTGGGTGAAAATTCATCCCCTATGAAGAGGTTCAAGCACTGGGTCTAAGCACCACTTGAGCCCTCAAAATAGACTTAAATGATAGCTAGAACCTGCATTGGCCCAGAGTATTCAATTCATTGCACCTTCGGGAAAAAGAAAATATTTAAGGCAAAAATGTTAATGGCCTGCCATAATTGCACCCCCAAACGTACACCCTTTTGTCTGACACTTGCAATTTACTACACAGCATTTTGTTTTGTTAAATTATCTTATCATTGTAACAATGTAATTGGACATAAATGATAGCACATCTTTTTGTCATCACTTTCCAAAAATGCCACTTTATTTTATCTTTGCAGCTACCCAGAGGAAGTAGATCCTTCCCTGATATCCACAAATAGAGGCAGCCTATAATTTTTAATGTTGACAGATAATTCAGAAATATTGGATATTTCACTCACATAGACTGCACATCTCTGCCGCATGAAATCTTTTAAAGTAAGGCATCAGAGGGCAATGGTATGAACAGTGATGCCACCCCTTCATTATTTTTATGATCAATCTCTAGTGTGTTGGAAAATATTGCTTGAATTTATTTATATAATCAATTTACAAAGGCACTGCATTACTTTAAAGTCAACAGTCTTCTCTCTCACTAATCCTTCGTTTGAGGAGCCAAAGATTTAGATTAAAAGAGTCACATTTAAATATAACCGATGAAAGCAAGCTACTGAATCTTGACAAAATGTACAAGTGCTTATATACAAATGCTGAAAGTCTAAATAATAAGATGGGTGAACTAGAGTGCCTGGCATTAAATGAGGATATTCATATAATTGGCATCACGGAAACTTGGTGGAATGAGGATAATCAATGGGACACAGTAATACCAGGGTACAAAATACATAGGAAGAACAGAATAAATCATGCTGCTCAGGGGAGTGGCACAATATATAAAAGAAAGCATAGAATCAAATAAAGCTCACGAAAGCTTATGCTCAAATAAATTGGTTAGTCTCTAAGGTGCCACAAGTACTCCTTTTCTTTTTAAAAATCTTAAATGACTCAAATAATACCATAGAATCTCTATGGATAGAATTTCCATGCTTGAAGAATAAGAGTATAGCAGTAGGAATATACTACGGACCACCTAACCAGGATGCCAACAGTGGCTGTGAAATGCTCAGGAAGATTAGCGAGGCTACAAAGGCAGAAAACACAATAATAATGGGGGATTTCAGCTATGCTCATATTGACTGGGTATATATCACCTTAGGAAGGGACACAAAGATAACATTTTGAGACATAATAAATAATTGCTTCTTGGAGCGGCTTGCTCTGGAACCCAGAAGGGGAGAGGCAATTATTGATTTACTCCTAAATGGAGCACAGGAGATGGTCCAAGAGGTTAATATAGCTGAACCACTCAGTAATAGTGACCATAATGTAATTAAATGTAACATCCTTGTATGGGAAATAAATGCCAAAGAAACCCACCACAGTAGCATTTCATTTCAAAAAGGGAAACTACCCAAAAAGGTAACTAGTTAAACAGAAATTGAAAGGAACAATTACTAGAGCGAAATGCCTGAAAATTCATGAAAACTATTTAAAAACACCATAATAGAGGAGCAAATTAAATATATATCAAAAAACAGCAAGGGGACCAAAAAAAAAAAAAGCCAATGGGGCTAACCAGCAGAGTAAAAGAGGCAGTCTGAGGCAAAAAGGCATTCATTAAGAACTGAAAGTCAAATACCAGTGAGAAAAATACAAGGAAGCATAAAGTTTGGCAAGCCAAGTAAGAAAGTATAATAAGGCAGGCCAAGAAAGAATTTGCAGAGCCAAGGACACAAAAACTAACAGCAATGTTTTTTTAAGTACTTGAGAAGCAGGAAGTCTGCCAAACAGTCCATGGGGCCACTAGATGATCAAGGTGCTACAGGAGTGCTCAAGGAAGATCAAGCCCACTGTGGAGAAGCTAAATCAATTCTTTCCATCAGTCTTCACTGCAGAGGATTTGGGGGAGATCCCCACATGTGAGCCATTATTTTTAGGTGACAAATCTGAGGAATTGTCCCAGACTGAGAGGAGATTTTGGAAAAAAAATTGATAAATTAAACTATAATGAGTCCCCAGGACTAGCTGGTGTTCACCCAAGAGTTTTGAAGGAACTCATATATGAAATTGCAGAACTATTAACTGTGGTATGTAACCTATCACTTAAATACACCTCTATACCAGCTGAGTGGGGGGTGGCTAATGCATCACTGATTTTTACAAAAAGCTCCAGAGGCAATCCTAGCAATTACAGGCCAGTAAGCCTAACTTCAGTACCCACCAAGTAGTTGAAACTATAGTAATGGACAGAATTATCAGACTGTGTTGGGGTGCACTCACCTCTTGTCAAAGGGTGTGAACTTGCACTCTCTCTGACGCTCTCTCTCTCTGCTCCCAGCACACCCTGTCGGCTGTTAACCTCAACAGGTAAATCTTCAGTGGTTCAGCCCTCTGGCTAAGTCACACAGTCAAAGGCATGAATGAACAAACCCCTTTCAGGGTAAAAGGTCCAACAGGGCCTGTCCCTGTGCCCTTGATAATGTCTGCAGTCCTGTCTCTGGGCTCAGTTCGCAGCCCCTTCTGGGCTAGCTTTAAGTCCATGTCTACCCCGCTTCGTCCATGGAGACTTTGTCCTCAGCGGTTCTCACTGACCTGTTTAAAATCTTGCCCCTTTCTCAGGCTTTTAGTACTGAGTCTTACCCCCTTCTTCTGGTTTAGGCCATTTCCCCAGGGATGGCTGGAGTGACCAGAGCCTGCCCACTACTCCAGGTCCCGATTCAGGGACCCTACAAATAGCAGCCACGTGCTGTTTTCTTTCACTCTGTTTTTGTTGCTGCTGCTATTCCCTGGGCCACTTCCTCTTCACGATTACCTCAGTGCTGAAGTTCTCCCTCATGGCATGACATTATTATCAGAACCCGCCTTCTGGTTCTCCCTTGTCATAAATATAAAGGGAAGGGTAAACCCCTTTGAAATCCCTCCTGGCCAGGGGAAAGCTCCTCTCACCTGTAAAGGGTTAAGAAGCTAAAGGTAACCTCGCTGGCACCTGACCAAAGTGACCAATGAGGAGACAAGATACTTTCAAAAGCTGGGAGGAGGGAGAGAAACAAAGGGTCTGTGTGTCTGTCTATATTCTGTCTTTGCCGGGGATAGACCAGGAATGGAGTCTTAGAACTTTTAAAAAAGAAAAGGAGTACTTGTGGCACCTTAGAGACTAACCAATTTATTTGAGCATGAGCTTTCGTGAGCTACAGCTCACTTCATCAGATGTATACCGTGGAAACTGCAGCAGACTTTATATACACACAGAGAATATGAAACAATACCTCCTCCCACCCCACTGTCCTGCTGGTAATAGCTTATCTAAAGTGAACAACAGGTGGGCCATTTCCAGCACAAATCCAGGTTTTCTCACCCTCCACCCCCCCACACAAATTCACTCTCCTGCTGGTGATAGCCCATCCAAAGTGACAACTCTTTACATAATCAAGTCGGGCTATTTCCTGCATAGTAAGTAATCTAGCTAGGTACGTGTTAGATTATGATTTCTTTAAATGGCTGAGAAAAGAATTGTGCTGAATAGAATAACTATTTCTGTCTGTGTATCTTTTTTGTAACTTAAGGTTTTGCCTAGAGGGGTTCTCTATGTTTTGAATCTAATTACCCTGTAAGGTATCTACCATCCTGATTTTACAGGGGGGATTTCTTTATTTCTATTTACTTCTATTTTTATTAAAAGTCTTCTTGTAAGAAAACTGAATGCTTTTTCATTGTTCTCAGATCCAAGGGTTTGGGTCTGTGGTCACCTATGCAAATTGGTGAGGCTTTTTATCCAACATTTCCCAGGAAAGGGGGGGGGTGCAAGTGTTGGGAGGATTGTTCATTGTTCTTAAGATCCAAGGGTCTGGGTCTGTAGTCACCTAGGCAAATTGGTGAGGCTTTTTACCAAACCTTGTCCAGGAAGTGGGGTGCAAGGTTTTGGGAAGTATTTTGGGGGAAAGACGTGTCCAAACAGCTCTTCCCCAGTAACCAGTATTAGTTTGGTGGTGGTAGCGGCCAATCCAAGGACAAAGGGTGGAATGTTTTGTACCTTGGGGAAGTTTTGACCTAAGCTGGTAAATATAAGCTTAGGAGGTTTTTCATGCAGGTCCCCACATCTGTACCCTAGAGTTCAGAGTGGGGGAGGAACCTTGACATCCCTTATGATCCAGCAACCAGCAAGGAGCACTTTTTCCTTGCTCCTCTGGTTTCTGCCATGAACTGATCTGCTCAGGCCCTGCAAGTCTATTTAACTGAATCTGCTGCACTCTGATTGGCTGCTTCCCTACAGCCTCTCTAGGCAAGCCTGGAGGACCCACCTTCAGTGCTCCTTTTCTGGGGCAGAGTATGGTAGGACCATGAGGCCTCCAGCAGGGGGCCTCAAAGGGCCTGGAGTACACTCCATCACATAGACACATAGATGAACATGATATGTTGGGGAAGAGCCAACGTGACTTTTGTAAAGAGAAATCATGATTCACTACTCTATTAGAGTTCTTTGAGGGAGTCAACAAGCATGAGGAGAAGAGTGATCCAGTCAATCTAATGTATCTGGATGTTCAAAAAGCCTTTGACAAGATCACTCACCAAACGCTCTTAAGCAAACTAAGCAGTCATGGGATAAGAGGGAAGGTCCTCTCATAGATCAGTAACTGTATAAAAGGTAAGAAACAAAAGGTAGGATTATATAGTCAGTTCTCACAATGGAGAGAGATAAATATCAAAGGTCCTTCAAGGATCTGTACTGGGACCAGTGCTGTTCACAAATTTTTATAAATGATTTGGAAAAGAGTGTGAACAGTGAGGTGGCAAATTTTGCAGACTATACAAAATTACTCAAGATGGATAAATCCAAAGCTGACTCAAGGATCAGTAATTGGTTAAAAAACAGGAACAAATTATAAGAATAAATGGAGAGAGGTAAATACTGGGGCCAAGGATCTGTACTGCGAGCAGTGCTGTTCAACATAATCATAAATGATCTGGAAAAGGGAACAGTGAGGTGGCAAAATTTGCAGAGGAAACAATTACTCAAGATAGTTTAGTCCAAATTGACTGTGAAGAGTTACAAGGGGATCTCAAACTGCATGGCTGAGCAATAAAATGGCAGATGAAATTCAGTGTTGATGAATGCAAAATAATACACACTGGAAAACATAATCCCAACTATACATACAAAATGATGGGGTCTAAATCAGCTGTTACCACTCAAGAAAGAAATTGTGGAGTCATTGTGGATAGTTCTCTGAAAACATCTGCTCAGTGTGCAGCAGTAGTCAAAAAAGCTAACAGAACGTTAGGAGCCATTTGGAAAGGAACAGATAATAAAACAAAAAATATCATAATGCCAATACATAAATCCATGTATGACCACACTTGAATACTGCATGAAGTTCTGGGTTCTCTCATCTCAAAAAAGATAATTTAGAATTGGAAAAAAGTACAGAGAAGGGAACAAAATTGATCAGGGGGATGGAAAAGCTTCCGTAAGAAGAGAGATTAAAAAGACTGGAGCTGTTCAGCTTGGAAAAGAGACGACTCACGGGGGATATGATAGAGATCTGTAAAATCATGCATGGTGGGGAGAAAGAGAATTTTTTCACATAACACAAGGACCAGGGGTCATCTGATGAAATTAATAGGCAGCAGATTTAAAACAAGCAAAAGGAAGTACACTGTTTCACAAAACAACAGTCAGCCTGAGGAAATCATTGCCCGGGGATGTTGTGAAAACCAAAAGTATAACTGCGTTCAAATAAGAATTAGATAAGTTCATGGAGGATAGGTCCACCAATGACTACTTTAGCCAAGTTGGTTAGGGATACAACCTCATGTTCTGAGTGTCCCTAAACCTCCAACTGCCAGAAGCTGGGATTGGATGACTCAAACTGGGGGAGGATCACTCAAAAATTGCTCTGTTCTGTTCATTCCCTCTGAAGCACTGGCCACTGTTGGAAGACAGGATACCGGGCTAGATGGATCATTGGTCTGACCCAGTATGTATGCCATTCTTATGTAAAGCAACACCGGAGCTGCTGCAATTTATGCACAAGCCCTTTCACAAGGCCGTGCCTAAATGTACAATCTAGCCCAAAATACTGATTGTTTTCTTTACCATTTTAAAATTAGAGATTATCTACAGTATTCTAACTTGCTGTGTTTCACTGCAAATAAACTTCCAAATTTCAAAGATATAATGATAGAAAGTACCCAAAATGTTTCCTTATTTTAATGTTTTAATAGTTCATTTCTCACTCCCCAGGTGAGTTCTCACGCTATCCAGTGATGCTTGAAAGCTGTCAATTAGTAAGATAAACTACGGAGTTATTCACAGAAGACAGCAAAACAAAACAAAAATATATTGTAGGGCAAGAAACACAAGCTAACCAGGGTGTAATGTAATCATTTACTAGGGACCTTCTTGGAATTAGTGATGATTATAATGTATGGATGGCAATAAGGATTGGAAGAATAGCTTTTATCCACGAATTCCATTCCAGTTTCAACAAAAAGAAAAGGAGTACTTGTGGCACCTTAGAGACTAGGTGCCACAAGTACTCCTTTTCTTTTTGCGCTCACAGACTAACACGGCTGCTACTCTGAAACATTCCAGTTTCAGATTAAGATTTAAATGATAGCCTTTTGCAATAAAGAAACCAGATATCCTACAAATGCCACTGACTTACCAAACTCAACACTTGCTAGCAGAGATCTGACCTCCCACCTGCTTACCTGATGGACTGTTTTGTGACACCAAAATAAAAGGCACAGTTTCCTTTCTCTACTTCTAAGCACAGTTTTAAACGTGTATAAAGGACTCAGTCATAGCCTATGGCAGTTTAAGTATACTATGCTTGTCAACCCTATAGGATAGGTATTAGCAGTGATCAGAAGGTGAGATGCCAAAGGCACTATTTTACTATACACTGTGCCTAGCCAAGAGGAATTCAGGAACTGCTGTGCAAAAAGGGCATTCTGTAAAAGCTATCATTTATATTTTTATGGGGAAAAAAAAGCCAGTCTAAAAGTAAAGGAGATTGCAGAGAGCAAATATAAATAAACTGGCTGTTCTTTGGCTCTTGCCCGTAAGGTTAGGGAATTGAAAGACAGACAGGGGGCTGGTAGGATCACTGTTTGCTCAGCCAGTCAAGTTGACTTATTACACATGTTTATGGCAAGGGACCAAAAAGAAGGTAAAAGTTATTTCATTGATTTTTCTGGTGTATATAACCGACATTACTGTCAGATCCATCCCTTCAAAAAATTAAATAAAGTTTTTCTCAATTTGTCAATTTTTAAAATCATCACAACATTTTGATCTGATTTTCACAGCAGCAAGGAATTCCATCACCACCATTTCTATGCAGTACCAGGGTTAAAATAAATCAGAATATTTACTTTTTAATCTATTACATTTGAGAATTTAAGGAGCTTTTCAGCTCAAAAGAACTTCCAGTTTTCTGTTGCATTTTTCATCATCACTCTATATGCAATTCCACATTGTGGTTTAGGAAAACATAATTCTGCTAAGAGATTTAAAATGTGTGTACTTTATAGTTGTATTCATCAGAATAGTTAAACATTCCTTGGCTTTTTTTATAATATACATACTCATGTTTAGAAACCTACTATACATTTCACCTGTGCCTCAATTATAAAAAAAAAAGTATTGATTTGATAGAAAATATAATCTATATGCTGCTGCCTTGAGGGAAGAGAATCAAGAAGGTACATGTTTAAATCAAAACTAGCAAGTGTGAGTCAGTGGCTAATATTATACACTTGAAGGCACTTCAAGGCAGAAACAATAACCAGTTTGTCAATCATGTTAAAAAGCTTAAATAAATAATATTGATTTTATGTGTAGATGCATACAGTATAACATGCACACGTTTAGAAATGTTAATAAATGCATAGTCTACAACAGTTTTCTCAGAAATGCCAGCAATAATCTACATAATTCTAAGAAAATAGTTTGGCAATTCCATCCACAGCAGATCTAAAAGAGTTTCCTACTGATATGAAACTGTGTATCTAAAGTGATCAACATATCAAATTATACACCAACTACACTCAGAAGTGCTATCTATCACATAGTCTCATTAGTGATAGGAAAACAAATTTGGATAAAATAGAATCTAATTTTTATAACTTCATTCAAAACCCAAACTAAAAAATTCAAGTCACTTTAATCCCCATGGGTCTAAGCACTTCCTGATGGTTTTAAGATTAGAAGTGTACTTTTATTGTATTTTTCATTGTATTTCAAGCTTTGTCAAAACTACAATCTCATAAGAGTTTAACCTCCAAACTCCACTCCACTCAAATATATCCTAGTTAACAAATGGTTAGTGTATCCATGCTATACTCACTACCTACTAACTGAAGAGCCAACCTAAATAGATTTTGATAAACATGAAATAAACAGCTAAACTTTTGAATATTTTCCCATACAGAATATACAAAGCTTTCAAGGACTGTTCATCACTAATTCTGATCCTATAATCCTTAGATATGTTTGGAAAGTTAGACATTTATATATCCTATGTTTTGTTGTACTTACTGATTAATCAATTGGCTGATATTATCTTTCTAAAATTGCTTACTTAGTCTCATCATATCAGGGTTGAACTTCAGGCCTCATTGTGCAAACCTAACTCTCACAAATGATGCTATCAAACTGATTACTCTACTCATGCAAGTAATGCTACTCACGTGACTACGGTCTCCAGGATCAGGCTTTAAAACGTGCTGTGGACCTAAGAATGAACAATGAGAAGATAAATTTGAATCACTGACACGGACCAAATTTTCCTCTAATTTTCACCCATGCTACTCCATTGATTTCAATGAGACTACATGGATTTAACTGAGAGCAGAATTTGACCAAAGAAATAGAAATATACTTTATGCCTACTTACGAAAAACAAACAGGTAGCATATAAATGAGATTACATTGCCATGTTATTGTAAAGCAAAACGTTCACCTGTAATGAAAGGAAACATCCATGTACCCACAGTTATCTCTGTATGATTCTTTTCATTACCACAGCCTTTTATATATCTGGATTAATGTATTTTATATTTTTTCACCTGAATTCAAATAGCGGAACGTTACCAGACTGAGAGGGTTCATCTTTAGTACATAGGCACAAGGAAAAATGCACAGAGATTAAAGAGATGATAAATACAATGGAACAATAACAGGTGCTCACTCTGGGAATACAGCAAAAATGCAATTTCTTCCCCATGAAAACAGTGTTCAGAAAATTGAGTTACTATGGGAAAAAATCCAAAATTATTTTCTGTAAAAACATAACCAACCTGTTATTTAAGACTTTCTGCCTTTCTATGCCCTGCTGTTATAGACCCAGAAAAGCTTTTTCATGCAGTATTTTGGTTGAACATCCTTCTTTTTCAAATAATATCTTTGCTGTTGCCTCCCCCAGGTTACAAAATAGCTTATATTGTTGGACAGATATCCTATCCGATCATACGGCCAAGTGAATATAATTTATTCAGACACAGATATTTGATAATCACAGAAATATTACTGAGTGAACTTCATAACAAGTTATGAATATCTACTGAAAATACTTAAATGTCCAGAGAATGAAACCACATGCATGGCGACTTAATTCTAGATATGGACCAAACAGGGACAAGAAAAATGCAGGTATCTACAAACCTAGAGGATGTGTTAAAGTTTTTGCTCTTCACTTACACTACAAAATGGTATAGTTATCATATGGAAACCATTCCAAGAAATCATAATCTAAAAAACAGCCGGTCCAGAAATGACACTGTTATATGAGAAAAGCTGACCAGTTGATTATGACCCAGAAGTACCGTCTGTTGTATAGTGAAGCTGCTTGGGGTACTTCAGGTTATAAAAATATTTAAGGCCAATCCTTCGCTTGGAGACAATGGAGTTCTGCCAGTTTACCCCAGCTGAAAACCTGGCCCTTAGAGCTTGATCTTGCACCACTGGCGTCAGTGGGAGTTTTGCTATTGATTTCAGTGGGAGCAGGAGCAGGGCCTTGGAGAATCCTTAGCAGCAACAGCAGAGAGCCAATACTATCGATAGCTGGTAAAAAAAAAATGCAAAAAACATTTCACAAAACAATTTGCCATCTTGAATTTGTTTCCCTTTTGAAGAGCTCAAAATGGAATAGTATCATTTTTTTAAAATATTTTTTGCAAATATCTTTTTAAAGTTTCTTCCCCCACCCATTTTTTTCCTTTTGGGTGCAAAGAAATGAATGATATCTAGGGCTCCCTCCCCCGTCTTTTATTTTTTTCCTATTTCAACTCTGAGTTCTTATAACTTCTCTAACATTTGCAAAATTACAGAGTGACAAGGTTACAGAGTTTCTTTTTTTCCTTCTTCCACTCTGACTTTTCCAAAGTAGGAGACATTTTGAAAAGTTGCAGACTGAAAAAAAGGAAAACTGAAAAAGAATAAAAACAAATCCCTAGATATCATTCACTCTGTTGCATTCAGAGGCAGACAAGTAGGGAAGGGGGGAAAACAAAAATTCCAGTTATTAAAAAAATTGTTCTTGAAAATTGAAATGAAACAAACATTCAAAATTGAGGAATTCTGTCAAAACCAACATTTTCTCTAAAACATTTCATTTGATGAAACCACATTTTTTGTCAGAATTTTTTTTTTTTTTTACCAGCTCTAGTACAGTGTTCGGCTTTCAGATAACATCTAACAAAAAGAATGACGAGTGCTTGTGGCACCTTAGAGACTAACACATTTATTTGGGCATAAGCTTTCCTGGGTTTCACCCATGAAAGCTTATGCCCAAATAAATGTGTTAGTCTCTAAGGTGCCACAAGTCCTCCTCGTTCTTTTTGCTGTTACAAACTAACACGGCTACCCCTCAAACATCTAACAGTAAGTTTCCCGTAACTTAATTCTAATACTGTAGGTTTCTGATGTAATTATCTTCCATCTAACCAACTGCAAAAGTGCAACCTTCTCATAAGATGTCCATGTATATTTGTTGCCTACTATATCAATGCAAAGAAAAGCACAATGATAATAAAGCAAGCTCCCATCCTAAGCTCTGTGATTACTTTTTTTTAAAAACGGGAGTTAGAAACTATTTCTTTACACTTCGGATACAGGGCACTAATACCAATATTACATTAGTTCACTGCTAGAGCGTTGCCTTGAGAAAGGGCTTCTTTAAATAGGCTAAAAAAATCCCAACACTCAGAAACTGGAGACATACACTCAAGGGAAAAGCACTATAAAATATTCAATTCAGTATTTATTGTACAATTTGGTTTTATGTTAGCTACTGTAAATTGCCTAATGCAATTTGCTAGAAGCAACAGGAACAATAAATGTACATTTAAAACACATGAAATCATATTTTCACTCTACTCCTGACTCCTTTGAGTCAGAATACTTGAGGATTTGTAATCTGTTATATTTCTCACATAGAAAGTAATCCTTAATTTCCTTCCTCAGACTTGTTTCTTCCCTTATATATGCTACCCATATGCATGAAATGCCATCTGCATTGCAATATTGAAAAAAAGAAAACATCTAAGAATCATAAGGAAACAATATTTTATTTTATAATAGAAAGACTAGACTGTAGGGGAGGAGACAGTAGTCTAATGTCAAATCTGAAATATGTGGGAACTAGGGCTGTCGATTAGTCGCAGTTAACTCACATGATTAACTCAAAAAAATTAATTACAATTAAAAAAATTAATCATGATTAATTGCACTGTTAAACAATAGATTACCAACTGAAATTTATTAAATATTTTT
This sequence comes from Caretta caretta, assembly GCF_965140235.1. Lineage (NCBI taxonomy): Eukaryota > Metazoa > Chordata > Testudines > Cheloniidae > Caretta > Caretta caretta. The sequence goes on from NC_134217.1 coordinate 17,966,664, forward strand.
GATGTTTTTCTACATTTTCAAATATATTGATTTCTATTACAACACAGAATACAAAGTGTACCGTGCTCACTTTATATTATTATTTTTATTACAAATATTTGTTTGCACTGTAAAAATGATAAACAAAAGAAACTGTATTTTTCAATTCACCTAATACAAGTACTATAGTGCAATCTCCTTATTGTGAAAGTGTAACTTACAAATGTAGATTTTTTTTGTTACATAAGTGCACTCAAAAACAAAACAATTTAAAACTTTAGCACCTACAAGTCCACTCAGTCCTACCTCTTGTTTAACCAATCGCTAAGACAAACACGTTTGTTTACATTTATGGGAGATACTGCTGCCTGCTTCATGCAGCATGGATGCATGTCCTCTGGGATGGTGGTTGAAGCATGAAGGGACAATCTTTAGCTCATCAGGCAAATAACTATCTTGTGACGCCTGTTACAACAGTGCCATGTGAACTTCTGTTTTCACTTTCTTGAAAACAAGAAGCGGGCAACATTATCTCCTGTAAATTGTGAACAAACTTGTTTGTCTGAGCGATTGGCTGAAGTAGGACTGAGTGGACTTGTAGGCTCTAAAGTTTTACATTGTTTTATTTTTGAATGTAGGGGGTTTTGTACATAATTCTACATTTCTAAGTTCAACTTTCATGATAAAGAGATTGTACTACAGTACTTGTATTAGATGAATTGAAAAATTCAATTTCTTTGGTTTTTTACTGTGAAAATATTTGCAATCAAAAATAAATATAAAGTGAGCACTGGACACTTTGTAGTCTGTGTTGTAATTGAAATCAATATATTTGAAAATGTAGAAAGCATCCACAAATATATAAATACATGGTGTTCTATTTTTGTTTAAGAGCACGATTAATCGTGCAATTGCGATTAATTTTTTTAATCGCTTGACAGCCCTGTGGGAACACAGGTTCAAGTCCCAGTAGGATTAATTCAGTCATTCATCCTTCTCAGATAGATAAATTAAAGTTCCATACAAATTACTGCATGGGGTGAGACAGAGCTTTCAGGTGAGATCTAATGAACAAAGGATTCATATCATGCTAAAGAGATAAGATGGGTGAGGTAATATCTTTTATTGGACAAACTTCTGTTGGTGAGTGAGACAAGGCTACTACAACACCTCATATCATGCTGTCAGTTTCTAAGCAGAACTCCCCACTTAGACACTCATGGCTCCATATGACACACAGACATATAAGAGCCCAGGGCACTTTTCATAACAGAAGGGGTTTGCCCTTGTGTGCTTTGACAAAATGTCTCAGTCCTCTCACTGTTGGGCTCTATGCATGGCCTGTGTTCCTGTTCTCCTGCATTTGAGTGGTGGATGAAGTAATCCCTATACATACACTTATGCAGCATTTTGGTTTCTTTAAGGATGACAGGTGCTATATATTTTTAAAGGAATAGGTTTCACAGACACCACATCCATGATACAGAACACTAAATCCCACAAAACAGCAGAGCCCACTGCAATTACCTCAGAAGGGAATAGATCTATTTAAGGAGTTTTAATTTGTTTGCACAAACATATTAATTTAACAGGTTTCTATTGCATGTTATCAGGTGTTTAAAGTTCTTATTAAAATCAATTAATCTTTTACAGTATTTAACACAGGATGTTACAATAGCATCCATAAGAGATTTCTTTTTTCTTTCCTTTTCTTTTTTTTGAAAGCCATAAATTGTCTTTTGAAAATAAATGGCAAAAGATTGAAACAAACATCAGAGATTTTTTTTGTTTGTTTTTTGTTGAGACAATGTTTCGTTTCTTTGAATATTGAGGCTGCAACTGTTTATAGCAGTCACTAAATCTTAGTTTAACTGCTGTTATTGATCCTTAGGATCTAAAACAGGAGTCCAACTGAGTTTTTGCCAGCTCCTGAAGTGTCCTTCATATACAACATTAAGGACATTGATAAATTTGTTTTCTTATTTGGAGAAGTGCATATAACTCTATCATTCTATACATCACCTTCATTGATTGGTTTATTTCTAAAGATAGGTGGCAATTTACCTGCAGGACACTAGTTCCTTATTCATTAAGAGCCATCAGTAAACCCTATGGTGTTCATTAAAAAGATTCTTCTGTACACAGCAGCAAAAAATATTTCCTTGAACAATGTTTCCAGCCACTGTAAGGTCAAAGAAATATATAACAATTATTGTGAATGTAATCTCTATTGTACCTTTTATTTTGAGTGCATCCTGGAGGCATAAGGGCTTGATTCATGCATCTTGTTTAGATCCTCTCTGACCCTCTTGCCTACTTTTTAATAATATTTATTTTGCACAGGTTCATAAATGTTGAGATTTAGTAGAGAAAATACTTGGTGAGGTAATGAGCCAAAATATGACAAAACATCAATCAAAGAAGCTGCTGACTTCTGACCCTTCCTGGGTTTGGTTTTATGACTTTCATATCTTTGAAGATATGAAAAGAAGACAAGATATGACAGGTGCTGTGCTTGGAGAAACCACTTAGTCAATTTAATTCCAGCCACCTGTGAGTAACTCCACAGAACTACTTCAGCACATTTGAAAGTATGCAGTTCCCTATCTTTCATATTTCCTAGACAATGCAATAGCTTCAGTCTGCAATTGCTGGCCTTTGATTGGTCCCATTAGTTAAGTAAAGAATTTATATAAAAGTGCAACAGTATTACATTTTCTTGGTGCTCTATGTCAAATAAAGGAAAACATCTATCAGAGAAACTGCTCTAAAGATGGGAAAAGCTATATATAACACAAAGGAGGATTGTGTGAAATATTAAAATAGCTTGGTGGTATGGTACTCTTGTGTGACAGAAGAAATATAATTGTAATACACTATTAGCAAAGAATGAGTGATAAAATGGAGAATGGAAAAGAGAGAATGTCGACTAGAGGCTACGATTTCAGCTCGAGCTCATAGGTAGGCGTGGAGGAGAACTACAAGCTCTTCTCATGGAATTCCCTGCACAAAGTCTGATTAGTTGGGGCTTCATGCAGAGAAAGGTGAATTTCACAAGCTGTGAGGTAACAGCAGGATTTCTGGTTTTGCAGAGCGCCAATTCTCAGATTTGTCTGGAACCATGGTGGTCTGCAGAGCACTTGCCGTTGATCCACAGAAATAAGATCACTGCAGTTTTTTACACTCAGTGCATCCTGGAGATAAACACGAACACACAAAATTAAAAGCATGGGACCAGATCATGCACCATAAGTCAATACACAGAAGGGACCATTTATATCCAGAAAGGGGCCCCCCAATAATAATGTTTTCTGTATAGCCCCCCACTGCCACATAGAGAGAGTAAAATGCACCTCATACAGCAGGAAAATAGTACCAGGAACACAAGCTCTGCACAACCTAGGAGCTACACAAGGCATTACATGTCCCTAAGATAGAGTACACTGTAGAGTTCCCCTGAGGAACTGTGGCTCCCTCCCCACTTCTGCACTCCCCACCCCCAGTAGCAGGGCTGTGCCTACAAAGCTTAATCAAAGCCTGATCACTAGGCAAGTCTACATCAATATTTCATATTTTCCATACAATACACAGATTAATACAATTAAAGAGAAGTATACGTGGAACCACAGATGGAGGGTGCTTGAGAACACACTATATGTTTGGTTAGTACCACACACTGTATAGTTAACAGTTTTCAATATTTAGTCTGCTCACATTTGCTACAACAAAGAAAAGACAATATTAGAAAAGAAATCACCCTCCAAACTCAGAATCCTGAAAGTTAACAGTAGAAGGGGGTGTGTATGTGCACGCACACACCAATCTTTTTCCTGCCTGAGGCTGCACTTTGGTAATCTCTTGCATTTCCAAGGTCGTATATTACAGGAGCAAAAAATACTATGAAAAGTAATATACAATTTACTGTATCTGATAGATGTACAGAGAGAGCAGTACCTGGCAAGTTTTAGCCATAATTGTGTTAAAACCTTTACAGTACTTACTTTTGAAGATTGGATTCTGAGAAATACAAATATGTAGCATTTTAGAGAGTTTACCCTGCAGCCCACCAGTGTAAATTCATGGGTGATCCCTCACTCTCTATTCAACTATTAGTGAATGCACCATCAGGGAAGTAGAAAGCCTGGATACATTAGAGAAGGGTAGTGGATATTCTCTTTCTGAGCTCCTCCAAGATCTTGGAATTACACACGCTTTGGAGGACGCCAATCACCCAATACCTAACTGTAATCAAAGCCTTAGGAAAGTAACCACTCCACAAGAATAAGTTATATACAAAGATGGCCCCACACTGAATAGGGGCTAATCCTAAGAAGTGAACATACATTTTATGTATCCTGTAATAGTCAAACCTGTGAAGGTACCTGGGATTTTTCAAATAATGGGGCAACCTGAGCAAAACACTATTATGCCCAAACCGTTGGGAATTTCTGTCTTGTGCTATATCACCTGAACAGAAAGTCAGTTTACTATCCAGGGGAGCTTTCCACACATTCCCTGCTTGTTCGCCAACTCCCATCTCTGCTCTTTTCCTTCTTTCTCCATGCTAGTTCCATTAGGAACAGCCATTATTTACCTTGAGTAGACACCACATCAGCCAGAGAAATGGGGTTTTGATTGTCGAGTCCACCTTAACCAGCCTACACTGTATTAAAAGTTGAAGAGAGCTATGCATAATATTAGAAATATCGATCAGTGATTACAAATCCAAATTTCATTTAAAATGTCACCATGATTTTTGATGTCATAACACCAGCATTTACACCTCTCCTCCTGAGAAAATATCAGACAGACAAATTCTCAGCTCATATAACTCAGTATAACTCCATTGAAATCAATAATATACAAAATACTCAGACTGGTATTATTTATTTGTATTGTGGTAGAATTTAGGTGCCCCAGTAATGGGCCAGGATACCACTGTGCTAGCCACTGTACAAACACAACATAAAGACATCCTTTCCCCAAAAAGCATATACTCAGCATGCATATTCTAACAATAGGGTGGGAGGGTTTACCTCCATAGGCTATGCATCGGGGAAATCCTGTACGTGCAGTCTCTACTTGCACGCACCTAAAGGTACCATTCCTTCCTCTGGCTCCAAACTCCTTGGAGGACTCTCTCCAGGTAGGGGATCCAGGAATGAGGAGAATGAGTCTGGGAGCAGGGCCAGGAAGATCTAAGTATCTTCTTCCCCAACACATCAACAGTAACTCCAGCCAAAAGTTAATGCATCCCATGGGTGAATTAACTTTAACATGGGAACCCCAACAAGCTTGTGCACAGGGTCTCCCTGTACATACTTCCAGCAGATCCCCAGGATCATTGGGATCTGGGAGTCAAACCTTCTGCTTCTTCCCCAAAGGGGAGAACCACGCCCCTGACAGAATAATATGGGGAAAACTCCTGAAGGGGAAAAGCCTCCTTCCTGAGCCCCACTCTGCAAGTGTTCCACAGGGGAGGATGATCCCTCTATACATTAATACAACAAAAGTGTTTGTATAGTGTTTTCCAGCTGAGGACTTAAAAGTTCTTCACATATATTCATTGGTGATAGAGTACACACATTTTTAACAAGATAAATATTTGCATACATAGTATAAATTCCAAATATTAATTATCCCTAAGTAATCCCTATAATTCAACCTATCAGGGCTTTGTTTATTTGTTTTTAGTTTCTTACTAGTTCTGATTTTGCTTCTACATACAGACATCACACACACAAATGCACACTTTGCACACACGATAATGAAAAGTCTTCCTGTGTCAGGGATTACAGATTTTCTAAAGAGTTGCTAACACTGAATGACCATTGCTTTTAGGGCCCCACACTGCATGCACATGTGTAACCACACAATGAAATGATTGGAGAGAGATCAAAAGTTGATTCCTGCGGTGTTTAGATGCTGCTTGTAATTATTAGAACTGGGAGTACTGGCTGTTGGGAGTCTGAAAGGACAGGAAACAGGAAGGGGGAGGAGTTGAGGAGGTGGAGTGAGAGCTATTGAGAGTGCAGCAGCAGCTTGGTAAAGAGGTTTCCACTTTAAAAATAAAGTTCTGTTGAAGTTTGTTAGTACCTTGCCTGGTTGCTACAATTCCCTATTGAGTGGCTATTATACTGGGTTCTCACAGGTGGTGGGAAAGGCTTTGAAGGTCAATATATTTGTCTGCTGCTTCAAGCATTCATCTCCATTGTTTTGATAGTTCCACATTTAATATTTGTCTTCAACTACTAATCTTTTCTGCATTGCTGTCTCAATGTAATTATCTGCAAACTCTTACAAGATTTAGAATTTTTCTGTTTACATTTAAGTTGCAAAAATTCCATTTTGCTAATCAAAATAAATATACAAGGCATTTTTATTTGAATAAACTGCACTTCAAAACTGCTGGCAATGTTAAGATACATTTTCTAAGACCAACTACCACTGATAGCCATTGGTTGCCACGTAGATGTTCACAAAGGACCTGATCCAGCTCCATTAAAGTCAATGGAAAGACTCCTGTTGATTTTTTTAAAACCGGTATATAGAACTCAATAGCAGGGTCATAATTTTCTACTGCATTTTATAGAATGGGCCCCAAAAAACAAAACAAAAAACGCTACAGAAAAGTTAGGTTTTCCTCTTGAACTCTGTGGGAAATTTTTTCAAACGTAACAAAATGTCTTAGGAGCCTAAGTTCCATCCCTGAATCTCCTTTTTAAATTATAGTTAGGCACTTTAGAAAATGTTATCCTACAAGAAAGGGCCGAGAGGAGGCAGGGCCTGCCCTCCTCTATAGTAGCCAATGGAAGTCGCTAGAGATAGTGTATTCTGTACCTTCAATTAAGGGTGCTGCAGCAGCCATTACCTCCACTGCTCTGGGATGTATGTGGCCTACCTGCCCATAATGCAGAGCCATGCCTTAAGGGCACACCTGAACCCTTAGTTTACGCCAGGAGTATGGCTACTGGTGTCCCTTTGAAATTTGTATACACAGTAGACTGCAAGTTACTTACAATAAAACCATACTTCCCCCTCCAGGGTAGGCATGCCGTGACGCACAATACAGTCATAAATGCAGAAGGTGCTGTTAGACAGACACAGAGTAGCAGTTTATTAATAAGAGCACTTAGGAAAAAATAACAAGTTTGACAGCTATGAGATTTGTCCTTAGGAAGCTGAAAACTGTATCTCATGCTGTATTTGGTATATAACTGGAAATCAATAGGGGAACCTATTGTACTCATATTGTAGTTATATTTTATTTATACGGGGCACATTTTCAAAATATGGCTTCTCAACCTGCACACACAATATTGTGCCAATAAATGGGTACAATTAATGTTTGTGCAAGTGCAAATGCAGTAACTGTATATATAAAGCTTTCATGCACAATTTAAAGGCCTAGTTGCAGCTGGCTAAAAGTTTGTCCCTGTGTGCCAGAGAAGTTCTATTGTGAGTTTTCTCTGCCAGGTGGTGGCAAGACACTGAATTGGTTTAGCCAAATAAAAGATTGCTCATATTGTGGGCTGATGTATGTGTGAGAGACACTGCACTCAACCTCAGCCAAAATAAAAATCAGGATACCCTTTTTCCCCAAGCAGTTGTACTTGTTGTATAGTGAGGGAGCTTCACCCTGTCTGATCCAGACAATAAAGAGTGCTGATCTCTTTTCAACCGGAATCCAAGCTGTTACACAGCATATCCAGAATTTAGAGCAAGATGAGCCTGAGTACCATAGACAGCAAGCATAAAATAGACACAGCAAATTTGAACTGATTGTTATTAATATTCTCTGACACCAGTTTGATTTTTCCTTCTTAAGATATTTGGCTTGGGCATACAGCAACAGCGCTAGTGACTCATGTACTCAGCCTAGCACTGCCTGGAATCAGGTACCTACAATTTTTTCTAGGTCAAATTAAACTAATATAATAAAATCATGAAAAACCACTGGCATACTTTGGCTCAAGACATGGATGGCAAACTTTCTTTAGACAACTGAAAAAATGCTTTTCAGAATGGTATTTGTTAGCAACTTTCCATTTAATTTCTATTTTAAAGCATCTTGAGTTGTCTTGGCATGGTGAGTTGCCATTTAGAGTGATGTGTGATCTGTGTTAATTTTGTACCTATTCAACACATTTTATGCAATTTCCACCTAGATGTCCTGATAGGAGTTATTGGCTGCATCTGACAGCAGGGATACACAGGACATTTGCAAGCTTTTTGAGGATATTTGCATGCATCTAGAGGAACAGATCATAATTAACAGGAAACCCCCAAGAGTCCTTTGTTATTACTGGTATTGTTTGAAATGAAATGAAAATTAACCATGAGATACTATTGATACTATCACTTAATCTCCCAGTTATGACGCTATTAGCGACGTCACTTTGTAAACTGAAGTATCTATCTTCATTTTTAATAGAAACAATTAAAGTATCAAAATAGTCTATTAAACCTATATGGGAATCAGATTCAAGAGAGAAAAAAGAAAAGGAGTACTTGTGGCACCTTAGAGACTAACCAATTTATTTGAGCATGAGCACTCACGAAAGCTTATGCTCAAATAAATCGGTTAGTCTCTAAGGTGCCACAAGTACTCCTTTTCTTTTTGCGAATACAGACTAACACGGCTCTTACTCTGAAACCATTCAAGAGAGAAAGACATTGTGTAGTCTGCTTTTCTGCCTTTCACGTGCTGCATAATGATTTAGCTGCATTCTCCTTCTTTTCACCACATGAACTGAAGGTTCTCTTATCTTCTGACAGAAACAAAGATTGCCCTCACTTCCACCAGGAGGGGAGAAGCAGCAGACAAATCAACCATAGCAGGGTAGCCACAAGACAGCTAGTTTCTTTATAAAAAAAAAAAAAAAAAAAAAGAGGAGTACTTGTGGCACCTTAGAGACTAACCAATTTATTTGAGCACAAGCTTTCGGAGCTGTAGCTCACAAAAGCTTATGCTCAAATAAATTGGTTAATCTCTAAGGTGCCACAAGTCCTCCTTTTCTTTTTGCGAACACAGACTAACACGGCTGCTACTCTGAAACTAGTTTCTTTAGTGAACCCCCCAACCTCACCCCCACCCAAACCAGAGACTACTTTTGGACTTGTTCAAAGGGAATCTTTTGATGACTTAATGTTCTAACTCCCTGTGATGGGCAAGGTGTCTACAGGGAGGGTGCTAGCTCTCCACACTCCAGAATAGATAGAGTGCTACTTCCTGCCTCCTCACAAAGCTTAACCACATCACCACCCTCTGAACACAACTCTATTGGCTCCATGTTCAGTTCAGGACCCAGTTCAAAACCATTTGCCTTCATTATTGAGCTCTTAATGAGCTTACTTCCTTTTCCTGCATGGCAAGCAACCTCTTTCAAGTCCCACCTGTGAGACTCAATTCCATCCACCCCACATACAATCTCACCACTCTCAATACAGGAGCCTTCTCTTCTGTGGATCCTGCCTGCCATCCGCAATAGCCTTTCTGTATCACTGAATCCATCTAATCTACTATTGTATCTCATCTTCCTTAGGTTACCTATGCCTCCATTAAGAGACACACCTCAATTTCTCTGTCCCTTTTGCTTGCTTTTTTTTTTAATTTTGTAACTGTACTTTATTCTGTAGAACGTGTTGTGACATAATGTGTGTGTGTGACACTACGGAACAAAATTGTACTGTGCTGTATTTCAAAGGGTGCATTAAGGAGGTGCATCAAATAGCACAGGGAGACACTCTATCAAGGTATCAGCATGTTATTCCTTGCCAGTTTAGTTCTGGTCAATATCAAGTGATCACAAATAGCTTCACATAGATCACTATGCCAATTCTGTGACAGAATAACGCATTTAGCCTATGCCAATCTTTGCATACATGTGAACTTGATTCAATACCAGTATACTTTGATGACTATTGTTACTAAATAACCATGAAAACAACAAGGAGTCCGGTGGCACTTTAAAGGCTAACAGATTTATTTGGGTATAAGCTTTCGTGGGTAAAAAACCCCCACTTCTTATCTGTATCCACAAAAACAATGAAGAGTCCAGTGGAACCTTAAAGAAGTGGGGTTTTTACCCATGAAAGCTTATGCCCAAATAAATCTGTTAGTCTTTAAGGTGCCACCAGACTCCTCGTTGTTTTTATGCATACAGACTAACATGGCTACCTCTCTGATACTAAATAACCATGGTATCTGAAATATGGGGAGACCTTTCCCTACATTCCAAAGACTAAATTAATATCGTCCAATGTGAAATAGAAATCATTGAATGAAGGATACATGTTGCTAACTAGCATGCAGCAAAATGCTAGGTATGTGTAAATGCTTACAGACTCATCAAAAAGAACAATGAGATTTGTTCCCTCAATTTCTCTTCCGACATTTTTTTTTGCATCTTTATGTAGCAGCAGCAGCAGTTTCTTAGTCTTGCATAACATATTGTAGCTTTTATATTACCTAGTTGAAAGATACCTACTTTAGTGAGTCCAGGGATTTCCTGCAGTCCAGAAAAATATTCCCATGGCATGATAAATAAACTAACAGCAGCAGCAATAACAACAGTGGTCTTTTATTCAATTACAAGCTATTTGTTAAAGTTCAAAATATACATAATTAAATTTTATAAAATTAAAATTCAAAAGAAAGAAAAAATGGAAAGGGCATGTAACACATTACAGTACATTGAAACAAAATATAAAATATGTCGGGCTCCGTTCTGATCTCAGTTACATCAGTGCAAATCAAGTCAAGTCAAGCCACGGACATCAACAAGAAAGGGGATGTGACAGATGCTTGACAGCCTCTTCGGCCTGCTGTGATCATTTCAGTCAATGGGATTCTTACTATTTACTTCTAAAAGTCGCAATTGTCCAACAAAAAAATCTTCAAAAACAGACTCCAACAAGAAACTGCAGAATTGGAATTAATTTGCAAACTGGACACCATTAAATTAGGCCTGAATAAAGACTGGGAGTGGATGAGTCATTACGCAAAGTAAAAACTATTTTCCCATGCTAATTTTTTTCCCTTACTGTTACTCACACCTTCTTGTCAACTGTTTGAAATGGGCCAACCTGATTATCGCTACAAAAGGTTTTTTTTCTCCTGCTGATAATAGCCCACCTTAATTAATTGGTCTTGTTATACTTGGTATGGCAACACCCATTTTTTCATGTTCTCTGTTTATATATCTGTCTTCCTACTGTATTTTCCACTGCATGCATCTGATGAAGTGGGTTTTAGCCCATGAAAGCTTATGCCCAAATAAATGTGTTAGTCTCTAAGGTGCCACAAGTACTCCTCATTTTATTTACTTTAGTGGGCCTTGGATTAGGCGCTAATTCACCTTTGCACTGCAGGTTTCACTCAGGACATTATTTGAAGACAATGGGTTGACCCAGAGTTTTTCTTTGACCTGAAGAATCTTTATTAATGGTGATGATGTGTGGGATGTAAGGATCCAGGTTAACTTTCAGACCCAGACTAAGTTTTCAAGGTTGCCAGTTAGAAAAAGCATCTTGAGCAAAATTTTCTTTGGAAGTCAATAAGAAATAGTACACATAAAATCCCACAATACCATTTATATAGAGTCACTTTAAGAGTGTGTGTGTATAAAAATGCAATGCCATAAAAATGCAACACTACAAGTAAAAAGATCTTTGTGCCTGGAGGAAGGATGGTGATGAGTAGAGTCCTACCAAATTCAAGGCCATGAAAAACGTGTCAGGGACCGTGAAATGTGGTTTCCCCCCGTGAAATCTGGTCTTTTGTGTGCTTTTACCCTATGCTATACAGATTTCACGGGAGGGAGACCAATGTTTCTCAAAATGGGGGTCCTGGCCCAAAAGGGAATTGCAGCGGGTCTTGCCACCTTCACTTCTGCACTGCCTTCAGAGCTGGGTGGCTGGAGAGCAGTGCCTGTTGGCTGGGCGCCCAGCTCTGAAGGCAGTACTCCCCCAGCAGCAGCACAGAAGTAAGCATGGCAATAATGCCACCCTTACTTCTGCATTGCTGCCTTCAGAGCTGGGCAGCTGCAGAGCAGCAGCTGCTGACTAAGGGCTCAGCTCTGCACACAGCACCGCAGAAGTAAGGGTGGCAATAACATATGATTCCATCCTTACTTCTGTGCTGCTGCTGGCGGCTGCTCTGCCTCAGAGCTGGGCTCCCAGCCAGCAGCTGCCGCTCTCCAGCTGCCCAGCTCTGAAGGAAGTGCCACCACCGCCAGCAGCAACACAGAACTAAGGGTAGCAGTACCGCAACCCCCACACACACACTCAGCCTTGTAACCCCCTCCCCAACTTGTTTTTGCATCTGGACCCCTACAATTACAACACCGTGAAATTTCAGATTTAAATAGCTGAAATCATGAAATTTACGATTTTAAAAGTCCAATGACCATGAAATTGACCAAAATGGGTGAACTTGGTCCGGCCCTAGTGATGAGGAGGAAAGTGACATGCTTTATGTATGATGATAACCTTCCAGTGCTGTGGATCTAGCAGGTGAAAATGTTGTGAATGACTCTGGAATACTCAAAATATTCTATTTACATAGGAAATCAGTGATGAACAATTTTACAAATCTGCCAAGCATTTATGTGGGCCACATATGTACATAGCTAGATAGTTCAAATGCAATTTTCCCCACATACAGCTCTAGTCATAAAAACACTAATGTTTTTCCTGAAGTTACACAACTCTGTCAGTAGTCATCATTGCTATCAGCAGTCTACCTTATCAATACTCTTGTGTCCACACACTTCAGTCTCAAATGATCCACTTTGGCAAACTCAGATTTTTTTCATCATGAGCTTTCTCAGTTGGTTTTTATTCTTTTACTTCTA